>NW_008355790.1:2747624-2771738 GCF_000622305.1 Nannospalax galili
TAAATTATTTAATTCAAGAAAATTTTTTGCATGCTTGTATCTGTTGGGAATCTAAAAAGGTGGATAAGACACTATACATTTCAGTACTGTGGATGGAGCAGAAAATCACAAATGTAGACTGAAATACAATACACTAGCAGTATTATGAGCTCCAAACCAATGGTAGGCGACTACGGCAGAGGTTAGTTTAGTGTGGTGTTTTGAATGAGAAGTGTATGCCACAGGCTCAAGTATTTGAACACTTGGTCAGTTGGTGGTACTGTTTGGGTCATGGACTGCTCAGGAGGTGTTGCTTTGCTGGAGGAAGCACACCAATAGGGGCAGGCTTCCAGCGGCTTTCTCTCCTTCCTATGAGTGCTTGAAGATGTGAGCTCTCAGCTTTCTGCTCTCACTGCCTCCTGCCATAAGGGACTCTTATCCCTCTGGAACCATAAGCCTAAGTAAAGTCTGCCTTCTGTATGTTGCCTTGTGTTTTATCAAAGAAACAGAAAAGTAACCAAGCAGGTTACCCAAGAGATATATCTTGGAGATAAAAAGGAGAGTTAGTATAAAGAAAAGCTTAATGAGAAAAACTCACTAAATATCTGTGTCCTTCCCAGTGACTCACCAAGTCTCTCAATGACTGAGACGATTCACCTCTTGACTTTTCTTTCTTTCAGAGCAGTTTGAAAATCTCTTTCCTTGTTAGACACAGTGGCACACACCTTTAATCCCAGTGCTCGGGAGGCAGAGACAAGCAGATCTCTGTGAGTTCAAGGTCAGCCTAGTCTATACAGTGGGGGCTACAGAGAGATCTTTTCTCAAAAATATCAAAAAAAAAAGAAAAATAGGAAAGAAAGCCCTTTCCTTATATAACCTATTTCCATATCCTTCATCCCATTCAGAAAAATAGGAGCTATCACTAATATCATCCTTCCTAGAATCCATGGGTGGAAAAATATCAATGATTTTTAGCTCTATTTTTCTTTCTCTAATTTGAATTTTGATGAAAATTAGAATTGAGATGGAATTTAAATTGTCATGCCATAAAAGGTTGGGGGCCCAGTGCCAAACAAGATGGATGCCTTTAGAGAATGGAGGAGAGTGAAGATGACAGAAAATATATGGCGTTTGAGAGGCAGAACAACACCTGACCTTGACGTTCAGACACACCTTAGCTCCAGTTATTCTTGAATACTGAATATTTGAGCCATGGTCCCTTATAGCTTTACACAATACATATTTTATTTTAGTTAGCTTTAATCATTTTTCTGATCCTGAAGATGCACCTTCTAATTTGACTCTAAAGGAGGAGGCAGACAGTAACTGCATAAGTCACTTTCATATGCCTCAGTCACAAATCATGTAATGAGATCAGACATCAACTGTCTCAAAAAAAAAATCTAGGTAATCTTTCTCTCCACAGTTTGAATGGCAACAAGGCTCCACATTTGTAGTGTTAAGTTGAAAAACCATTCATTCTTTGACGATAAATTTCTTTTTTTTTTTAACTTTTTAAAATTGTGCTTTTTAAATTTCATACATTTCCCACTCTAATCTAGACCCCCCCATCCATGCCTCCCCCATTGCCTCCCCACTAAACCCTGCACACTCTTCCATACAAGCTGAGTCCTATTCATTCAGGTGTTTGTATTCAAATATCCTTAAGTGTAAATGTGTCCACTGGAGTCTAGTCAGCCCATCCAGTGGTCGTATGTAATTCATACTCTCCCTTACCCAGCAGTAATCAGTCTCAAATAGTTCTCACTCTAGTGCTGACCTGCCACTATTTCTCACCTCCACTTTGGGCCCTTGTTTAATTGAGTGGACCTGGGTCCTGAGCTGGATGCCACTGCTGCTGCAGGCTCCCATGAGCAAGCCTCCATTGGCCTGGAAGCCTCCACCTCATCCGTTCATGAACCAGCCCTGGCTCTTACAATCTTTCTGCCTCCTCTTCCACAATGGTCCCATGTGGGAGGGTGAGGTTCCATACAGGAGTCCATTATGGGTATGTTAATTCTGATATGAATTTAGCATTAAAATTAAGAGTTTATTTTCTTCTCAAGTGAAGTAAAATAAACTGAAATCTGAGAGGTAAAAAAAAAATTTAAATTAAAAAAAATGTTCTATTCCCCAATTCCATCGTGTAAAATATGAAATTTCACCAAAGCCTAGAAATAACTAGATCTGGGTAACTTCTGTGCATGATGGTATTTATACAATGAGTTCTCAAGTATTTTGGTAATAGTTTTTTTTCCAGAAAAGATTAAGTTTGTCAGAAATATGCATTATCAGTTATACATGCATAATTTAATAATTAAAAATGATTTATTGCTAGGCATGATGGTTCATGCTTATAATCGCAGCACTCAGAAAGCTGAGGCAGGAAGAGCTCCAGTTTGGCATAGCTTTGGTTGCCTAGTGTGTGGCCAGCTGCATCAGATAGAGAGAAGCTACCTCAAAATGAAACAAAAACCAGATTTGTTAGATGATTTGGGAACCTACGCTGAAAGTCTGAAATTCAACTCTTTTCCTTTTAAAATGCATATTGTTTCCAGTGCCTAGAAAACATAAAATACTAGGCACATGCTTATCTTTACATCACATATCACATTGTCACTTGTTTTTGATAGTTTATTAGCTATTATTTGAGTAGTAAAATCAACATTATCTTTTTATCCTCTGAGAAACACAGATTAAGTGGAATGCCGGCAAATTTCAATATACTTGAGTTTTTGCAAGAAAATGTTTCAAAGTTAAATATATAAATTACATTTCAAGTATATGAACATTCTTTTTCAAATGTATATGTCATTCTTTTTCAAAGATCGATGTTTTATGTTATTTTTATTTATATTAAAAATGTGTGTAGATGTATGTGTATTTGTCTTAGCTGGGGTGTACACGAAGAGGTCAGAGCAAAACTCGGTGGAGTAGATTCTCAGGTCCTAGGGATCGATCTCAAGTTGTCAGGCTTGGCCGCAAGAGCCTTTACCCACTGAGTTACCTCACAGACCCTTTAGATAAGTTCTTTAGATGAAAGAAATGGGTTGTGTTTAAGTTTAGGAAGAATTCTCTTATATATTAATGGAACTGACAGTTAAACAACAACAAAAGTAAAGATTTTAAATAACCCACTAAATGCAATTAGTGTTGCCCATATGTGTATTGGTGTGGGTCATCCACTGGAACATGAACATCTGCACCCTCAAAAAGATTTTCCTATAGCTCCTCAGTAAGGGGTGGGGCCTGGAGAACATCTCCTCCATCTTTACTGGAATTTTGACTGGCTTGATCTAGTGCATGTAACCATAGCTGATGTAAGTTCATGAGTGTGGAAACCACTTAATGTCTACAAGACAGCATTTTGTGTACTCCATGTCCTCTGGCTCTCACATTCTTTCTGCTTTTTTGTTCTCTGAGCTTTGGGGAGAGGGGTTGATAGAAATGTTCCATTTAAGGCTGAGCCCTCAGTAAGCTTCCAGAAGATATGGGTTATTAAACGAAAGTCATAGGGTAAGGCATAGGACACCTTCATTCTAGTTATTGGTCAAGGAGGCTCCAGAGGTCTCTAAAACAACATAAATTTTTGCCATTGGTTACTCACCAAACCACTAAGACCCTATTGCTAAAGACACTACACACTTTGGCTTCAGGACATAGAGAAATCAATCTCAGATGGGGAAGCTTCCTCCCTGATGACTAGCTTTCAAAGTGCCAGAAGATGCTACGCAGGCTGCTGGGAGAGAGAATAGGGGTTTTACCTGGTGCTGGACCCTGCAGGCTACAATAATGACCTGCCAGACAAGATGTGCACACTGGTAGAGCAGTGGCACAACTGTTATAGGGGAACTAATTACTTTCTGATTAGACTTGAGACCTACTCCACATGAGGGGATTTCATGCCTGGTACTATAATCCTGGTAAAAAGACCATGGTTGGGGAGGTCATAGGCCCTAGAGTAAAATCTGTTTTTCTGATTTTGCTAAATGGTCATGTGGTCAAATTGTCTTCTAAATATGCATGTTTATTTGTTGCAGGTTGAGGCCTGCTGCTCTCACCTAGGTCAGGGAAGCTTTTTGCAGTAGGCAGCAGTTAATGTCGAGATGAGTAACTGGCCAAAGCGCTGAAAGAAGACTGAGGAGATCTTATTTGAGACAGGGTTTCTTACTGAGCACGAAGCTCATTAATTCTACTAGACTGGCTGGCCAGTAAGGCCCAGGGATTCTGCTGTGTTCACCTCCCTAGCTCTGGAATTATAGGTGCAGGCAATTGTACTTGGGCTTTTTAAAAAGTTTTTTTTTTAAAGACTCTGTTTTTTTCTTAATATTTTATTATTCTTATTTTATGTGTATGCGTGTATTGCCTACATGTAGGTAAGTGCACCCATGTCGTGCAATGCCCGCAGAGAACAGAAGAAGCTGTTGGATCCCCTGGAACTGGAGTTACAGACAGTTGTTAGCTGCCATGTTGGTGCTGGGATTCAAACCTGGGTCTTCTGCAAGAACAACCAGTGTTCTTAACCACTGAGCCATCTCTCCAGCCCCAGGTTTTTTTTTTTTTTTAATGAGGGTGCTAGAGATTGAATTAAGTCCACAAACAGCAGTCGGCAAGTATTTTCCCAGTTCTCTCCAGCCCCCTATCTTTTACAGTTGATCTATTTTCACCTATTCTGTTGAAGTTGTTCTATATCCTGCAATATCAAATACTAGCTGATTTCATTATGTAAAAATAAACAAGTGTATCCATCTCATTAATATGCAAATTTAATTCCAGCCTTAATAAATGGTATGATTATACATATCAAGTTAACTGTGTTAAAATAAATTTATGATTTACTATCAGTAAATGTTTGATTTGTATACTTGCCTATACCTGAATACCTGGTATCATGTAAAAATTTTTCAAGCAAAAATGTGTCATAAGTGGAAAATTTTTAAGAAGCCCTCTTCAAGGGAACAGCACAAGATCTTCCAATGATCAGTATAATGGACAGTGTACATTATAATACATAACAGTTTCATTTCAACTTGCCTCACGTCTTCTGTTTATATTTTAAGATTTGAGATTTACCAGAAAAGATAGTCTCTCATCATTTTCCTACGGTTGTTAACATGACACGTTTATCACAATAATATATCAACTTGGGAGGGGCTGGGGAGATGACTCAGTGTTAAGAGCTCTTGCTGTTCTTGCAGAGGAACCAGGTTCAGTTCCCAGCACTCATATGGAGACTCACAACTGCTTTTAATGCCAGCTCCAGGAGATGTGATACTCATTTCTGGCCTCTATGGGTACAAGGCACACACACTGTGCACAAACACACATGCAGGCAAATATTCATATATATACAAATAAAAATGAATATTAAAAAAGAAATCAACATTGCCATATTACCAGGATCTCAAACCTTACTTTATTAGCATCTCATATATTTTTCCATGAATCTCATGTAAATTACATTATAGTTCTCATGCTTCCTCTGTCTTTGATAGTTTCTCAGACATTCCTGATTACCATGATCTTGACAGCTTTGAGTATTGGCCAAGTATCCTGTGAACTACTCTCTTAATCTTGTTTATCTGATGTTTCATTAATGGTTAACAGTGAGTTCTGGGTTTTGGTGGGAGACTATCATAGAAGGGACATGGCCTTCTCATCTCACTCTATACCAGGGGTTCAGGCTATCAACATACTTATCATTGATGTTAACTATCTGGCCTAAGTAGTATTTGGCCAGTTTCACCACTGTCAACTTTTTTTCCTTCTCATAGACCATTTTCTGGAAGAAGGGGAGGGGCTTAATCTTTACCTCCTGAAGAAGATAGTGCCCAAAATATTTGGAATTCTTTAAAACATCATCTTCCACTTATTTATTCAATTATTCATGTCACTATTGATTTAGGAATGTCTATTTTATGGAGCTATAATCCAACAATAGTTTTTGGCTCAAGTTGTTTCAGTTTTGGTCACTGGGGGCTTTCAGGTGGGCTCCTTTATCCCGTTATCATGCCCTTGTGTTTTGGGGTTTTGAGTATTTCCTTTCCTTCTGGCACTACAAGAAGCTCTGTGATCATCTATATTTTTGCTGCTCTAGCCCTAGAGTGAGCAGCTTCTTCAGGAACCCTGGTTTCTTTAATTGAAGCTATAAACGCTTGCTACTGGGGTGTCACTGCTTCTAGACTCTCTCAAGGCAGTTAGAGCTGGAAAACATGCGTCTTAATCCATGTACACACATTCTCATGACTTTTTTCTAAAGCCACCCTTCTGTACCTACATTAAGGAAACTATGAAATTTAACTGGTATCTTCCACAAATCCAGGATCATATTCCTCTTTTTTTTTTTTTTTGGCTTTTTTGAGACAGGGTCTCCTTGTAGCCCAGTTGTCCTGGAACTCATTATGTAGACCAGACTGGCCTTGAACTCACAGAGATCTGCCTGCCTCTGCCTCCTGAGTGCTGGGATCAAAGGTGTGTGCCACCACGCCTGGCCATATGCCTCATTTTAACCTTCTGTACTTATCTGCAATTTCCCTCTTCAACAAGGAAAAACTTGGATACTCCCATTCTATGGTTTAATTTTCTTTAATAAAGAGCTAACTTTCTACCCCCTTTCCCTATTTCATCCTATTCTATAAATTTATCACCTATAATTTTTACATTTCACTGAAGAGATATGACCAGGAAAGAAATTTCAAAACCACATACCCTTGGAGTTTTCTGAGTTCAATTCAAACACCAAAGTGACCATTAAATAACCATTATTATTGAAACTATCAGAGCTATTGTGATTACAGGCTTTCAGGAAGTTAAAAATTATCCAAAGAGAATAAATGTATTTTTTCCTACAATATCCTGGCACAACAGTTGTTTAGAATAACTACTTGTCACTTCCTCAAGAATTTTAGGTAAGTTATCAAACCTTTACTGTCTCAAATTTTTTTTTTTGTAAAACAGACAAAATAACAATGCTTATTAATAATAGCATTATGATTATAGTAAGTGCTCAGTTAATGTCAACTTTTTATAATTTAGTAGAATAAACTGGAATGGAAATTGCTATTTAATATAATCTTGTCTGTGGAAGGGGAGGGAGGGAGAGAGGGAGGGAGAGAGGGAGGGGGACAGGGAGGGAGGGAGTGAGGGAGAGAGAGAATATACATGGTGCAGGTTGACCTAGAACTGTGTTGCCCAGGATTGGCCTACTGCCTCTGCCTCCTTGGGCACCACCAACACAATTACTCATTTGTAAGTAATGAGTAATTACTTTCTCTCTACACAATTTCTGTATGTGTATTATATACTGACACCAAACTGAACCACACACAGCATCTCTCAACATTGGAAGATAGTTTACACTTCTTAGAATCTTCCCTTCTTGGATTCTCCAGCAAACTTACCTTTAAGACCCAGCCCACACATCTTTCATTCAACTAGTCACTTTTTTTTGCCAAACAACACTTTTTTTTAAAAAAAGGATTCACTTGGGGTTGGAGAGATAGCTCAGAGTTTAAGAGCACTGACTGCTCTTGCAGAGGATCTGGGTTTGATTCCCAGCCTGCACATTGCGGCTATAACTCCAGTTCCAGGGGAATCCAAAGCCCTCTTCTGACCTCTGCAGCACTGCGTGACAGGGGTGCACTCACATACAAGCAGGCAATACACTCATACACAATTAAAAAAAAAAGATTCACTCTAAATGGCATTCTTTTTGACACCCATCTATCAGCAAATACATAGAGTTAACAATGTTCAGAAGAATCACTGTTGATCATGTGTTTTAGATTACCTTCCTCTTTAGAAAATCCATTCTTCCTGCTATAAAGTTAGGGAAACTCCCAGTGACTTGCCAGTCATATAGTGCCAGTCATTTATACTTTTGTGCTCCACTAGATTTTGTTCAGGTTTTAAAAAGTGGGGGCTGGGGAGATGGTTCAGCGATTAAGAGCACTGACTGCTCTTGCAGAGGACCCGGGTTCTATTTCTAGCACCACATGGTGGCTACAAACCGTCCTTGACTCCAGTTCCAGGGGAATCCAACACCCTCTTCTGACCTCCGTGGCACTGCACGACACGGGTGCACTCACGTACATGCAGGCAAGCCACTCATACACATAAAATTTTAAAAAAAGATAAATATATAAAAATATATATTAAAAAAGTGTTAAAGGTATATTAAGGGTAAACTCCGTTGAGACAATTTTTCTGAAACACTGAGCAAAACAAATATCCAGTGATGATGAAAGGAACAAAAGCTGCAACCACTGTGAAAAATGCACAAGCAACAGGAGCCTAAAATGCCTGCTGAAAAGAATGCTGTTTTAAAAGAAAAGAATGTGGTAATATGGAAGTATTTTAACCCTGTACATACTATTATATTAGTTAACTCTACAACATTTATGGATTTTTTTTTTTTTGGTCTTTCTGAGACAGGGTGTCCCTGTAGCCCCAGCTGTTCTGGAACTCACTATGTACACCAGGCTGGCCTTGAATTCACAGAGATCCCCCCATCTCTGCCTCCCAAGTGCTGGGATTAAAGGCATGTACCAACATGCCTGGCCAACATTTACATTTTAAACTCAGAACATCTCTGATAATATATTTTTTTAGGAAATCCTAAATATGAACATCGATGCAAAACTGAACCTTAATTACGTGTGGTTTCAGAAAAGGTGCTTACCTGACAAACGGGAGGAAAAGGAAACTGGAATGTGGGCATGTGTTCACAATTCTGATAACATCTCTGCAGTGCCCTTCTCTAAAGACCAGCAAAAGATGCTATGAACAATTTATTAAAAATATAGAACACAGGCATTATTTTATATGAATAAGAATGTTTAAAACTATCCCTTGGGTGACTACCTAAAAGTAATGATTATTATCTTCACGGCTTTTATTAAAAATAATTTTGTAATAAAAAAATCAAAAGACTAAAAGACCACTCATTTAGAAGACAATAAGTGAGGCAGGATAGACAGAAAATCAAGGACACGAGAAAGGAAAGAAGACTTTACCCTGGGATCTAGTTTGTCTTTACTGCTGACAGAGTTAAGGACTTCAAAACCAATAAATCTCAAATTTCCTATAGAGATAGTGTGTTTTCCTAAAGGTATATCAAAAACAACAGATATTAAAACAACAAATGAAATGTGAGCTGTGCTTATTTAGGGTCAAAATGTTTCTAACCTTGAGTTATACCATATCGATGCTTCTTCCTCATCTCCGAGCTTAAATAACACACCTCAAATACATTTACAAAGAGAAATTCTTAAGAGAAATAGACAAACCAGCTCATATATTTTTAATTTTTAAAGTAATTTTACTTAAAACTTTAAGCTTGTAAATTATACTCCTTGAAATTTAAATCCACCACAGCATCTCTCTCTCTCTCTCTCTCTCTCTCTCTCTCTCTCTCATTATAAAGACAAGGCCTGCTATCGCCCTTGAGAACCCCATACCCACCTGGATCATATTGTATTCTTTTCTCGAGCACCCCTATGTTTAAGATCAATGTTAAAAACGACTTTGAATAAACCCTTAAGTCTGCTTCATACTGGTTCCTCCTGAATTTCTTTTCTCCAGTCAAGCCAAGAATCTGCAGAGTTGGGTCTCCACCCTGCCAACCACCAAACAGTAAACACACCTAATTTTCAGTCCTCCTAGAAATAAGGAAATCATTTGAAAATTTCCAAAATTTAGAGGAAAGAACTAATAGCTGGAGCTTTGTTTTAGCTTCGTTAATCTGGAAAGAGTGCTTTGGAACACTCAAGGACTCGAGTAGATGAGGGACAGGAGGGGGGGGAGGGGCAGCGACAATTTGAAGTTAGACTTTTTTAAGTTCTTCAAAAATCAGTCAAGGTGAGTATCACAAAGAGCTCTCCAAGAGCCACCTTCCATGCTTCCCTGTAGAGAGGCCAGCAGAGTCCCTTGGCCTTAACTGTCGAGTGCAGGGCTCTCCCAATGGCCAGGGTGAGCACAAGTCCCCTCCTTCACACAGTCCAGCCTCAAAACTCCTAGCTTTACTACCCTTCCCCAGGCCCAAGAGTGCTTCAGCCTCTCTCCAGGCGTGGCAATGGGTGGTTTATTTCCCGGGAATTCCTGCTCCCGGGAATAGTCTCTCTGAAGGGAGACCCGGAGGGCAGGAATTGATAACCCCCTTAGCTAGGGAGGGCATTTCCACGGCACACCGCCCGGCAGCATCCGCTCAACCACCGCTCTAACGCCCGGCTAGGCTGTCAGGGCCTGGCCGACACCCCGCTGCGATGGAGGAAGCCAGTCCGAAGGCCCCGAGGCCCAGGGCGGGCCTGAGGGAAGCTACTCCCAGGTTCGCTCTTTTCCTGGGTACGTGCGAGTTAGCAGACGCTAAAGCATGAACCTGCGACTTCCGCTTCTCCTAGGGGACCAAAGGGCTGGGCGCGACCACACGCTACGTGCAAAACTCTGCGCGCGTTATGGCAGCCGCCCAAGTAAGAAAGCGCAGGCTTTCGCCCGCCAGGCCCACCGCCTTCACTGCGCATGCGTGTGAGGGCGACCTAGGCCGTCGCTCCGAAGCGGGCGGCCGGGGGCATCCCCTAGCCCAATCGGCTGGCTGGCCTGTGTGGCCTGCCCCTCCTTCCTCCCAGCCCGCGGGTTCCTGCCTGCACGTGTCAGCGTTTGTGTACGTGCGGCCGCCCTGGAGCTGGAAAAGTTCAGGCTGCAGTAGACTAGGCGGCGCGGCGGGGAGGGGCTCGTGTGCTAGCTCCCACAGGGTTCAAACTCCGGCACTCGGCAGCCCTGTGCAACCTCACCTGCCGGTGTTCCCGGGTCGCTCCACTCGGCACTCTCGGGGACTCTGGTCATCTGCGTAGAGTTGGGCGATGCTGTTGTTCGATTGCAACCCGGAGGTGAGGCTCTCTGCCTCTTTTGTCCTGCAGAAGAAATCTTCCACAGGATGTCTTCTTTGGGAGCACTAACGGGGTGACGGTGGACTGATCACTCGTGTACCAAATCAGACCTTGTCAGTTAGGTTTTTGCAGGGGAAAACGATTTTCAACGCGTAGGACTCAAGCAGGACTGGACAGTGACATTCTGTTCTCTTCCTGCAGGTGGAAGGTCTCAAGAATTTGCTGGAGACTGGAGCTTCTGTCAACGCACCCCCGGATCCCCAAGAGCAGTCGCCCGTCCACCTAGCCGCAGGTGGTGGCCTTGCTTACTTTCTTCTCTGGCAGCTGCAAGCAGGTGCTGACCTCAACCAACAGGTAACTAAGTAACGGATTGTTGCTGTGTACACCCCGTCTCTCCACCCCGTATCTGCACAGATATTTCCTAACTGCTAGAAATAAGCAGTAGTTTTCAGTTGTAAACATATCTATAATAGGAATGTCCAATATAGATATAATGCAAGACTGTAATTTAAATTTTTTAGTAGCCACATCAGTAAAGCAAAAGCAAACCATGAGATTTTTAGTAATTTAACCAAAATACTGTTTGTGTGTACTCATGTCAAATACTGATGTGCTGTGTATTTCATTCTTATGGCATCTCAGTTCAGTCTAGCCACATGTCAAAACAGGACAAAAGAGGCTCAGTCTCACCTCCAGGTTTGCAATCAAGCAACAGCATCACCTGCCTAATGAATGCAGATGACAAGTGCTTTTTAGCATAGATGGCTACAGGTTATCACATTGCACAGTGTATGTGTGTGTGGGGGGGTGTTGATTTTGTTTTGAGGGTCTTACTATGTAGCCCTGGCTGGCTTGGAACTTGCTATGTAAACCAGACTGATCGCCAACTCACAGATATCCACCAGCCTCCTCACAAATGCTGGAATTAAAGGTGTAAACACTTTGCCTGGCAATTCATTTGTCCCCTCCCCCCCTTTTGTGAGACAGGTGTCACTATGTAGACCAGGATGGCCTCGAACTCAGACATCCACCTGCCTATGCCTCCCAAGTACTCGGATTAAAGGCATGCACCACCACACCCAGCTTTGCAGTATTTTTCAAAGTATTTGCTATGTTGCCAAGTCTCAGTCTAGCATGAAATAATAGTTGGGAGACAATGCCACCATCTCTTTCTTCCAGTGGTTTTCATCTTGATTATAATGACATTTAAAGCTGTGAACTTTTTAGCTTCTGTAAACTCTTAATTTGCTTGCATTTCCTTAAATTTTAATGTATGTGAATATGACTGCATATCTTTATTAATGCAAACTTTGTATTAGAACAGAAAAAGAACTTTATTAAAGATAGACTGAATAAAAACTCAGTCCATACAAGACAGTTTTAACTGGCTTCCTCAAATAGCAAATATTTAAAAAAAAATTTTTATTATTTTTACGTGTGTGTATTGCCTGCCTGTAGGTAAGTGCACCCGTGTCGTGCAATGCCCACAGAGGACAGAAGAGGCTGTCCGATCCCCTGGAACTGGAATTACACAGTTGTTAGCTACCATGTGGGTGCTGGGATTCGAACCCGGGTCTTCTGCAAGAACAACTAGTGTTCTTAACTGCCAAACCATCTCTCTAGCCCCTCAAATAGCTAATATTAAACCATCCACGAGTTTACACAGGAAAGTGTTTTGGGAGACTTGTCCTAAAACAAGTTCTATCTTGTCCTAAAGGATGTTTTGGGAGAAACTGCACTTCACAAGGCAGCAAAAGTTGGAAGCCTGGAATGCCTTAGCCTGCTGGTAGCCAGTGATGCCCAAATTGAGTGAGTATAAAATGAGTAGTTCCGCCGGGTGTGGTGGCGCATGCTTTTAATCCCAGCACTTGGGGGGCAGAGGCAGGTGGATCTTTGTGAGTTCAAGGCCAGCCTGGTCTACATAGTGAGTTCCAGGCCAGCTGGGGCTACAAGGAGACCCTGTTTCAAAAAAGACAAACAAACAAACAAACAAACAAAAAACCCAAACAAAAAAGAGTAGTTCCAGATTTTGTGTTTTCTTGGATTAAACCAATTGAACTCCTGAAGCCTAATTAGAAATTATTTTAGAAATAGTGCTTGCCTAACTGATTTAGTGTTATCCTTTCATGTTTGCCTAAGCAGTTAATAATGATCATTACAATAATGAATATCACTTATCAGTTGGAGTGAAGTAGATCCCGAGCCTTCAGAGATACATCATGACAGTGACACTTCAGTTTTAGCTTAAGAAACTCTATAGAGTTTTTGTGGGCTACATCTGGGTGCTCATTCACTGTACTGAACACCAAATACTTTTGTATTCATTCAAATTCATTCAACAGTGAAGCACAATAATGGAATAAAAATACAATTACCACAATGGAATGCCCACTCTGTGCAGATCTGCTAGCGACTGAGGGTATAGTAGTGAGCAAAACTAAATTCCCCTGCACTTCTGTTCCCTCTTTTTTGTGTGTATGTGCACTGGATTGAACACTGCTCCTTTACTGTACCACACTCCTGGCCCAGCACCTCTCTTACTCTGGTGTTGATATGTGCTTGAATTCCTTTGTTAGAAAGATAGAAAAAGAATAAACAATTCCAAATTTCTATTTAACGCCAGCTTTGTCCAATTTCAGTTTATGTAATAAGAACGGGCAAACAGCTGAAGATCTTGCTTGGTCATGTGGATTTCCAGAATGTGCCAAGTTTCTCACCATGACTAAATGTATGCAGACAACAAAGTCAAGTGTGCACCCTGACAGGGATCCCTGTGTTCCGGTGTTCAGACAGAAACGAAGCTTTAGAAGTGTGGAAAATGTAGCTGTGAAAAGGAAGTGCTGGTGAGTAGCTGACGGCTGCTTCTTTCTCCCTCAAGAATTTCTCTTCTGGTACAGGATTTTTCTGTTTCACTCAAATATCAACATTCTTAGACCCAGCATCCTCTTCATTAACATTTAAACATTGGTTAGACAGAAGTTTGGGGAGAAACCACATCCTTTAAAAATTTTCTTGAAAAAAGATTTCATTTTACTTTCTGTTTGTGTGTGGAGGCCAAAAGAGGGTATCAGATCCCTTTGGAGGTACAGGACAGGCATTTGGGGCAAGTTTGACCTTGTTACTTAGGTAATGGGATCTGAACTCTAGTCCTCATGATTTTACAGCAAGCACCCTTACTACTAAGTCACCTCTCCAGCACCCCTAAAAAAGTTTTTAATGTTAACATGTTTTTCAAAACAGAAGTCATGTTGGGCATGAAGACGTCTGAAGAGACTTCACTTCTGACAGATTACAAACCATGGCTATGGCTCATCGTATAGCTAAACTCCTGAGGAGGAAAACGTTCTTCCAAGTGAAGAAAACATTTATGAATACATGTATTTACATGACTATAGTATTTTGGCTATGTATGGTTTGCTTTTTTTTTTTTTAACTTATTAAAGGAGTATCTAAGGAATAAAATCTGTGAAATCTTTATTACATTTGAAAAAAGTCTTAGTTTAAATTAAATCATACCCAGGAGTTAATTTAAAATTAAGCGTGTTTTTATTAACATTATAATACCACCTTTATAGTCTTTGAATCCAAAATAATTTAAATAATTTTTGGTCGTTGAGGAAGGCATAAGTTATAGTAAGCATCCTTGTTCCAAAAGTCTGGGCCCTTCCATCCACACCAGCCCTAAATTTGGAAGAAGGGAAAGGAAAAGAACCTTTTACATGGTTACTAGGCTACATGACAGAAACTGTAACATGAAGCTCTGTCTGCAGGACCTAACCTAGACCCAAATACCTATAAAACTCCAGGATTTTCCAAGTAAAGAAAAGTAATTTTTGGTTCTTTTAACATGGATTTTTAAACTTTAAAAACAGTCTACAGCATTTGGTTTTAGAAGTCCTCAAAAAAGAAAAACCTGTAATAACTTATCCAGATACTTTATTTCATTGGATCTAAGATGTAGTTTTATAGCTCTGGTAATCAGTACCACGTTAATAGCTTAGCTGATGATCTGTTTTATTTAGTAGTCTGTAGAAGACTTTAAATATGCACAATTCAGTGGCATCTTAGATATAATGAAACAATGGAGGTGCAAAACCGAAGCCAGCTTCATGAGTTCTGTTTTCTGCCTTCCTTCAGTTCTAACCAGTTCACTTTCTTCCGCTAGCAAAGACACATACTTTAAAGCAGGTCTCACTATAAGTAGCAAAGCTTATCAAATTTCTCCCAGGGCCACTGATTTATTTGGAGACAAGGTCTACACTGCAGCCCAAGGTGGCCTGAACTCATTTTGTAGCATAGCTTGGCCTTGAACTATCAGCTATCATCCTGCCTCAACCTTTTGAGTCCTGGGACCACAGGTGTGTTGGCTCCAGGTCCAGCTTGACTTCATTTCTTAAGGAGAAAAAGCTAATGACTGGTCTGAAGTATGGTGACTGGTCTGTAGTTCATCATTCTCAAGTGAGATGAGAAACACTCAGGCTGAGGACTGAGTGACAGCTGCAGTCTTACTCCTTTAACGAAGCTGCTGTAGTGGTTGGGACCTGGAGTCTTAAGTTTACAGCATCTACAGCAGACACTGGACTAGGTATTTTTTATGTGGATGTGGGAGGGTTCACTGGAGATGTGCTTTTATCTTTGTTTTGTTTTTTATTGTAAAAATAAGATACATGTTGTAAAAATTCTATCAAGATCAAAGTAGAAAAATCTACCAGTTCAACTTTTCCATCTCCTGAGGTAATCAACATTAAATTTGGATCATTGTCTTTTAGATCTGTTTCTTTACAATAATAACATTTAAATCTCATAGTTCAGCAAAGTTTTAATAAATTTAATGTTCTAAAATCTGTCTTGACAGGCAAATATAATGAAGTTATACACTATCTGCTTTAGTCTTTTGAGAATACTCTCACGCGGATAGACCTTCTGGTAGCCACATTTATTTATTTTCTTTCTTTTTTCTTTTTTTTAAAAAAAGAAAAATGGGTAGAGAGATGCCCAAAGGCCTGTATGTGGGTGCCATACTTCCCTTCCAGATGACTAGCGTGGGAATGTCAATGGGGGAGGCTCTGTAAGAGGAAAGCAAGGCAGAGCCTACCTTACCACTGCCTCTTATCTGGAGTCAAAGGACAGTCAAGAGAGTCTACTGATGACTGCCTTGGCTTCCAGGTTCCTGCATACTCTGATGGGTTAAGGGGCTTTCTGCTATCAAATCCTTCTACAGAAGCATAACTAACAAAGTTCCCAGAAGTTCTCAGAGAAAGTAATCAGGAATGATGGCTCCTTTATCTAACTGCTTCAGAAAACTTTCAAGGTAATTCCACCTGTGGCAAAGCCCATTTAAGTCAACCAGGAAGCAGTATTAACTGTATCATTCCCCTGATGGAAATACTTAAGATTTCTCCCTGCTTTTGAGATAAAAATCTAAATCACAGCTTTTCTCCCTGGCTCTTGTCCCTCCTGCCACTTTCTTGCTGGGCTAACCTGCAGCAGGGAAGCAGGCCATACTTTCTTGCCCTGCCTCTGGGGTTCCTCTGTAGCCCTGTAAACCTGTAAACATTTGTTTGTCTTGAGGATCCTCTGTGGACTTCCCTCTATTCTTCTCCAGGAGACTGACAGCTTCTTAAAAACTTATTCCCAGTGCTTAGGACTATGGCTGACATGCGCTGGGTACTTAAATGCTGGATGAATGGACCCCATGTTACAGAAGGGGAAAATATTGCTACTATTATTTAAAAAAAAATTGAAAATATTTATTTTTTATTTCGTGTGTAAATGCCATACCACACATGTGGCCATCAGAGGACAACTTGATGTCCTCACCTACCAGGTGAGTCTGGGAATCAACCTCAAGTTGTCAGGGTGGCAGCAAGCACCTTTGCCAGCTCAGCCACCTTGCCAGCCCAATAATTCTGTATTGTTTTTGAGGGTGCTGGGGACTGAACCCAGAGCCTCATGTGTGGTAGGCAAGTGTTCTATTACTATGCTCCTTCTGAGACCTGTTGTTGCTGTTGTGATTACGATATATGCACTCTCAAATACTGATAAAACTCCACATGCTTTGAGTTGGAAAAGAAAATATTTGAAGATGTAAGAACACATTTATATCCTGTTGTTACTCTTCTCATTAACAAGAGTAATCATGCATATACCTTAGAGTTCAGTTACACAAGTGCTAGGAGCTGTTTAGCAAGTGTACTAAAACATTTTATCCTTAGGGCTTTAGGAAAATGATGTAGATACATTCTTTGTAGCTCGTGAAACAATCTCAGCAATGAATTTCAATATTAAACCTTCCCATTTTTCAGGAATTCTTTATAAAACACGGCTGAATCAAATGACAGCTGAGGCTTATAGAATTCTTTCTTTGACACTAATTTTAATTGGTTTAAGTGACAATAGGACAAAATGAAAAGTAAAACCTACATTAGTTTATGACTTAAAGGGGCATATGCATTCTCTATAATTTAATACACTTGATAAAGAACATAAACATTTAAAATTCTAGGTATCTTATACAGTACTTGTCTTCTAATGATTTAGTACTAAATTTTATGTGAGAATTACACTTTTATTTACTTGTTTATTTGTATGTATGCATGTGAAGTTCAGAGGACAACTTGCAGGCATTGGTCTCTTCTACAATGTGGCCTCCGAAGATAAAACTGAGTGGTCAGGCTTGGTGGCAAGTGCTCTTATCTGTTCAGTGATCTTGCTAGCCCTTCACGTGAAAATTAGTTCCTCATAAATCAACTGAAATTTATGCCTTGTGTAGCTGATATTGCAAGCAATAACAAATATTTCTAAATCTGCCTCAACTTCGACTCCTTTATAGAATTATGACCAGAGTATATGTACACAGATGAGAAGTAGTTACATCTTCATAATGGCGGGTCTTCTATTTATTTATTAGTAGATTCTAAAATTACAAAAGTTTATTCTATTCTCCTATTTTAAGACATCGATGAGCTGCAATACAATTGTGTATGCTACAAAATCTCCAAAGGAGGTATCTCATGAAGTTTATGTTCCATTACCACTATGAGTTTGGTAGCAAGGTTTTTATAAATTTAACCTACACTGTGTCTTTTGCGATGATTTTGTCTCTCCTGTCTTCACTACATGGAGACAGTTACCCTCAGCAGGCTCAGAAATACCTCTTACAGTGAGACCCTGCCTGTGGCTCATCTTTCTGTTAACATCCAAGCTGCTCGCCTTCATTTCTGGCTTCTTTGCCTTATGTCTAAATTTATGTTATGTGGACACTTACCTTTTCCAAAATGACTTGCAGATCTTCAGCACCTGTATAATGTGGGTCTAGAATAAGAAATTTTATCTGGCCTGTAATCTCATTCCATGCAACTCCTAGTATTGTGTGAGCCAAAACGCCTCCCCCTAGAGGAGAAATATGAAAATGCAACAGGATATAAATTCATCTCAACTGTGTATTAGGTTCAAATAAACCGATTATTTTGTTTGTTGACTTAAGACAGCATTAAAATAGAATGTCCTACATTGTAAAAGACCATCATGGTAAGTATATTCTGAAAGGATATGATTATAACTTTAACAAAAAAAGGTGATCATATGAATAAGCATATGAAGTCTATATTCCATTGCCATATTGTTGGAATCCCCTACCATGGACATAGAAAGGGCCACAGAGGGACCAAGCCCCTCCCAGCAGTCACATCACTGCTGTGGTCCCTCCTGCAGCAAATCTTGCTGCATCTGCTCTGAGTTTCTCCAGTGACAGAGCCCATGCACAGGTTCCCTGTGACACCCTGCCAATATCTACCTCCATATCTTACACAACAGTCTTAGATTGTCCTTCTTTGTGGATAAGTCATTCTTTGTGGAATTATGTTATCTTTAGATCAGTTAATCCAATCTTACTTCGCAAATAAAGCCCAGACAAGTAATCTGTTGTGTCATGCAGCTGACCAAATTAGAGTGATAATTATGATGCTGGCCATCCCTTTTTAATACTGCTCTCAGCTCTTTAAATGCTTAAATATAATTATCATTTCCTTTTTAGCCTTTACTTTTGGTTATTAAATCTTGTTTTGCAACTTCTCTACTTTGGAAATAAATTACTATGTATGGTATAAACATTAATTTTAGAATGTTTGAAAAGGCTGTTTTTTATGCAATACTGAAACATCATACTAGCAAGCTTTGCTTATTTTCCACTCTGCCAAGGGAGCCCAAGATGCCCCAGTACCTTACCAATCATTACTGGAGTGCCCTCACTCTGGAAATGGTTAGCCAGTTCCCGTCCTTGAGAGGCCATTTCTGAACCTTGGCTAGAAAGAAACCATTTTCCATTAGGGAAACTACTTCCAACACTAAGGTCAAGTAATGAGTTTGGGGTAGGGGCAATGTTGAAAACATTTTTATTTTTTTGGGGGGGGGGTTAAAAAAATGTGTAAGTTTAAATAAAAATTAAGTGGTAGGGCCCTGATTTAGAAAGCAATTTAAAGCAACAGAAACTAAATATTTAAGGCTATGAATAGGAAGAAACAAAGATTTTGGTTTTCTGCTTCTAGAACTATATAAAGAAGGTTCTAGGTTTTTTTTTTTTTTTTTTTTTTTTTTTTTTTTCCTGCCTCTGCCTCTCAAGTGCTGGGATTAAAGGGGTGCACCATGACACCCAACTTGGTTCTAAACTTTTAAGTCCTTTTGCTTCAGTGTCCACATTTTTTTCCATCTTTCATTGGAACCAGTAATGCCTGTTCCCCTAGAGCACAGAGTATATTCTAGGGCTAATACATCTGTGAAAACCTCAAAATGCTTTCAAGTGTAACATACTGCATTTTATGGAGTATTGGATGCACTATAGACCTTTTGCTTTTTCCACCAGAAAGGTGGACTGGTAAAGGAAAGTACAGAGCTATTCCTCAAAATCCCAATAAAACCACCGTAAGTTGAAAATGCTGTGAGCTGAAAATTTTATTTAGCACACCTAATTACCAAACACCACTGCTTAGCAACCCAGCCCATTGTTGACTTTTGTGAAGGTGAACTGGGAGTTAAGACTTGCTGCCACTGCCCAGCAGCATCAGAGTACCGGTACTCTATATTTAGAACATAAAAGTTCAGGCACTTCCATCGAATCCATATTGCTTTTTGCACCATTAAAAAGTAAAGGTTTGGAAGCTGACTCATTAGTGAGTCTGTCATATTTGGAGATGCCAGGTGGCATTAAACCGTGGCTCTGGGCTGAGTGAGTAAAATATCAATAAAATTTTAATGTATCAAAAATTCTAAAACTTATCTAAGCGCGCATGTGTTTGTGTGTAGGTCAGGAGAACTTGCAGGAGTCAGTCCTCTCCTTCCACTACTTGGCTCTTAGGATTGAACTCAGGTCATCAGGTTTGGTGGTAACAACCTTTACCTGGTGAACTACCTTACTGGCCCAAAACTTTCATTTTTAAAAATAATTCTAAAATTACTTAATCTGCTATTATTTTGTACTGATTTCTATAATTCCAATTCCAATTGTGAAATTCTTGAACAACAAAGATACTGTTATAGTAGTTATCAATATGAAAAATATTAAAATATAAGCCCACTGACCAGGGGTGATGGCACATGCTTTTAATCCCAGCACTCAGGAGGCAGAGGCAGGTAAATCTCTGTGAGTCTGAGGTCAGTCTGGTTTACATATTGAGTTCCAGGCCAGCCAATGCTACATAGTGAGATCTCTCAAAAAACAACAACCACAACAAAAACATGTAGTATGCATATATTTATGGGGCCTGGAAAGATGGTTAAGAACACTGGCTGTTCTTGCAAAGGACCTGGGTTTGATTCCCAGCTCCCACAAGTTAACAACCACCTGTAACTCCAGTTCCAGGAGATCTGACACCTTCTTCTGACCTCCATGGTCACTGCATGACACAGGTGCACTTACGTACATGCAGGCAATACACTTATATACATCAAATAAAAAGCATTTTAAAAATATGTGTATTATGTATATATACATACACGCAAGGGCACTCCTGCTTTTATTTATATATATATATATAAAATACATAATGAGCTAGCAAGTTATGGTCAGAAAAACTGATACTCATTAATTTCTATATTCTCATATTATTAAAATTGTGGAAAACAACATGAATCCATCATTTGGATACGGTTGGTGCACAGCATCTTAGGAAGAAAACAAGCAGAAGGTAAACACAATGGCCATAGATCAGCATTTGATTTTCTTCTTGTAAGATTTTCTGAGGATTCAGGAATGAAAAAAGGTAGGCTTTCTTATATAACTTTTTACTCAAAGATGACGTTTTAAAATTTTCCTTGCATAAGCTAAAATTAGGTCTAAAAAGATCAAGTATAGATTACAGTTTGCTAAAAACTGGGATTTGTAAAGCAATGAGGTAAAGAGAAGGAAGAGTAGGGAGTGAAAATAAATGAGGGAAATATTATTTCCCATTATTTCAATAAAATGATGGACTGTCACTGGAAATGATTTATTTAATTTACAGTGTCTTTACCTGACAAAGAGTATTTTTGAAGTTATACCAATCAGTTGGTTTAGTACCAGCTGCACTTCAATAGATCCAATCCATTGCCGAGATCCGACAAATGTTGCTGGTTTGTCACCGACATCAACTAGAGCCTTTATGTATTAAAAAAAAAAACAAAAACAAGGCAGCTATTAAAAAAAATGTATTTAGGGCATCTTTCCCAATTACCAGCCAAAGAATATTTCTTTTCAAAACAAAAATAAGCCATAGGGTAATTTTAATTGTTAATGGTGTGTTAAGAGGTAATGGAATACACAACTGATTATAATTTAAAATAGCATGTTCTGTACCTGCTGAATTTCTCTGTGTGTTGGAATGGACCGCTCTGTGTATCCCTGATGTCTGAACCATGAGCAGATAGTCTGCAGGGACCGGTAGGCACAGCCCCAGCCACTGTCATCTATCCGATCCTGCATATAATGATGATAGCCATATATGCCCTGGACCACACAGATCTACAAAAAAGAAACATAGTAAGGAATTCAATACAGAAGTACACATACCTCTATAGAAACATTGGATCATGCTTACTGTTCTGAGAGCTATATCATTATTTATTACTGTTATATTATAAAAATGTCTTCACAGAACAATGGGTTAAATATTATATTTTCTTGTTTAAAATTTTAAAAAATATTTGACTTACTATTTTTATTTTATGTGTATGAGTGTTATGCCTGCATGACAGTAAGTGCACCCATGTTGTGTAACACCCATAGAGGACAGAAGAGGCAGTCAGATCCCCTGGAACTGGAGTTATGGACAGTTGTTAGCTGCCATGTGGGTGCTGGGATTCAAACCCTGGTCTTCTGCAAGATCAGTCAGTGTTCTTAACTGCTGAGCCATCTCTCCAGACCCTCTTGTTTTTTTTCTTAAAGATCCAAAGCCCTTACCGACAGACACAGAAAGACATGTCTTCTGGCCTCTTTTCCAACTTCGACTCCTACACCTTTTTCATTTCTTTATCTGCTTTAGTTTCAAATATGCAAGCTGATTACAAACTTTATGATTTTTTTTTGATGGAAATAGCCTTTTCCCAAGTATTTTACATCTTGAACCCTTTCTTCATTTATTTCTGTTCAAATGCCAGAAGCCCTCCATGACCAGCCAGCCTAAAAATGGCATGCTCACCTTCTCACTGCCTGCTCCTAGTACTGGCTGCCAGCTCTATCCTGACTCTCTATGTAAGTATGCATGCATATATATATTTGAATTTTCAAAGCACGTACAACTGTCTCACATATAACTGAAGATCATATTTTAACTATCTGCCTAGCCATGCTAATATGTCAGCTAATAAGCTGGGCCCTGACTTCCACATAATTGATAAACATGCTGGATACATGCTGACTCAATGCATGAAGGAAAAATAAAGACAGGTTTAACACAATAAAGAAGGCCCTATAGGATGGAACAGAGGAAAGACGTTTCTGCATTTTGTAAACCTGCCACTGATTACAGGTAACGTGTTATTAGTGACTAAAATAAGGACTGATAATATAAGATTTTTCCTTATAGAATGTTTAAAGTTCACAATTTTTTGGGCAAATTATGTTATTTAAAAAAAATTAGAGGTCTAAGCAAAGATAGATTACTTGCAAGACAACTAGGTAATAGACGACATATACATAGATAATTTATAATTAGACCATTTTGTCAGGCAGAAGAATGGTTCTCTCCAAAGATAACTCTGTCCTAATCTCCCTGGAGTATGGGAATGGAATCTTGTATGCAAAATGACAAGCACTGTACAGATATGACTAAGGATCATTCTGGACTCTCTGGGTAGTTGTCAAATGAAGGCATATGTGTTTTTATAAAACAGAAGAAAAGAAGAAATGGCAGTGGCCAGAGGCACAGTTCTGGTGGTATGAGCACAAACAGGGATGTGTGCAACTAACTGAGGCTGAAGAATAGATCCTTCCTGCAAGCCCACGGAGGGAGGTGTCCTGCTTTTTTTCTTCACTGCCGTGACAAAACACTGACCAATACCAACTTGGGGAGGAAAGGGTTTATTCAGCTTACATCTCCCAGGTCACAGTTCATCAGGGAGCCCAAGGTAGGAAGTCAGGGCAGGAACCTAGAAGCAGGAGCTGGAGCACAGGCCATGGAGGAACGCTGCTTACTGCCTTGCTCCCCTGGCCCCTGCTCAGCCTTTCTTATGCTACATAGGTCCACCTGCCCAGGGGTGGCACCACCCACAGTGCGCTGGGCCCTCCCACATCACTCATCAAGAAGATGCCCCTCAGACATGGCCATAGGCCAGTCCAATAGAGGCAATTCCCCAACTGAGGCTCCCTCAACCCAGGTGTGTCAAGTTGACACTAAAGCTATCCAGCACAACTGACCCCCTGTCAACTTGACACATAAATATCACTATTAAACCATAACTTTCCAATTTCTGTCCCCAAGATATGATGTTAATATCACAACATACGACAGTACAATCTTAAAAACCCCACAGTCCTTAAAAAAAAATCCAAACACTTTAAAGTCCATAGTCTCTTTAAAAAGTCTCAACTGTGGGTGGGCTTCTGTAAAATCCAAAACAAGTACTGTCTTATTTCAAAGGGAAGAATCGGGGACACGTAAGCAAAACCAAAGTCCAGCAAAGTAGCTCGAGGTTGGACATCTGGGATTCACTCACGATCTTCTGGGCTCCAAAGGGTACCGGCAGCTCCACTGCTCTGACTCTGCAGTCCACAGCACACTCA
>NW_008355790.1:2772077-2772389 GCF_000622305.1 Nannospalax galili
GAAGACTTCACCTCAGTGATGCTGGTCTCTTGTTACTTACAGCTGATTTTTCAGCCCCAGCTAACCAGCATCAGTTGTCCCAGTAAAGCAAAGGTTTTGCTTCAGGTTCTGGTCTCTTCTTAATCACAGCTGATTCTTCAGCCCCAGACGACCAGAACCCACAGATTCGCAATCCAAAATGTCACACGAACAGCCCTGATAGTCTCTACTTCCCTTTGAAGCTTCACTAGCCAGGCCTCCATCGTCTACAACTCTTTCGGTATAACTGTTCCAAGCTCCACAGCAACAAACTCTGAGCACGCAATGGCTTTT
>NW_008355790.1:2772496-2776105 GCF_000622305.1 Nannospalax galili
CTGCTGTGACAAAATACTCTGATCAATACCAACTTGGGGAGGAAAGGGTTTATTCAGCTTACATCTCCCAGGTTGCAGTTCATCAGGGAGCCCAAGGTAGGAAGTCAGGGCAGGAACCTAGAAGCAGGAGCTGGAGCACAGGCCATGGAGGAACACTGCTTACTGGCTTGCTCCCCTGGCCCCTGCTCAGCCTGCTTTCTTATGCTACATAGGCCCACCTGCCCAGGGGTGGCACAACCCACAGTGGGCTGGGCCCTTCCACATCGCTCATCAAGAAGATGCTCCTCAGACATGGCCACAGGCTAATCCAATAGAGGCAATTCCCCAATTGAGGTTCCCTCAACCCAGGTGTGTCAAGTTGACACTAAAGCTATCCCGCACAGGAGGGTAGCCCTGGGGGTACATTCATCCCAGTCCAGGTATGCTGAGTTTAGACCTCTAGTCTCCAGAACTGTGACAGACACATTTCTGCAGTCTTCAGTGACCACATACGTGGTTGCAGCACTCACAACGAACAAGTCTTAATAAATTTCAGGATTGGTATGCTTAAGAAATTCTAACAGTAGGTAAAGGAGTGAGAAATCAGTAGGAAAAAGAAAATGTCAGCTATGTATTGGATATTTAAAACTTTTCTAAATAAAAGATTAATGATCATATATATAAACGTTGAAAATACTTGAAAGTGAGTAAAACTAGAATCCTTCAAATTAAAATTGACTACAATGAAATCAGTATTTTGTCTGAAATTTAAAACTCTACATTAGAAAATAAGATTAACAATAAGCTAACTTCCAATTTAAGAAATTAGAAGAAACACCATCAATCAATAAAAAAGAAAGTAAAAACAAGAATTAATGAACTAGAATACAAAAATTATAAAGAAGGGGCCAACAAAGGCACAAGTTTAAAGGAAAGAGGCATAAAATGATGAAGAATTACAGGAACCAGAGCTACATGCGGTGATGACACCTTGGTGAGTATGACTTACAGGCATGAACAAGGCCCACAAGCACTAACAACAGAATCTGTTACTAAAACATTCTCACAGAGCCAATGCTAAGTGCAAATTGTTTTTCAAGTTAGCTTTGCCAAACAGTCGAGGAAAGACCAGGCCAAATTTATATAAATTCCTTTAAAAATTTAAAAGATGGCATATTCCTCAACTCATTTTATGAGTTCTTATATCACTGATATAAATTTTAAATTATAAGAGAACCATACATAAAACCATACATAAAAACTTAAATGATCAAACTGGGTTCATATAACAGGTACAAATCTATTACTGGGACATAGGAGAAATGTTTACGGGTAAGTACTATGATGTTTGTAATTTTCTATGAAATGGTTCAGGAGAGTAAAGGAACAGAAATGGAAAAAATATATAGCAAATGTTGACAACTGTTCGACATAGATACACACCAGGAGACATGGATGGGAATGTTCTCAGAGGAAACATTATACAAAGATCTATCTTATAGGAATCAAGGTAACTAAGCTAGAGTGAGACACATATAATCAATTTTAAATATAGAATACTGAGTGAAAATGCAAGTTGTAGAAGACTACACAGAGAACTGATGATTTTTATAAAACTCAGAATGAAGTTAATAGTGCTAAGGCTATGTGTATCTTATATGTATACATACACATGACACTATAAAAACCAAAGATGGATCCATGTCAGAGCAATGGTCCTTTAGTATACACAGAAAATCGCCCCAGGATCCCCTGATGATATAAAACTCCTTGGATGCTTAGGCCCCATATAAAAAAAGGTCACAGTATGTCTATAACCCATCTACATCTTCTCATATACTTTAAACAATCTCTAGATTACCTATTATAGACAAAACAATGCAATTACTATGTAAATAGTTACTGCATTATTTTTTTTTAAGGAAATAATGGCAAGGCAAATGTGATGGCTAATGTAATGGCTGGGTGTCAACTTGACTGGATCTGGGATTAACTAAAATGAGAGAGATCTTGATTGAATCAACTGAAACTGGAAGACACACCCTAAATGTGTGTTACCTTCTGATGAGAGCCCTTATAAAAGGCCATGGCTTTTTGCTGCTTGCCTTCTCTCTTGCTGGTGAGTTTGTCTTGGTGCTGTAGACTGAAGACTAGCCAATCTTTTGGAATTCATCAGACCTTCAGTGGTAGATTGGGACTACTGAGACATCCAGCCTCATGGACTGAGTGACTACTGGTTTCTCAGCCTCTCCCGTATTGAACTACTTGCTGAGCAACTACCCTCAGCCTCTCCAGTGTGGTGCAGCCATTGTTGGACTACTCAGACTCTATCCTGTGAGGTACTCTGATAAATCCCTATATATATATATTCATTCTACTGGTTTTGTTTCTTTAGAGAACCCTAATACAGCAAAACTGTATCTATTCAGGGCAGGTGCATTTTCTTCTCAAATATTTTTGATCTCAGATTGGCTGAATGCACAGTGTGCAATTTGCAGATATGGAGGCTGACTGTAGGAGTTCCTCTTGGGACCATATTGAGGAGGTAGTGAGTAGGTGAGGCAGAAGCATGCAGATTAGTAATGTTCTAGTTCTTAAATTCAGAAAAAATCCCCAGGTGTTCACTTCTTTGCTATGCTGTGAAGAGTGTGTGTGTGTGTGTGTGTGTGTGTGTGTGTGTTATACATAGGTATTACATAATAAATACTGCATAGAAATGCTTTGTCAACTTGACACACCTGGGTAGAGGGAACCTCAACTGAGGAATTTCCTCCATTGGATTGGCCTGTGGCCATGGCTGTGGGCATTTTCTTGATTTTGAGTGATGTGGGAGGGTCCAATCCACTGTGGGTGGTGCCACTCCTGGGCAGGTGGTCCTGTATTGTATAAGAAAGCAGGCTTGTGGGTGGCGCCACTCCTGGGCAGGTGGTCCTGTATTGTATAAGAAAGCAGGCTGAGCACAGGTTAGAGGAACAAGCTAGCAAGTAGTGTCACTCCATGGTCTGTGCTCCAGGTTCCTGCTCTGAATTTGTGCCTTGGCTTCCCTTGATGATGCACTGTGCTGTAAGCCAAATAAACCATTTCCTCCCCAAGTTGTTTTTGATCAGTGTTTTGATCACAGCAACAAGAAAGAAACTAAGACAGATGCCCTCACATAGCATAAGGTCTTCGTCCAAGAATCTGATTGGGAATGACCTAGCCAGGGGTTTTGCCCACCCACCAGTAGTCAAGATGGGTCTCTCATTTTAACCACCCAAAAGGAAAATATAACCAAAGAGTAAAGTGATCAGTATATTGCATTAAGAGTTCAGGGATTACACTTCCCAGACATTAGGTTTAATTCCATATAAAATGTTATTTAGACAATTATTTCTCATTGATGATTTTGTTTCTAAGCAGAATGTAAGACTTCAAATCTTGGTTCAAATCTTGGTCTCCAATACTGTGTTGCCCACCTGTAGCTAAGGGAGACAACCGCTATTGTTGTAAAATGATGGATAAATTTGTTTTCTCCCCCTATCTAGAAGCCTTTGAGAGGGAACTGACACTGATTCTAAACACTCCAACAGCTATCAAAATACCTGAAAGCAAATCCTGAATCCATCACTCTAGAGTCCAGCCTTGGAAGAC
>NW_008355790.1:2776250-2793417 GCF_000622305.1 Nannospalax galili
GTAATTTGGGAGTCTTTTAGATAGACCCACTGAAGGGGTACCCCAATTGCCTCATCCTACGTCCCTGTTCAGCATGGAAGAAGCCAGAGCAGTCTGTGTCCAGATTCCCTATTTGCAAGTTGGGTAACCTCTTCAGAGGATGATGTGATAAGAATAGAAGGTAGGAATTGGCTAGGCAGTTAGGGTAAAAAACACCCCAAAGAAACGTAGCCAGTTTCTTGGCTAAAAGTCAAACTGTCCTTGGGCCTCTTAACAACATACTCTGTCTCTGTTCCAAAGGCCAAAAAGGTCAAAAGTATTTGGGAGCTCTTATCTACTCCCTAAAAGATTTTAGGGTTACCTCTTCAGAGGGGGGACTGTTTGAGTAGCAAAAAACCCCATTAAAAAAAAGAAAGAATGAAAGGAAGAAAGAGTACTTGAAATTGACAGAAAAAAGTGATGGGAAGATATGGGAAGTGTTGGAGGGGAGGGAGTGGGTGTGGATTTGATCAAAATAACTATGCATGTATGAAATTCTCAATAAAATTTTTTTTAAAGTTAAAGAAAAAAAAGCATAGGAAGTTGTTCAGGAAAAAGTGATGGGGAGATATGGGAAGAGTTGGAGGGGAGGGAGTGGGTGTGGATTTGATCAAAACACTTTACATGCATGTATGAAATTCTCAATAATTTTTTTTTTAAAGTTAAAAAAAAAGATAGGCCTCTGAGATGATTTCTAAGAGTTTTCATGATAAAAAGGCAGGGAATTGAGCATGTAATCAAAACATCATAAACACAACAGGGATAGGAAACCAGGCTTCTTCCTTGGGTAAGGGGAAGGATAAAAGATCTGAGACCAGTAAGCAAAAATTCTCTAAACAGTCTTCTGAGAAACATGCTTCAGTACCGGGAAGATAATCACCAAACAAAAGGGAAAAAGAAACAGCATATATTAAGTACTATTGTTTTGTTTTATTTGGGTTCAGCATTTCATTCTCTTTTAAAAAATTTTTTGGCATTACTTTGTTTTTATTTAATATATGCAATATGTTAGTTGAACAATATTATTTTGTGATCAAAACAAAGTAACTGATCCATTTGCCAGTATTTTTTCAATAGCTTTCTATTTAAAATTGTAATTGATAAATTTTCTGGAAATCTTTTCAGTTCTAATTTTCAGGCTCCTACAAAGATTTTACCACTAGGCATGGGTGATTACAAATCATGTTGGCTTGTCCCTTACCATTGTATCACATTCACTTAATTTCTTTTTGGTAATTCATTTTAATTTGCATGACTAAATCTTCCTTATTAATAGTTAAACAAAAAGAAATGTTTTGTGTTTGTAGCACAGATAAGGAGCCTATATTATTGTCAAAAACTTAGCATTTACTTGGGACTTTCATAAGTCACCTGGATTCTTTGTAAGGAACTATTAAGAATTAAAATAGTTTGAAAGAAAAATATTAAGCTTGTAGAAAACCACTGAGTTTTATTGTAACATTATAAACTGGTCAATTCTATGACCGTGACAGAGCAATATTTTTAACAAGGAATAGGTTTTTCCAGATTTCCTCCTATTCTCTCAAAATAAGTGAAAATTAATGAACACCTTTGAAATGTTGACTGAAGACTTACATGTATACATACATACTGCTGAGTGCCCGGCCTATATTCTTTCTAGGGGAAGCTGGTCTGTCCACAGCCCTTTCAGATGGGGTTCTTGCCAAGTACACACTGACGTCCAGGACATAAAACGGACTCCTCAGTCCTCTAGAGTAATTATATCATATATTTATTTGGAGTCTTAAAATTTCCTTACAAAGTTCCTAGACAGTTTGAAGGTACTAAAAAAAATGTTATGAAACAATGGCCAATCACATATTCTTTTTGTTGGAAGCTGAACTGAAAAGTGCAGAGTAAATTCAGCAGTAAGAAGCAGGAACAGAGTTGCAATGAACGTATGCTGAGCATCTAAAGGAAAAGCAGGAAGAAGTTCTACACAACTGAAACAAGAAGACACAGAAGGTACTAGCTGACGAGGGATGAGCAGAGCAGTCAGGATCTGCCACACAGGAAGACACCAGAATGCCAACAGGGAGCCCATGCAGGCCTGCAGAGAGCCTAGACTGGCTGTCTTAGTGGCCTCATGTATCCTTAATTTAACCTCTTTCCTTATCCTCCACCAGTCCAGTCATCCTACAGCTTGGGCCTGTTCCTTGCAACCAGATACATGTGCTACAGGAAGTCTAGCACCTTAGACTTTTCCATAGGTGGCTTGGATTGTGCCCTTAATTAGCATGATTTATCGGGTGCAGAATGAAAAAAAAAAAAATGGGACAAACCTTTAAAGAACTCAGAAAATGAAATTTTTGTAAGAGAAATATGGTAAATACTCTGTAGTCCTAACCCTTTTAGATCACTACTGCTAACTCAAAGGATACTTAAACAGTGGTTTAAAAGAGATAATGATAAAGTTATTTTTTTAGGGATGACATATTATGAACCAATTTTTAAAACTTCTCTTGGGAACCAACAAAAAACAACTAATGACAATAATCAATCAAGTCTCATAAAAATTAGTTAAACTCGGGGGCTGGAGAGATGGCTCAGCAGTTAAGAACACTGGCTGTTCTTGCAGAAGGCCTGGTTTGAATCCCAGCACCCATATGGAAGCTAACACCTGTCCATAACTCTAGTCCTAGGGGATCCAACAGACTTTTCTGTCCTCCACAGGCTTTGCACAACATGGGTACACTTACCTACATGCAGGCAATGTACACATACACATAAAAATAATAAATAAAATACTAAAAAAAAAAATTAAACTCACCAAACCAGTCTCCATGTTAGGTGGACTAAGATTAGTATGTGGATTTCTAATGTAGCCATCTTTGTAGGGTTCATTTGGGAAGTGATAAGCATTAGACCTTTTGAAATAAGGTCTGTCATGAGGCAGATTGAAGAGATCATGTAACTCCTAAATAAAATTAGAATCAATAGACAAAGAAAAAAATTAATGATTTAGAGTCTCTGTTATAAAACAAAGAATTAGTATGTTACCTATACATTTTTCAGAAACATGACTTAATTATTTAAGATCAATGGGTGTGAATTAGATGAAAAACATGCGATTTGTTTTGTTTATATGGATAGAAACTAGAAGGGAATACAAAAATATGAAAATAACTTGTTAGAGAGAATTGGGATGCTTTGTAAATCAGAAATTGTAATTTATAATGATGTATCAAAGTATTTTGAAACACTATGTTTACAATGCTTTACAAATATAAGTGCAGTGATTACATTACAGAAAAGAAGTTGGTGATACAAAACCATCCAAAATGGCTTGAATAGGCAGATCTTTAAAATGCACCTCCTTAAGTGCATAAAAAAAATGCAATAGTTACTCTTAAAAGTGTGGCCTATCTCCTGTGTACTCTAATGGTCGGAATGGGTTAGCTCATGTAGCATTGTCTGGAAATCAATTTATATCACACTTACAGGGCAGTAGAGAGGGTTAGAGTGTTCCACTTCTTCTTAGGGAAGGAGTTTATGAAGAGGATCTATGGCATAATTTGATGGCTACACATGACAAAAAGATGTATTCTAAAATCCATTCTTTTTGCCAATAAATTTTCTTTATTGCCGGATGGGTTTTCTCCAAAATTTCTTTAATGAAACTTAAATACCTTATTTATATGATTATAAAATTATCATAAATCATAATCAGAATTAACACAAGCTCTCCTTTTGTACCACACTGATGTCTTTTTCAGAAATCTGGAAGTAACAGAGGGCAAAGGGGTTCCTTAATATTCATCAGCTTCTCTAGGTATGTACGCATCTTTCCACTTACATTTTTCACTATCGAAAATATAAAATTTCACAGATTGTATGAGCCACACTGAGCATTTGAAATGAAAATATTACATACTGTACTAAACTAACATATTTTACATTAGCACTTAAAAAATTTCATGAAATAAAAATAATATGGAAAACTAATAGTCTATTTCTTTACTTTTAAATTAAGTCACAAAATAATTTCCACTTATTACAAATTGCACTTAAATACAAAATGAGCAAGAGTCCTTTTTTTTCTGAGAACAGATGAACTGGTTTTACCTTTCTATAGGCCTGCAGTTGAGCATCTGGAATTCCTGATGGATATGATATTGTTACAAGATTTTTTTCCCCTGGCAATAAAAAATGCAGTGGTTCAGGAACCACAATAGATGTTCCTTTCATATATCTCAAAATGCATTTTTCCATATCAGTTAGTTGATTATGAATTGCATCCACTAGAAGTTTGCGAACTCTGCAGGGGAAAATATTTAAGTACATTAACAAAGGCCACAGCGGTTACTAAATGAAAATGCCTGGTCTATTAAGGTATATAATATAATATAATAAAAACAAACAAACAACAAAAACCCCAAACCACTTCCTTGGACAAGGTCTGTTAAAGGAAGTTTAAATTATGCAAAGTCAAAGAAATTGTGTAGTGTTCTGGGTGGATGAGGGGAAGCCCCTAGGTTTGAGCATACTCTCCCACTTCTTCAAATAAATATTTAATTATCTTAGGTTGACAACAATGAGTACAGCACAGTGAAAACAACCACTATCACCCTGGATATGCCTATGTAATATTTTAAAAAATGAGTTCTTATTACTTTGAGGGAGGGGTCCTCATTGACCGTGGAAGTAACAGTATGAAAATACTTACTTTCCCCATGTTTCTTCTGGGGCAACAGATACAATTGCATCGACCGGCAAGGTCATATTAATGTAGTGGTGTCCTCCACTTTCTCTTTCGATGATGGGGCTTACGGCTCTCGGAGAGGTTGACATTTCCAGCATAAGATCTATATTTACTATTTGACGCTATATAGACAAATAGTAACAGTTAACTTGTAGAATATTAAACACGGGACATAAAGGCCAAATAAAAAGGCTTTTTTAAAGGACAGTATATAAAACTATATTATAGTAAATAAAGGAAATTCCTTTCTGTTTCAAAATAATCTGGAAGAATGTGGAGAGTGGTTGTCAAGTACAGACAGAATCAGATTGGCCACATGTTGATAAATGTTAAAGCCAAGTATAGTGTTTACTGTATATCATAAAATGTACACTGAACATCATAAAATAAGCACATATCAAAGGAGCTTAAAAAAATAAATCTAAATCCCAGTACTCAGGAGGCAGAGGCAGGCGGATCTCTATGAATTCAAGGCCAGCCTGGTCTACGTAGTGAGTTCCAGGCCAGCATAGGCTACAGGGAGACCCTGTCTCAAAAAGACCAAAAATAAATAAATAAATCTATATGCTCCTGGTATAGAACAATTCTGAAAAAAATCTGTGTTTTGAACAAACAGCAAAATAGAGGATGCTGGGTGATGCTTCTCATTGAGATCAGGTAGGAAATCTGTGGAGCTGAAGGGGAGCTGCAGGCAGCAATGTAATTTACCTGGATAAATATGAATATGCAGTATGTGCACGCACACATGCATGCATGGTAAACGTATGTGTGTGCACTATGGAGAATGGCTGATTCTTGAGCTAGAAGAAGGAAAGTACATGTTGCATGGGGTATTTTATGGATGAAAGCAGGGAGTATCCAAAAATAGTTTCAAAAGGGTACCAAAGCCAGCTTGGGGAAGCTTCTATGGTCAAATCTTGGAAAATATGAATGTCAAAATAACTAATGATGGCACAGATTATAATTCATTGAATAACATAAGAATCCATGCAGACAGTAAATAAAGAGAAAAAAAAGGAAAGCTCTATTTTACAATATAATGCCTCCTAATAAACACAGGAAATGAGAGACAGAAAAATCTGATGGGGCATACACATAGTCTCCCAGTATCTTTCCATGACATATTAATTATATTGGAAAACGTAATACTTTTACAATGGATAAAACTGGTGGATAACCATAAGTAACTGATTAAAACATGCACATCACCAATGTAGGAACACCCAGAAAGCACCTGCTTGTTTAATATGATGTACTGAGACACAATATAACTTCTATGATAGTTTGGCTAACAATGCAGGAATCTAATCACAAGAATGCATAAAATGAACCTTTTGGGGGAACACACAACAAAATAACTGCCACTTACTCCTTAAAGTGCCAAAGTTCAACACTTAATAATAATTTCCAAATCATTACTTACAACCTATAGTTTTATACACTCCACATTTTACAATTTAACAGCTTATCAGTGTATCTCAGTTGTATCTTAAACATAACCAAACTGACCTCAGGTCTTCTCCACCTTCTTCTACCTAAGGAAGGCACTAGTTATGCCATATCCAATTAGTTTCCAAGTACAGTCCATTCTGTCTCCCAAATATGCCTGTGATGGTGAGCATTAACTGTCACCTTGATAGAATCAAGAATCACCAGGGAGCTGGCTTCTGGCATGCTTGTGGAAGACTGTCTTGATTAGGTCAACACAGGTGGGGAGACTCACCCACTGCGAGAGAAGCCATTCCTTGACAGGGCTCCTAGACCTCATAAGTAGAGAAAAGGAACTGAGCAGCAGCCAAATGCACTGTTCTCCCCTGACCAGCTGCTTCAAACTTCTGCTTGCTTGAGTTCCCCACCATACCCTAAAATAAACTCTTCCTTAAGTTGCTTTGGTCAGAGTATTTTAATCACGGCAACCGGAAAAGACACTAAGACAATGTCTTATGTCTAATCTTTTTTATTTCTGTAACTAGTGGTTTAGTTATGCCTTGTGTCTAGTCACTCTCCACCTAACAGCCTAGATCAACTCTAGTGATACTTGTACAACTTCCTGACTTGAAGAAATGGCTCTGGAAGTTATGGCACATGGCAATGATTCAGTAACATTGGTCAGTAGAACAAAAAACAGTATGAATAAAAAGAAATTCTTTAACAGCTCTTTCTTACATAGTACAATGTATCGTTTTATCATGTTTAAGAATGGATTCTTTGGGCTTGAGAGATGGTTCAGTGATTATGTGTACTTGCTGCTCTTCCAAAGGACCCGGGTTTGGGTCCCAGAACCCATGTTGGGGCTCATAAGCCTCTGTAACTCCAGTTCCAGGAGATTTGACACCCTCTGTAGGCGCCAGGCACATACATGGTGCACATACATGCAGGCAAAACACTTATACAGATAAAAATAAATAAATCTTTAAGAATAAACAAGAATGGATCCTTTTAATTTACTTTTAAGCAATATGTAAATGCACTCAATCTGTTTTGTTTTGGTAGGAACAAAAAGAGCATTAAAGTAAAAGCTTCAAAGTTACACACTGCAACAAGAAAAAAGCTTAGATATATAAAACAGGCACAACCCTTTAAGGCCTCAATATTCTGAATTAGTAGGTTAAATTATCTCCTACATCTCACTTAACTCCAAATGAAAGGATTTAATGCTTTTTTTTTAATCAGTAGAGAAGACAGATTTGCTTACCACATCTGTTAACTTTTTGTCTTTCTTTCTCATGAATTTTCGTTTTGTATCCTCTTCCTGCTCAAATCTAAATTTTTAATATACAAAGACATTTACAAGTATGAAATCATGTTTTGAAAATATTTCCAGACATCTTTAAACATACTCACTGAATACAGTGTATTATGTTCTTGCAGGCAGAGCTGTCAGTCAGCTCTCCTGGGATGGTGTTTACGTCACTGTTTGGCCATAGATAAACCGAGCTGTGGCAAATTCTGAACACAAGTGCATCTGAAGAAAGCTTGGCGGACAGATCACTCAACACATGCTTTAGTGCATTCTTGATAAACAGTTCTAAATTAAAAGAAAATAGAAGTTATAAAAATCTTAAAAACTTTCAACATGGATATTTCTAAACATACAACAAAAGTAGAACATAGTGAAAACGACTTTCAATACCTATTACCCATTTTCAATCATTGTCACTAATTTTGCCCATCTTTAAAATTCTTGGACCGTAAATTTCATTCTTTTAAAATACACAACTCGGTCAGTGGCTTTCAGTATCTCTACAGGATTTTATCATCGCTACTGAATCACCTCACAGAGTACCCCGGCCCCATTAGCTAGCAGCCATTCTCATACCCCTCACTTCCCACTGCTTATCTTTCCCACCTTTCTGTGGCTCTAGCATCATAGACCACACTTTTCACCAATGATCTCATGTATTATCAAGGCGTCAGCTATTATCCTTCAAGTCTGTGTTCTCCTGCTCCTGTTCTAACCACTCTCCCAAGTTTCAAGTTTTAGGCTCAACCAAATGTCTGTTAGGAACTGGCACTTGAGGTCTTAGTGATGTCTCAAAAAAGAAGCAAATCTCGTAACAAACCAACTCCTCCTCAGATATTCTCTATCTCGGTTTATGACAACAGCCTAAGCCAGAAGCTTGAAGACATCCTAGGATCTGCTTTATGCCCAAAGCCTCCAAAATTCTTTGTTTTTTAACATAAGGTCTCCCTGTAGCCCTAGCTAGCCTAGAACTCCCTATATAAACCAGGCTGGCCTCCGTCACAGAGATTCGCCTGCCTCTGCCTCCCTAGTGCTGAGATTAAAGGCTTGAACCACCACGCCCAGCCCACCTCCAAACTTCTTATACCATTCCAATAGAAGACAGTATTTAAAAACAGGTATGGGAGCACAGGGCTACATATGATTACAAGTCTGCAGCATACAATTCTGGTACTTTATTTACATTGTGCCCATTAGGGATATTTACATTTTTTGTGTGACAAATTTCGTCAAGAAAGCTGTAAAGTTTCCTAAGGAAGATAACAATTTTTTTTTCTTAATTTGCACAAAGGTGCTCTGTGGGCTGGTAAGGGTATAAGAATACAGTGTCTAAATTTAAATCCCATTTATTTTTCCGATGTCTAAATCATTTTTATTTGTAAAATGGACAGAATCACCATTAATTCTATTAATAAAGAGGGAACGTTTGGGAAGACCTACCATTAGGAGTTGCTAATTGAAATGCCAGATCTAGGCCTCCTCTTATTCTGAAGAGCATATCCATAGTTTTTAAAAATCACCTAGAATAAATGAAACCACAATTCCTTATAAAGCAAAACAAGCCCATCTTCATATAAATTAGCATTTACTTCAGTTCAGGGTAAGGTGGTACTTAAATTGGATTCTTCTACTTATTCCATGAGTGAATTCCTTATGCATAAATAACAACCCCGTGACATTCTAAATCAGGGGTTTTCAGCCTTTATTCTACACCAAAATCACCTAAGGAGCTTAAAATTCTGACACTTGGGCAGCACCCTCATTGAGTCTGATTATTTGGCATAAGGCTGCCTAGGCAACTTCTCTCTGCTCCCTTCCATGTCAGTGATTCCAATATGGAAAAAAGTTGAGAACCACAGCACTAATATTTCTAATCATAATCTTGAGTTAAGCAATTAACATAAAACCACCAATAGCAAAGACCTGGCTTAAGAATGTGACAAGAATACTGAGCCCAGTACAATGAGACTTTGTGGCCAAACCAAACGAATGGAAAGTGATGCTACTGATGGTGAGAGTATAAACTGGCAGAACTCATCTTAAAGGTGCAACAGTGATTTCACACTTAGAAATTCAGTCCAAGGATATCTGAAAACTATGTAAAGATTAGGGTATAAGGTTAGCCTATCTGCCAACAACATGAATGCCATATAATTAGGAAAAAGTCAGAATTTACATGGCATAACCATTGATAGCGAAGGAAAAAAGCACTTGCAAAATGTAATTGATGAGCAGTTTCAGGTAGTAAATGATAAATGGCAAAAGACCTGTATCATTTTATCATTTTGTGTGTGTGTGTGTGTGAGAGAGAGAGAGAGAGAGAGAGAGAGAGACAGAGAGACAGAGAGACAACATAGAGGAGGGGACAGGAAGGGATAGAAGGGGAGACGGAATCCACTACATAGTAAGAGCCCTATTCTGAAACAAGTGAGGAAGAACTAATACCTACTGGGCTAATAACTGGGCACCAGACATAAATTAACTTTGGCTTTCAGACTACTATGAAGGTTTTTCTCATTTTGCAATCTTGTCATACTTCTGTAAGATCGATTGCTTTTATTTATTTTACATATTGTAACCTGTTGAAAGATCATACCATACATCCCAATTCCACTTCATGGAATTTATTCTAAGGAAACAATAAATGAAAATCCAAGACATATATTCAGCTTCAGTGCTGGCCCTGCATCCTATTGCTTGTTTTAACAAACCAAACCCTAAAGAATTGGGAACTACTGTGAGAGCAATCAGAAGTTGGTTAAGTAAAGAACAATATTACCATTTGAATAAAAATATTTGAAGATATAGAAACTGAAGATATAGAAAGACGAGTAAATTTTAACGGCTACTTATTGTATGATTTTGGATAACTTAAGTCTATTCTCTTCTGTACATTTATGAAAACGGTACACCTTCCTTGGATTGTTATGAAGGCTCCATAAAGAACCACATGTGAAAACACTACAGTCCTCTGATTCAAGATCCTCTCTGAAAACATATTTAAGGTAAAATCTGAGGGCAAGTAGCCAGTAAGTAATAGAAGCCTAAAGTAAAGATGGGGTGGAGGTGAAGAGCCCATTCAAGGCAGAGCGGCTGGCTGGTGAAAGGCCTGCTGAAAACATCTTTTAGGAAAACTAGTGCCGTAGGTATGACTGTAATAGTACTTGGGGGATGGGTGGAGGCAGGAACATCAGTATTTCAAAGTCATCCTTAGCTACATAGCCAGTTGGAGGCCAGTCTGAGCTTTGTGAGACCCTGTCCCCAAAACCCAAACTGGGCTCAAGAGATGGCTTAGCTGTTAAGAACACTTGCTTTTCTTCCAGAGGACCTGGGTTCAATTCCCAGCACCCATATGGTGGCTAAGAACCATCTACAACTCCTGTTCCAGGGGAATCCAATGCCCTCTCTTGGCCTCTGAGGGGACTGCACCCACATGGTGCACTTACATACACAAAGGCAAAACACTCATACACAAAAAATAATAAAATATAAAAAAACCATCGAACAACCAAAAATCAAAATCGAGCCAAACCAAAAGACTACTTAGGAGACTACCCAATTGTATGACAGCAAGAACATGGTGACAGGATGGTAAGGGTAGAGCGGGTGAAACAGACATGCAGAAGTAGAACACAAAACATCTGATTATTGACTGTACAATCAGGAGTTGAGACGAGGGTGGTGTCAGAATTGATTTCCAAGTGTTTGATAGGCACAAGAGGGGTGAATTGTGGTTCCATCTGCAGAGATGGCTACTGGGGAGGAAGGGTGTGAAGTGAACAGGAGAGGTGGAAATGATTCAGTTCTGAAGTTGTTGGGTTTGAATGAGCTCTTCAAGAAGAAGCAGTTAGCAGATTTAGGAATTATGTTCAGAAGAAAGGTGTCAGCGGGAGATGCAACATGGTAAAGAGCGCAGGGCAAAGTACACCTGAGGAAGGCAAAACCTAAGATATGGACTGCAGCCCAGGCTGAAGTAGGAGACCGGAAACCTGGAGTGCGGCATCCCGGAAGCTACGGGAGTAGGCTATTTGAAGAAAGTTACGCCTATCTTTCAGAAACCAAAAGTTCTTCCTACATGGCCTCCTAATACGCCAAACAGTGCCTCCCGGTGTAGATGCACTGACGCGGCTGAGGAGCCTGCGCGCCGCGGGACAGACCCAGGGAGCGGAGTTCGCCCCGCCACCGTAGCTCCTCAGGCCCGGCTCCTCTCGGTGGTCTGAAGCCATACTTCTTTCGAGGCGGCTTCTGATGTCTGAGGGGAACATAGGGGTCGATGACGAGCAAAAACACTTACCAGGTCCACCACCTGGAGGTGGCAGGGACGCTGACGTGGGTTTACAGGCTCCAGGGGAAGTCCGGAAGTGGCGTCACCGCCAGCCAAGGGGCAGGGCTTGGTTACATGGACTACAACTCCCAGCATGCTTCGCACAGGCGTCACGGAGCGTACCACACGACACCTCTTTGCCAAAGGCTGGTGGGCTGGGAAACAGGAAACTCAGCCTCAATAAGTTTTATAGGCAGTCTTTTGTAGACGTTCATCGATCCTCGGGGCTGTTTTGTGCGGATTCGAACGCTCTCATATCTTCCCATAGGGTGCTGGCAATGGTTTCTTCCGTTTCCGAGGCAACGTTCCGCAACAAGCGCAGGCAGTTCCGCGAGCTGAGCAGCAAGCACCCTCCACCCGCATGCTATCTGCTGGCTCCTGGTTCTACCAGCCCTGCGGTGTGACCCGGACTTGAGCTGGGGTTCTGAGCTCGGTTGTGGGATCAGGTGCCTTTGGAGAGGTGACACCGGGTACCCTAAATACCCGCCTACTTCAAGTCTCCTTCCCTGAAAGGAGTAACTTTACATCAATTTAGTCCAAACTGTTTGACGAGAACTTGTGTGGAATTCCATTTTTTTCTTTCTACTTGAATGTAAGCCAAGTGTGTGCTTTTTATTAAAGTCTCAGTTTCTTACTTCTACCAGTGAGCCTTCTCGGTAGGTTGGAGGTGTTTACAATTCCTCTGTTAAAGGTTGGATGATTCTTCGTGTTGCTGAAGAGCTAAGTGGGGTGTATGTAGTGAGGGAGTTCGAGGTAAGAGCTTTCCTGCATGACTGTGTGGCACTGTGTTTAGTCATTAGAATACGGTGATAAAGGAGTCCAGGGTGGTGTGGTGGCCTGGACTGTGGCTCCAGCTACTCTGGAGACTGAGGCCAAAGATTCCATTAAGCCCAGGAGTTTCAGTACAGTCTGGGCAGCGTAGTGAAGACCCGTGCCTCAAAATGGAGGTGAACAGAAATATGTTTCATACCACGGTTCCTGCCTCGGCCGAGCCGTCGGTTCACTGGGGGGAAACAATGAAAGGATGCCTACACACTCATGGAGATGACTGTGATGGAGGCTTGGGAAGGCTGTGTACATGTTTACATTCTGCTCAGATACAGACAATGAAAGAAGTGATGAACAAGTACAGCAATGCGGAGGATCTGTATTCAGGATGAGGGAAATGGTGGGCCTGGCAAATACATGCTTAAAGTGAGATAGACCATGGTACTGTGGCTTAAGACAGCCTCACCAGAGAACTGAAAGATAGCTGAGTGAGGGGGCCCAGGCCTGACAGTCCAGCACAAGGGTCTGGGAGCTGAGGCAGGAGAATCTCAAGCTCTAGGACCGCCTGGGTTACTCAGGAAAAAAAATCCACCTGAAAACTTCAGGAGAGGGAATGGCTTCCGTGATGACAGATGAGGGCTCTTAAGGGCTTTTGGATTTGAGGCCTTCTAGCATCAAGAAAGGCTGTATGGCTGGGGAGTGGGATGGAACTCTGAAATAATGTAAACTAAATAGTCTGTCCCAAGAGACTGGTGTTTAGTTTTCAAGTTTCCCTGATCAGGGGATTTGGGGGCGGGGGTGGAGGAGGCTATTGTATTTTCTTTCGCTTTAGTTTACGCTGAGCCTTCACTTGCCCCTTTGATGTTACATATTAGCAATGATTCCTTACATATTAGCAATGATTCCTCTACAGTTCCACAGACTCTTTGAAACAAATGGCTTTAAATTCAGATAAAAGATTATTACCTTGGATTATAAATTGGGAAGCAAAACAAGGCTTGTTTTGTTCACTAATATATGCCCAGTGCCTACATCCTAGTTTGTGCTTATAAATATTAGCATGAGCCAGGCGTGGTGGGGCACGCCTTTAATCCCAGCACTTGGGAGGCAGAGGCAGGCGGATCTTTGTGAGTTCGAGGCCAGCCTGGTCTACATAGTGAGTTCCAGGACAGCTGGGGCTACAAGGAGACCCTGTCTCAAAAAGACAAATAAATAAATGAAATAAAATAAATAAATAAATAAATAAATATTAACATGAGATGGAAATACTCATAGCTCATTGCTCTTCCTTTTTAGAATAGGTCTAATTAAAAAAATGTCTTGATAATCCTTGCATGCATTATGTGATAATTAATCTTTATTTGAAAGTTACCATTTCAAAAGAAAAGACCTTAGAGAATAATAGCACACTTGCGGGGAGAGGCAAGTGGATCTCTGTGAGATCATGCCCAGCTTGGTCTACATAGCAAGTTCCAGGCCAGCTGGGGCTACCAGGAGACCCTGTCTCAAAAGACAAGCAAAACCACAAAGCCAAAGTTGCAGCCTGTTCTTTAACAAATCCTAAGAATTCATGGTAGATTGTGGTTTTTGTTTTCATTTTTCATAAATTGTTGTTCAGGGGCTGGAGAGATGGCTCAGCAGTTAAGAGCACTGCTCTTACAGAGGATCTGGGTTCAGTTCCCAGCACCTGTCAGTAACTGCAGTTCCAGGGGATCTGATGCTGTCTTCTGACCTCCTCAGGCATTGCATGACACAGGTGCACTTACATGCAGGCAATACACTCATACACATAAAATAAAAATAATAAAATTAAAAAATAAACTATTGTCCTCTTCTCTCATCCCCTTATTCTAGTTATTTAAACTTGAAGGAAAAATATAACACAGGGCAATACCTGTAAGCGTGCAGTGTTCTGAAAAGCTAAGTTACAGTTTCCAATATCAGAGACAATATAGTATGTTGAAGTAATTTTATCTAAACTATGTCTTATGATTTAAAAATCTGCTTTGAACTTCTCAAAAGGAAGACACGATTCATGTACTATAGACGCCATACTCTATGCAGCTATTTTATCATTCCTCACTGATAGATGGCAGGTATTTCCCTACACGTTCCTTTGCAATTTGTGTGTCACAGAGGGTCAGAGGGAGGCTTTCTGGTGATCATTTGAATCCCAGTATTCTTCCCCAGCATCACACAGTTGATTCTTTCAATGCATAACTTAGGACTACTGTTTTATGGTGAATATTATAATTCTTAAACTAAAAGTAATTTGTTTTTGAAATTTAATACTTATTTTTTCACTAAAAACTTCCCCTGTATTTTTCAATGTAAAGTAGGATTTTGCTATAAAAGAGCAGAATTAAGAAACTGTCTGAAGTAACCACCACAAGAAGCAATCATGCCTGTAGAAGGAGGAGGGAAAACAGATATGGAGAGGGTTGGCCTCTTCAGCGAGATGGAATATACTACTGTGGGTGATAAATATGTGTCACAATTTAATCGTAAGTATCTTTGGTGTTCATGTATAGTCAAATACTGTGCATTTTTACATATGAAAAATTGAATTTAATTTTAGGGTAAATGATTTTTTAATGTATTTATTTTCATTTTATGTGTATGAATGTTTTGCCTGCATGTGTATAATGCACTTGTGTCATGCAGGCCAGAAGAGTGCATGGAATCCCTGGAACTAAAGTTACAGACATTTGTTAGCCACCATGTGGTGCTGGAAGTCAACCCTGGGTCCTCTGCAAAAGCAGCCAGACCTCTTAACCACTGAGCCACCTCTCCAGCCCCATGATAGTTATTTTTAATGGTCTATATTTTAGAGCAATGAGCTCTCGAGTTGACCAAGTTGTGAGCCTAAAGTAGAGTTAAGAGAGAACTTAATTTTATAAGAGTAGGCAGGTCATCTTATTGGGTTCCCTTAACTTCATTTATTCTTCATAGGTAATTTTATTTCTTTCCAAGTATATATGATAGGTTTATCCTAGAATACTTTTTTTTCCCCTTTGGTCTTTTTGAGACAGGGTCTCCCTGTAGCCCCAGCTGGTCTGGAACTCACTATGTAGACCAGGCTGGCCTTGAATTCACAGAGATCCACCTTCCTCTGCCTCCAGATGCTGGGATTAAAGAGGTGTGTACCACCACACCTAACTTTAATGGATACTTGACGCTGCTCTTTTCACTCTACAGCAAAGGAGCACTTTTCACATGGGAAGAGGCTGTTCTTTTGGCAAGTTTCAGGCTCCCACAAACAAGATAATGAGGTCAAAATCAGAGTATTGTGATAGCTCAGTAAAGTGCTTGCCACACAAGCATGAGTACCTGAGTTTGATCCCTAGAACTCATGTCAAAAGCCAGAAGCAATGTCATGGCCTTGAATCCCAGGCCCAGGAGAGGCACTTGCTGGTTAGTTAGCCTGGCATAATTGGCAGGCTACAGGTCAAGAGACCCTGTCTTCAAAGCACAAAATGGATGGCTCCCAAGGAATGACACCCAAAAATCCTCTGGCCTCCACATGCAAAAGTTTACCTGCACACACACAAAAAGACCAAATTGATGTAAGGACAGGGTGGGCCAAGGAGAGTGCAAGGACTTAAGGCTCATGTTAGTCAGTGCAGCATTAATGACTAAGAGCAGGGACTTAGTCAGACCTAGAGTCAAGTCTTCACATAACAACTATTATTTAACCATCTGAAACCTTTGTTTCCTTATCTGTAAGATGGAGTTAATGATTATGTCTCACCCTTAGGTGTTAGGGCTTAATTCTGTAAAGTGTTAGACATAAATCCATGACTCAATAAAATTGATTTTACAGGACCAACCTGAGAGGTGGTTATTGAGCCAGGCTGACCTGGAGGTGGCAAGTGTTAAGAACCAAGATTTGGCCAGGTATGGCTCAAACCTTTATCCTAGCACTTGGGATGCTGAAGCAGGAGGATTGCTGCGAGTTTAAGGCCAGCCTAGGCTACACAGTAAGACCCTGTCTTTTAAAAAGTGGCTGCTTCCCAGAAGTACATGGTTGCCTATATTTAACATAATCTCTTGCTGAGTTTTTTCCTACACCTACAAGTCTGCATAAGCTTCTGTATGCCACAACCCCATATGGCTCTGATTCTCTCTTGGTTTTTCTTAAATTCTATAATAGGGAGTCTGGCCCAGCTCCTCCCATAATCATCCTAGTTCAAGCTGCAGTCAGCAATGAGTCCTTCAGCTCCTCTTCCACTTCCTCCTTTCCCCCCCGGCCCCAAGAAGGTCTCCCTGTAGCCCCAGCTTCCCTGAACTGATATGGAGACCAGGTTGGTCTTGATCTCACAGAGATTCACCTGCCTCTGCCTCCCAAGTGCTGGGATTAAAGGCCTGCGCCACCATGCCCAGCTGCTTTTACATTTTTGAGATGGTTTCATGTGTCCTAGGCTTGCTTCAAACTTGCTATGTATCTGAGATAACTGAACTTTTGAGCTTCCTGCCTCTGCCTCTACAGTGCTAGAATTGTCAGTGTATACATCTATGCTTGGTTTTATGCAGTATTAGGGATCAAACCCAGGGCTTTGTGCATATTAGGCAAACACTCTTTTGAGCTACA
>NW_008355790.1:2794413-2821553 GCF_000622305.1 Nannospalax galili
CATGGGATTTCTTCCTTCAAAGTGACAGACCACCAAAGTAACCTTTTGAACAGAATCCTCCACGTTCTGACTCCCTCCTGCCCCCCACAAGGTAGTCTCACTTTATAGCCCAGGATGGCCTCTAACTCATTATGTAGCCTAGGCTGGCATCAAAAACTCATGGCAATTTTCCTGCCAGAACCTGTCAAGTGCTGGGATTACAGATGTGAGTCACCATGACATGGCTCTTGTTAAGAGCAGGTCAAAAGACCCTTGTCCCATGACAGTGATCAGTCAGACTGGCTCAGCCCTGTCTCCTGGGACTGGGAGACTTCAGACCTCTTGGAATGTGAACTTTCAATCAATCTCAGAAAGCTGGGAGAATTCTGGAGAGATGGATCAGTGATTGAGTTTTTAATGTTCTTCCAGAGGATAGGAGTTTGGTTCCCAGCATGCACATGGGATGGGTCACAACTGCCTGTACCTGCAGCTCCAGGGGACCCAATGTCCTCTTCTGGCCCCCGCAGGCACCTGCACACATATGTACATACACACACAGACACACACAAACACACACACATTAAATCTCAAAGTAGTTATTCTGGTATCAAAAGCCAAGCCAGCATGTTCCTGGATGTGCTTAGACTGAACACACACACATACATACATACACACACACACACACATACACACACACACACACACACACACGAGGGAAGAATGGCAGGGGAACTAGGAAGCATATAAAATCTCTGGCTAGGCTAGAGCGGAGTTCCCTAAGGAACTCTTTGAGATCATTTAATGTGGGCTCTCCATGGAGCAAACTGTAGGTTAGGTTAGAATCTCACTACAGGTACTAGCTGCCTAACTTGAGACATAATTTAATCTTTTGACCTTAGTTTTCTCATGTGCAAATTGGAATCAAGACAGCATCATGGAACTGCAGAGATGGCTCAGTGGTTAAGAGCACTGGCTGCTCTTGCAGAGGACCGGGTGTGGTTCTCAGCACCCACATGGCAGCTAACAAACTCTAGTTCCAGGGGATCTGACACTCTCTTCTGACCTCCAGAGGCATTTCATGCATGTGGTACACCTACATACATGCAGCCAAAGCATTCATACATATAAAATAAAAATAAATCAATCAAAAAGAATTTTTTTTTATTTGGCTTTTTGAGACAGGGTCTCCTTGTAGCCCCCAGCTGTCCTGGAACTCACTGTGTAGACCAGGCTGGCCTCATATTCACAAAGATCCCACCTTCCTCTGCCTCCAGATGCTGGGATTAAAGGCATGTGCCACGATGCCTTTAATCCCTAAATAATAAATATTTTATTTATTATTTTTATTTTATGTGTATGAGCATATTACGTGCATGTATGTAAGTACACCATATTGTACAGTGAGATGCTGGGATTAAAGGCATGTGCCACCATGCCTTTAATCCCTAAATAATAAATATTTTATTTATTATTTTTATTTTATGTGTATGAGCATATTACGTGCATGTATGTAAGTACACCATATTGTACAGTGCCCACAGAGGTCAGAAGAAGGTGTCAGATCCCCTGGGACTCGGATTGAGGACAGTTGTTGGCCACCATGTAGATGCTGGGAACTGAACCCAGGTCCTTTGCAAGAGCAGCCAATACTCTTAACCACTGAGCCATAACCCCAGCCTCTATCCTTGAATACTTTTATCTTTTTTCTTGGATAGGACCATATTGCACACAAATCATTTCATCCAAGAAGGCTAGCCATTATCACTTTTCTGAAAATTGAGTGCTAACTGAACAGCAGAGGGATTTTTTTTTTTAAAAGAAAAGTCAAAATAAAAATATACATTGGATATGTTGGTGCATGCCTAAAATTCCAGCACTTAGGAGCTGGAGATGGAAGAATCAGCCTAGAGTTCAAGGCCAGCCTGGGCTATAAGACTCTGTCTCAAATATATACATGTGTGTGTGTCTCTGTGTGTGTATAAATGCATATATATATATGTATAAAGTCTTGGTTAAGGTTTTTCATATCTAGAAAAAGGATGCACTGGTATAGATAGATATATCGCCAAGATTAAATAGGAAAGCAAAGTGTAGACTAGTATAAGTAGACTAGGAGACTATTATGCTAAGCATTAGCAATGAAAGGAAGGGAACACAACAGTCACTTGAGCGTACATAGTCTCTGGAGGACAAAATTAATGCCATTGGCTGTGAATGAAAGGAAAGCTGGGTGACTATGTACAGCAAAAAGACTTGTTAAAATGTTGATGCATTCACTTTGAGGTGATTGACATGTATAGTATTATCAAAAGTTTAACTTAAAGAATCAGTGATACAGATTCACATTTCAATAACCATTTGAACTAAGGGTCGTGTGTGTTTCAAAAAGATTCTTCACAGTTTGGAAGTCTTTCAAGATTCAAATTCTGAAAATCTAAATGTATATAAAAGCAGCCTTTAATCAAATGCCTGGGACTATGTTGTTTTGCTGTGTAAATATAACAGTTTAAATTTTTGATAGACAGAAATTGGGCTGTTTCTTATGTTTATTAAGAATGAAAGTGTTTTGGACATATTTGTCTCCTAGTGAATATAGGCACATGTGTGTCTTGAGAATATGGGAGGGATTGCTTGTGTTTGAGTGTGTAACACCATCCCTTCAACATATCCCTACTGATAGCACACATAAGCCCCTACATAGCACACATTCCCCATGGAAACACTGGCCTAAATGATCTCTTTCAGCTCTGAAATTCACAGTGGAAAAGACTTGAGCCCAAATGTTCCAATGTTTTCATAAAAATTTCTTAGATTTTACTATGAATGTTGCCTTTAATGCAGAGCTTTCAGTGAACAGTGTTTCAGAAACAGTGTTTTAGAGCTCAAACTTGTATTTTGTTTAGATCATATTGGGATTTTTTTTTTCTTTTCTAATATTTTTGGTCTTTTGGAGAAAGGGTCTCCATGTAGCCCCAGCTGGCCTGGCAACTCACTATGTAGATCAGGCTGGCCTCGATCTCACCTGCCTTTCCCTCCCAAGTGCTGGGACTAAAGGCCTGTGCCACCACACCTGGCTAAGGAATTTTTCTCTTTCTAATGTCCTTTGATTACTAGTGAGGTCAAAATTCTAATATTCTCAAGACACACATGTGCCTATATTCACTAGGAGACCCTTTAATGAGGCTGCAAGCAAAAATAGACAAATGCTACCTGGGGGATCCAAAGAAATGTCAAATCTCCAGGCAGGTTACTTTGATTCCCAGTTCACAAGGATTTTTGAAGGGGAAGGCTACGTGAACCTGAATCAAGTGAGGAGACGGCATATGATGTTGGAAGCCAAAAAGAATCTAGGCAAAGCCTTCATCCCTAGTAGTGGTGAGAAAAAGCCGTGAGTATTTGAGGGAAAATGTCTTACATAGATTTGCACCTTTCTCTAGCCTGAACTCAATGTTTTTCTGTATGACTTAATTTTTAAATATGGTTATCTTTAATGGAGACAATTTGGGGGGGTATTGCAAACTCACAGGTAATTTAAAATATTTTATCATATTAAATAAATTCTTGATTACCTATGTTACTGTTCTCTTTGTGTAATGAAAGCCAACTAAATAATGAAAAAAATTGTCAAAAACCTTTAAAGAGTCAAGATGGAGGTAAATGCCTTGGGTTACCATGTCTATGCCTTTGATTACGTTTTTCTGCTTAAGTTATAAATAATATGAAATTATAAATAATATGAAACTCTTTTCAGGCAAAAGATAGTTTATCTTTACTATATTATTTTAAAATCATTGTGAAGATATGCTCTTGGAGCATGCCAGTATTTTAATTATGGCAGTTCTCAATGTGAAAGTAAAGTGTTTTCTTACCATTGAATCACTGACTTAGAAAAACAAGACTTTGTAATCAGTGCTATATCATGTCACACAGCTAGGATTTAAAATATGACTTTCATTCACACTTGATAAGTTTGTTTTCTCAGTTTAGAATTTATAATCGGTGAGGACTGATTGAAATTTAATTTCATACTTATTTACTTGAAATTAGTGAATCTCCATTTCTATAGTTCAGACAAGCATCTACTTCTAACAGATAATTTTATTTTTAAATGAATGAATGGAAACTATTCTAACTTCTTAAAGATTATGATATTGTGGATCATTTGAAACAATTCTAAAAAATTAAAAGCATAGTCTTATCTCAAAATATGAGACTTTGAAAATGAGAAAAATTAGTTTAAAAATGAATAGAAATTGATATTTTTTTCTTACTAGAGTCAGGCAAGTCTATTCTATCTATCTATCAGCTATCTATCTATCTATCATCTATCATCTATCTATCTATCTTCTATCTATCATCTATCTATCATCTATCTATCTATCATCTATCTATCAATCTATCTATCATCTATCTAGTCTATTTAATCTATCGTCTATCTATCTGTGTATATGCATTTCTGCTTTTTTCAATCCTTAAAAAATTTGTTCAAAAATTGTGGTAATGGGTTAGAGAGATGGCTCGGTGGTTAAAAGCATGTACTTAGTTCTTGCAACGAGGAACTGCATTTGGTTCCCAGTGCCCACATGGGGTGGCTCACAAACACCTATAATTCCAGCTTCAAGGGGTTCTGCTGCCTCTCACCTCCATTGGCACCTATACTCGTGCACAAACATACAATTAAAAAGAAAATGAATATTTAAAAACAATAAATAAAAATTGTGGTGAAATATGGAATGTGAAATTTGACATTTTAATCTCTTCCTTTATAAAACCCAAATAATATTCAAGAAGTGGATTAGGAAGCTACTATGGAACAATAGGTGGTCCCATCCCCTTCTTCAGTGCACAGCTTAAGCCCAGGGACAAATATGAGCCCCCCAGAAAGAATTTATATACCAACCCAGGAAAAAAAGGAACTGGATATGGGTAAGATATTCTTCATACTTTTATAGAATTTGTTTTTAATTAAAAATTGAAATTTCTGAACCCTGAATTCACTATTACTTATTTTCTTCTTTAGCTATGCAAATGTTACCATAGGCCAACAGTTTTCACACTCTGCTGATTTTTATGATGCCCCAAAACTAAATTATAAGGTAAAATGATCTCTTTTGAACTTTTCAACATTTGTTTTATTTGTTTGATTCTGAGAATTTATTCACAATCTGATTTTGTTTTGTTGTATCTCTTTTGATCACTGGAATGTGTGCCTGTTGATTAGCAGTATTTTAGGTCAGTAAATCCCATGTTCTGCTAACATGTGACCACACTGTAGCAAATCCATAACCCTTAAAGCATTGCTTTGTAATAATGCCCATTCAAATCACATAGGGTGATGGTTAAGATTTCTGATGAAGAGGCCACATAACAGATTAATGTAATCAGAAGTCTTGGGGGAAAGATCTTGGTAATTTTTAATGTAAATAGATTATCAAGTGATCCTATGGAAATTAAATTTTAAGAGACACTGTCTAAAGGTTGCATAGGGTAGTTAAATGGTCAATACTACTGTTAATATGTGGAAGAGGAAGGCAAATTGCTAAGAACTGGTGAAAGTTCTCCAGAGAAAGAGGACACACCAAGCAGGAGGGGAAACTCTAAGAGAAGCAGGAAACTCTGAGGGAGCTCCCGCCACTCCTGCCAGGGCAGCTGTCTCCTCTTGAGTATTTAGATCATATTTACATGTTTTCCATTCAGTTTGATGAATGATGGTAATATAAAATTTCATATTTTCAAAAGATGCAAGAAACATCAGAATTCATTTCATAGTTACCTTTCTAAATTTGCATTCCACAGCATGTTTGTTTGGTATTTTATCAGGAGCTAGCAATTTCTATACTTGGTATTCTCACATAGAAAGGATTGCAATATAAGAAGGAAAATAGCCTTTGTTTTGCTTGACTATTAGGTAGCTAAAATATAACAATATAAAATATTATAATATGGGGCTGGAGAGATGGCTCAGCAGTTAAGAGCATTGACTGCTCTTGCCAGAGGACCCGGATTTGGTTCCCAGCACCCACGCGGCTAATAAAAGTTCCAGAGGATCTGATACTCTCTTGTGATCTCTGTGGGCATTGCAGGACAAGGGTGCACTTAATACATGCAGGAAATATACTCATACACATAAAATAAAAATAATCAATAAACATAAAAATTATAAGCACTAAGCAATTTTCGTTTTGGGTACTAAATATTGATATTTACTAAAGACCTACCATGTGTCAAGTGTTATATAATCTTATTTAATCTTTAACACATCCAAGGGAAGAAAGTATTTTCAGTTACGTTTGAAGATATGGCATTAAAAGGGTCAGCAGCTTCCCCCAATCCTCTGAAAAATGCTAAAGAGCAGGAAGGAGCTGAGTCTGACCTAGAGATCTGTCGTTTTCCTTCAGCATATTGATGTGATGGGAATTTGTTCAGGGGATGAATTTCTCTATTTCAAGTAAATTTATATCCAAAATGAGTAATCGGAGTTGTACTTGTTTGTAAGTACACATATCATTTTATCATAAAAATATAACTTAAATGCTTTAAAAAGCATACCCAACAGTGTATACTTTAGAATATATACATGTATAATTAAAATTTGGGTTTTTTTGTTGTTTGTTTCTTTTTGAGACAGAGTCTTTCTGTAGCCCCAGCTGACCTGAAACTTTCCCTGTAGACCAGGCTGGTCTCAATCTCACAGAGACCCACCTGCTTCTGCCTTCCGAGTACTGGGATTAAAGGTGTATGCCACCATGCCCAGCTTGAATTTTAAAGGTGATTTTACTTTTAAATTGTTTCTGATTTGTGTAACATGCTGCACAGTTTCAAGCTCTTCCATTTACAGAAAGACACTGAGGATCACCACCGGTTACTCAAAGGGTCACCATTCAAGTTGAATCTTCATCCGAGGGACTATTTTGACACTAATCCTTATTTCCTGGAAAAACCTTTACCTCCAATTAGAAGAGAAAAGAAGAAAGAAGTACGTTTAAAGCCTTTTAAGCCCTCTTCTCCTGGTAAAAAGGTAAGCTAAGAATTTTGAAATGAGAAATTAGTAGGGCATGGTGGCCTGTGCCTATAATCCCTAGCCTGGCACTTGGCAGCTGAGGCAGGAGGATCCTAAGTGCAAGGCTAGCCTGGGCTACCTAGCAAGAGCAGAGGGAGAGAAGAAAATGGGGGGAGAGAGATGAAGAAAGAAAAATGAAAATTTGTCTTTTGCTGTCAAGTTATTTCATTACCTATGTAAATAATAAACCTTTGTGTGGACGCTTACAAAATTGTATAAAGCCACCACTGTCTTAGTCTGTTTCTTCATTGCTGTAACAGAACACTCTGACCACTACAAACTTGGGGAGGAAAGGGTTTATTTATCTTACATCTCCCAGGTCACAGTTCATCAGGGAGCCCAAGGTAGGAACTTAGGGCAGGAACCTAGAAGCAGGAGCTGGAGCACAGGCCATGGAGGAATGCTGCTTACTGGCTTGCTCCCCTGGCCCCTGCTCAGCCTTTCTTATGCTACATAGGCCCACCTGCCCAAGGGTGACACCACCCACAGTGTGCTGGGCCCTCCCACATCACTCATCAAGAAGATGCTCCTCAGACATGGCCACAGGCCAGTCCAATAGAGGCAATTCCCCAATTGAGGCTCCCTCAACACATGTATGTCAAGTTGACACTAAAGCTATCCAGCACAATTGACCCCTTGTCAACTTGACACACAAGCAGCACTATTAAACCATAACTTTCCAATATCTGTCCCCAAGATATGATGTTAATATCACAACATAAGACAGTACAACCTTAAAAACCCCACAGTCCTTAAGAAAATCCAAACACTTAAAAGTTAATAGTCTCTTTTAAATGTCTCTTAACTGTGGGCTTCTCTAAAATCCAAAACAAGTACTGTCTTATTTCAAAGGGAAGAATAGGGCACACCTAAGCAAAACCAAAGTCCAGCAAAGTAGCTTGAGGCTGGACGTCTCGGATTCACTCATGATCTTCTGGCCTCAAAAGGGTTCTGGCAGCTCTACTTCTCTGACTCTGCCATCCACAGCACACACAGCTAGTCTCGCAGGCCCAGGCCAGCTCCATCCCATACTATTGCAGTCCTTGGTGGTTTTCCCATGGTCCTGGCATCTCCAAAAAGCTGGGGTCTCCACTGAAACTGAGGCTACACCTTCACCAATGGCCTCTTCTTGCCTCTTGGTGTGCAAAGCCTCAGATTCTCTCCATGACCCCTTAAATCCTGGGGTCTTTGCTGCAACTGAAGCTGCACTTTTACCTATGGCCTTTCCTGGCCTTTCAGAGTGCCAAGCCTCAGCTGCTTTCTGTGAATCCTCGTTCTTTCAACACCAGAACCATGCAGGAGACTCTTACACATTACCAATTCCAATTTCCGTCTTGAGATGGAGGCTTGGGCCCCTTCTGGACCATAGCTTTTGTGACAAGCCTGATGAAATACCTCCCAGAAGATGTTGCCACAGAATGGAGGTGCGGGTCCCCTCTGTGTGCTGGCCCTGAGGAAATACCTCCTAGAAGACTTCACCTCAGTGATGCTGGTCTCTTGTTACTTACAGCTGATTTTTCAGCCCCAGCTAACCAGCATCAATTGTCCCAGTAAAGCAAAGGTTTTACTTCAGGTTCTGGTCTCTTCTTAACCACAGCTGATTCTTCAGCCCCAGATGACCAGAACCCACAGATTCTCACTTCAAAATCTTGCACAAACAGCCCTGATAGTCTCTACTTCCCTTTGAAGCTTCACAAGCCAGGCCTCCATTGTCCGCAACTCTTTCAGCCTAACTGTTCCAAGCTCCACAGCAACAAACTCTGAGCACACAATGGCTTTTCCAGCTCAAAGTTCCAAACACTTCCACAGTCCTCCCCAAAACACCAAGGTCAGATCTGGCACAGCAATACCCCACTTCTGGTACCAATTTCTGTCCTGGTTTGTTTCTTCATTGCTGTGACAAAACACTCTGATCAATACCAACTTGGGGAGGAAAGGGTTTATTTATCTTACATCTCCTGGGTACAGTTCATCAGGGAGCCCAATGTAGGAACTCATCGCAGGAACCTGGAGGCAGGAGCTGGAGTACAGGCCATGGAGGAATGTTCCTTAGTGGCTTGCTCCCCTGGCCCCTGCTCAGCCTGCTTTCTTATGCAACATAGGCCCACCTGCCCAGGGGTGGCACCACTCATGGTGGGCTGGGCTCTTCCACATCACTCATGAAGAAGATGCCCCTCAGGCATGGCCACAGGCCAGTCCAATAGAGCAATAGAGGAAATTCCCCAATTGAGGCTCCCTCAATGCAGGTGTGTCAAGTTGACACTAAAGCTATCCAGCACAGCCACAAAACAAGGCTAGAGAGTGGGTAAAGTTTCTGCTGCTCAAACATGAAGAGCTGAATATGGATTCCCTAGCATCCAGGTAAAGGTGAACCTGGCAGGATGTGCCTATAACCTCAGTGCTGTATGTACGGTAGGGGAGGAGACAGGATGATGAGGGGCTTGCTGGCCAGCCAAGCTAGTCTAAATGGTGAGATCCAGGTTTAGTGAGGCACAGTTTCAAAAATAAGGTGGAATGTGGTAGAGGAAGACATTCAACATCAGTCTCTGACCTCCACATGCATACCACTGGCAAGCACATCTGCACTCATACATATACCACGCACACACACAAAAAACATGACTGGTGTGAGATAAGGATAATGTCATAATGAAGCAATTATTGACTGCTTCAAAGATGTTTGAATTTTCAATGAACTCTTGAAAGCCGTCTTAAATTTTTTAACTAGTGATTAAAGTTAAGCCTCTTGCTGCTTCAGAAGTTTATAACAAGTTAGAATAAAATGAAAAATTCTCTGACAGCTTATAAACCTTTGTTTGTCCTTGGTCTTTCTGTTCCTGGGAATTCCTGATCATTTTCCCTGTGACTCTGTTACAAACTTATTCTTTTTATCTTGACTTGTAAGATCTTTTCCTATAGTAAGAACACAGATATATTTTTTGTTATTGATATTGAAAATAAATTTTTAGTTTGCTGCATCCCTGGCTTTGATTTGTGCTGATCAGAATCTTAAAAATTTGATGATGTCAAATTGTCAGGCTTTTGTGGAAGTTTATGGTATTTTTAGAATGGCTTTTTAAAACCATCATCATAACCCTCTTGATTTCTTACACTAAGAAATATCTTTGCATTTAATTCTTTCTCTAAATGTGTTATGATATTGAGAATTAGATAGAGATCCAGCTTCTATCTTTTCTAGTTCCAGCTTGGAAGCAGGAAGGAACTTTGATGGTTGGGGAGAGATGGAAATGTTCTGTTTTGTGGTAGGGCTGTGTATGTTAATAGGGGTAGTTTATTGTCTATTAGATTTTAATGCAACTGATTAAAAATTGTCTCCTTAGTGGACTAATTCTTTAAAAGTTTTTATTTTTTATGTGTATGAGTGTATTGCCTGTATTCCTATAAGGGCATCTGTGCATGCAGTGCCCACAGAGGCCAGAAGAAGGCATTGGATCTCCTGGAAATTGGAGTTAACAGTTGGTTTTCAATGGTATGTGGGTGCTGGGAATCGAACCCTAGTCCTCTGCAAGAGCAGCCAGTGCTCTTACCTGCTGAGTAGTCTCTCCAGCCCCAACAAATTTTTAATGCCTCTGCTTTAAAGTGCCATTGATCAAATGAGAACAATGAGAATCAAAATTCTCATTTTTAAGAATATATTTTTGCAGTTGCTTTCTAGTTTGGTGGATTTGTTTATTTCTGCCACACCACTTGTAATTGTTATTATAGTTAATGTTGGGTGGTCTAATATTCTTTAAAACAGGCTATTCATAGTCATTCTGTAGAACTTCAGAATTATTTTAAGTTAAAAAAATCAGAAACCTCCGATAGGGGAGTGGGGAGATAGCTCAGTGAGTAAGAGTACTGGCTCTGAAAACATGTGGGCTGAGTTGATTCAAATCCCTAGTGCTCACTTAAAAAACCAGACATGACTGTGTGTGCCTGTAATCTTAGCATTAGGGAGTAGAGATGGGTGAATCCTGAGAGCATGGCCACCAGGAAGGGAGAAAGAGTGAGGTTTTGGTTCAGTGAGCATGTCTGTCTCAGGTAATAAGGGAGGTGATAGAGGAAGAAACCTGCAGTCATGCTCTAGCCTCTGCATGGTCTTGTACATACGCACACACCTGCACACATAAGTGCATAAACCACACATACACATACAAAACACATACACATGAACAAAACCCCTCTGATACATTGCTACAAAATGAAATGCAGTTTTTATTGAATTAGCATAATTGTAATTGGAATTGTCTGATCTAGAAATAAAACATTTGCAAAAGGCAAGGTTCCTGTCAGTAGTTCCTTCTTTATATTAGTTGTCTCTGTAAAAACATTTGATTTTTTATGATAAATATCATGTCACTAAATGCTCCTATGTTCTAATAGATGTTTTGTTAATTCTTAGGTTTTCAGGCAGCTGCTATTTGCAAGCAACTTTATACTACTTTCTTTCCAGTATGTCTACATCTTACAACATGGTCATGTTCAGTTTCTTAGGTCAGGAATAGTAACCATCCTTGCCTAAATCTTCACTTTAATAGGGATATCGCCAGCCTTTCATTTCTATAAGTACCCAAAGTAGGAATAATCAGGAACACATACCTCATTTATTAGATGCTTATTGAGTATCATCAAATGCATGCTGCATTTGATCAAATGGCATAATTTATTAGATCATCTTTTTATGTTTTTCCTTGTTTTATTGTGTTTTGTCTACTGGCCTGGAATTTACTGTGTAGACAGGCTGGACTCAGCCTCATAAAGATCTGCCTGCCTCTGCCTCCCAGGTGCTGGGGCTAAAGGTGTGTGCTGTTTTTACTTTTATAAGGTGACTAACAATAATATAGTTCTTAGACTGACTCATTAATGCTGTGTTAATTTTTAAATATACTGCTACATTTTGCTTCTTAGTATTAAGAATTTTTGCACCAGTTTTCTTTTGTGGGGATCTAAAGGTCCCACCTTGCAGAGGTCCAAGAGGAAGTTACTGGGGTGCGGCCTGACTTGTTTTAAAAGTGTGAAGGATACTTCCGCACTGCTAAGGAGTGCATGATCAGTGCATGACCATCCACCCTCAGGGGGGGAGGGGGGATTTCCAGATGCCTTTATAAGCTCTGTAACAATGGCAATAAATGAGTCCCTGCTTGACTAGGCTTCCTGTTGCGTCTGATTGTCCCCAGTACTGGGGGTGGCGTGGGCTGGCGAATAGCATGCTTACTCATCCCCAATCATCACTGCACAGGGGTTGCTGGCTCGAACCCCCGGCAACTGGCGCCCAGCATGGTGCTCGAAAGATGGTGAAAAGAAGAAAAGAAAGAAGAAAAATGGATTGGGGCCAATCAGGAAGTTTGGGGCAAGTGAGACCTGGAAAGATGGGTAACACCATTAATAAGCCTGAGGACCTGGTGCTTAAAGCACTGAGAGATATGCTTAAAAGCAGGGGATTGGATTTGTCAAATCTGGTAGCTCAAAAGGTTTGGGTAGAGGTGATTCATTTGGCTCCCTGGCTACTTGGGGCTAATGTTTTTACTGGGGATACATGGGATTCATGGGAAGAGTTTGAGGAAGAAGGCAGAAATGCAACAGAAGTAAAACCAAAAGCGACCAAAGTAACAAGCGGCACCTCGGGCATGCCCTGGCTAGCTTCAGGGCCTCCCAGGATCCATGAAAACAGGACCCATGGATGCCTTTTTCAGAAGGGCGGGGCAGAGCAGAATGCACGGGGTTGGCGGCAAAGCTGCCCGCCCTACCCGCCTTGAACTAACGCATGCACGAGTCACGGGCCCGTGTGAAAGCTGGGCGGGGGATTGGGCAGCGGTGCATTTAAAAAAAAAAACACCTTTGGCAGTGTGCTCCGGGATGGCTGGGAAGGCCCGGTTTGGGGAAGGTGGCTCGGTGGGGGAGGGGGGGTCCATTCCATGGGCTGCCAGGGACCCACCCCTCCCCCCGGTCCATTCCATGGGCAGCCAGGGATCCACCCGCCCCCGAGTGTTACAGCCTCGCCGGCAGCAGCGCTTGCTGAATCCTGGGGCTGACGGAGCCCTTAGTAAAAGCCTACAATGTTTTCACTGATGGGAGCAGATTTTGAGCTGCAGTGGTAGTATACCTGGGGGCAGATGAGAAACCAAAAAGGTATGTCCACACTTGTGATGGCTCAGCTCAATTCAAGGAACTCATGGCCATTGCTTTCTGACAATATTCAGACTCATATGCTCCTTAAAGAGAGGGAAGCCCATATCTTCTTACAGCATCTTAGGGGGCACCAAGGATTGCCCAGGCTTTTATACCAAGGCAATGCAGAGGCAGACAAGATGGCTTATTGTGTACAGGTACTGCTTCTTCAACAGCCAGGGGTAAACCCCAGGGGACTCAAGCCCAATTCCTTGTGGCAAACAGATGTCACACACTATGCTCCTTTTGGAAAGCTTAAGTATATTTTATATTTTATATTTCCATCAACACATTCTCACATGCCTATTGGGCTACTGCTCATACAGGAGAGAAGTCTAAACATGCTCAGTCTCATTTTCTCCAGTGCTTTGCTACGTTGGGATTGCCCCAAAGAATTAAAACTGATAATGGGCCATGTTTTGTGAATAAAAATTTGCAAGATTTCTTCTCACTTTGGGGAATTCAACACAAGACAGGAATTCCCTACAATTCCCAAGGTCAAGCCAGGCCGCACCCCCAGTAACTTCCTTTCGGACCTATGCAAGGTGGTGCCTTTAGGTCACCACAACATCCTGAGGATGAAAGAACATAATAATAACAAAAATTTTAAATAAGTTACAAGCCTTGTATGTTTGTGAAAATAAAGAAATAATTAGGACAAAGGGAATGAGGATTCCTAGGTTAGGAGTAGAAATGTCAAATAAGATACCAAAATCAGACCTTGGGGAGAACTTGAAGGTTGAAAGGACCAGATCCATTGCTAACCATGGGTCGAGGCTTTGGGTGTGTCTACCCTACAGGAGAATCAAACCCCATGTGGGTGCCTGAGAAAAACCTTAAGTGGGTAGGCCAGGATCCGACTGACTAGCATGACGATCCATGGACAATAGTTCATGAGACAAAATTCCTCTTTATTTATATCCATCTGAGGTGAAGGACCCAGTTCCTTGGCTTCATTGCCAGTCAGCCTCTTTGCCTTTCAGACAGCTGGCTGATTGGCTAAAAGGTACATGTTCTCAGAAGTATTTCTGACTTGCTTTGTTTCTCTTGATAATGCTTATCTTTAAGTGTCTTTACCAGATAATTCAGCAACAGAGGACCCTTGGAACTGCCATGGCCCACCTCCTCATGATTATGGACTCCCCCAGGAATATACCCCCTCCGGTTGCCCACGCTTGGCTAACCGAGTTAGGCAGAGACTAAGACTGTCATGGGCTGGCATTATCCATGCGGCTGTTCTTAATCATGATGCATTTTTAGCTAAGGATGGGTAAGATGTCCCATGACAAGAACTCCTAAGACAGGACATGCACATGGCCAGGTGCATGGTCCAATGATGGGCAAGGCTTGGTCAGAGGTGACACAACCTAAGACAGGAAAAAATGCATAAGATTAGAGAAAGGAGATAGCCGTCTCTCCTCAGGGAGCTGCCTATGAGGTGGGTAACAAATAAAAATAAAAGGGGGAGATGTGGGGACCTAAAGGCCCCACTTTTCAGAGGTCCGAGAGGAAGTTACTGGGGCGCAGCCTGACTTGTTTTAAAAGTCTGAAGGATACTTCCGCACTGCTGAGGAGTGCATGAGCAGCACATGACCATCCTTAAGATACACCCTCCGGGGGGGGGGATTTCCAGATGCCTTTATAAGCTCTGTAACAATGGCAATAAATGAGTCCCTGCTTGACTAGGCTCCCTGTTGCGTCTGATTGTCCCCAGTACTAGGGGCGGCATGGGCTGGCGAATGGTGTGCTTACTCATCCCCAATCATCACTGCGCGGGGGTTGCTGGCTCGAAACCCCCGCATTCTTTTTCCCTAATTTATGTACATATATGTGTCTGTCTCTGTGTGTATGCCACATGTATATGGGTTTCTGAGGAGGCAAGAAATGGTGTCATATTTCCTGGAGCTGTAGTTACAGGCCGTTGGGAGTCACTTGACATGGATGCAGTGTGTGCTCCTAATTGCTGAGCCATCATCTTTCTAGCCCCTCAGTATTTTTCTTCTCTTTCTCAGTCTCTCCCCCACCCCCATGTGGTTCTGGAGATCAAACCCATGATCTTGAGCATGGTTGACAAGTGTCATTGAAGAGCTACATCTCTAACTGAGCTATGTCTCTAACCGTGCATCAATAACTTAAAATGATTGTTTTTAGAAAAAATTCTTTGTTCTGTTTGGTATAAAATGTAGCTGCTAGCACATTAAAATAATTTTGGAGGTTTCCTTTTATATCAATTTAAATAATACTGGAAAGTTCTGTTCCACATGAAGGCTTGAAGCAACCCATGTGTGAAGTGTTCTGTGTTTTTAGCCCTGTTTCAAGGGTGACCCTTGTTAGCCTTCTCAGGTCGTCCCACTTCTCCACCTGTTTTCTCTAACTTCTCTATTGCCTTTTGTTCAATTTTGGTAGCTTATATATTCTTAATCATTGGTTTCATTTAGGCTTTAAAACAATGAGAGGTGGAGCTGGAGAGATGGCTCAGCGGTTAAGAACACTGGCTGTTCTTGCAGAAGACATAGGTTTGAATCCCAGCACTCACATGGCCTCTAACAACTGTCCATAACTCCGGTTCCAGGAGATTCAACAGCCTTTTTTGTCCTCTGTAGGCATTGCATGACACGGGTGCACTTACCTACATGCAGGCAATACACGCATACACATGAAAATAATAAAATATTTTTAAAATGAGGTGTATAAAATATTTTATATTTTTGGAATTCCATTTAAGTATGGATTTATGATTCCTCTATTTATCTTAGTCTTGCTTTTTAAAAAAGACTTTATTTTTATTTTGAATTATATGTGTCTCTGTGTGTATAGAGGCCAGAAGAGGACATTAGATCCCCTGGAACTGGAACTGGAATTATAGGTGGATGTGAGTCTTCTAATGCAGGTTCTGGGAATTGGACTCCGGTCCTTTACAAGAGCAGTGCATTCTCTTAACAGTGGAGCTTTCTCTCTATCCCCTTATCTTGTCTTTAAAGCATCATTGGGTGGGTTTATGAACCATATATATTTTTAATTTTTCTCTTATATTTTTAATATATTTTACTTTTCTTAAGATTCCTTATAGGTTTTCAAGATAATTCATGTGCTCTCAATCTGGAAAACATGCAAAGATCACAATAATATCTCCTTCATAGAAGATATTTTGAGTCATTTGAGGCTCCTTGACATGGGTGCACTTACCTTCATGCAGACAATACACACATACACATAAAATAAAAATAATAAATAAAATATTAAAAAAGAAAAGGTATATGTATATTATTAAATGCTATCTAGTTTCAATCTCCTTGTATTTTTGCCTTGCACATTACAAACAAAAATATTCTTTTATGGTTGTGAGCCTGAGCCTTTAACAGCTGCACTAGCTCTCCAGCCCACAAACAAAAATATTCTTAAATGGGTTGTAATTCCATAGAGTAAGTTTCCCTTCCTCTGTCCCTCCCTCCCTCCCTTTCTTCCATCCATCGTTTCTTCCTTTCTTTCAATTTTATTGCTTGGGATCAAACCTAGGACTTCACACATACTAGGCAAATGCTCAGCCAAGGAGCTATATCCCTAGTTTTTACTGCTTCTGCCTTCTCCTCCTCCCCCTCCTCTTCCTCCTCCTCCTCCTTCCCCTCCTCCTCCTTCCCCTTTCTTTTTCTCTGTCTTGCTCTCTTCTCCTTCTTCCTCCTTACTTTCTAGTTTTCTCTCTCTCTCCCTTCTCTCTCGCCTTTCCTCTTTGTCCTTCTCTTTCTCCTCCCCACCCCTTTCCTCCAAGGCCTAGCTATGTAAATAGCCCAGGCAGGCCTTGAACTTGAGATCCTCCTTCCTTGGGCCTGAGATTATAGGCATGCTGTCATCACATAGAATTATCTGAATTACTATGCAATGTAAAGATAAAAATTCCTAGCAAATCAGTTTAAAAAGTCAAAGTAATTTCTGGTCTACCTTGTGTATAGGTAGAGAAATATTTTGATTGACTTCTCTTATTAAACCATAAGAACAGTGCCGTAAAGTAGACCACATTCTCCTCATACCTTTCATGTCTATGCTGCTCCTTTTGGGAAGATGTCTTCTCACTATCATAGACAGAATTCAGTATAGTCATGCGAATGCTAAGCTCCCTATTCCCTTCTCTATCAAGAAAGAGCTGATTTATGCTTCCTTCCTTCACTAACAGGCTTACCACATTACTAGGTGAGAGCTTGATTAAACTAAAATATTAATGCTTGGTAACAGCTTAGAATATCTTCTACAAACATTTCTGTTTTTATAAAAACTTTTAGAATTATGATTGAACACTGCAGAATTGGTGCTGGGGAGGTCCTTTGCTGGTATTTGAATGGAATAGAACTGATAACTTTCTTTAAATGTAAAACAAACTCCATAGACTAGAGAAGTATACATGAACATCTTCACAACTTAATTTTGTAGAAGCATTTTACACACTTGCATTGAATCATCTTGTTTTTATTTGTAGCCTGGTGGAATGAAGGCGGGAACATTTGACCCTTACCCATTACACTCTGCTGATCCTTATGTGGTTAAATTGGGAAAGATTACTGGAAAAACTGAAAAGATTTTCCATCCACCAAATGGTCCAAAAAGCAGACCCATTGAAAGTATAGTGGCGTTGAACATCAGAAGGTAGGATTATATTTAGTCCATAAACTAAGAAAAATCATTTCTAACTTTTAAACATCTTCAAAGCAAAAAGTATGTATTTATACTTGTAAAAATGGCAAAACCGAATGTTAGAAATCTCAACACATTCCACATACCCCCTTCCTTTATGGGAGGCAGTTTATTATGTCATTTGAGACTACTCGAATGTTTGTTCATGTCAGCATTTGCTAATGCTTGGGGCATCTCAGCAATTGTGTGGAATCCTAATGATCCTGAGAATTCTATCTTAACTGAAATATCCATCTGTGAAAAGAGGAAATATTCTAGTTAATTAAAAATATAAATATAATGCTTTGAGAAAAGATACATGTATATTATTAAATACTATCTAATTTCCACTATTTGTAAGTAGAGCTGCAGGCCCTTTGCAAAGTGTGACTGTAACCTGCTGTTCTCTCCTTCTTCTTGTTATTTAAATGCTCTTTGCTTTAGCTACATGGAACATATAAATTATATAAACTCTTTTTAGCCTGCCTGCTGCATTGCTGATAAGCTGGTTTATTCTGTCTTTCACCTGTTTCCCATTGTCTTTTTTCTAAAGTCTTTATAACTGTTCTCTTATGGATCATAGTCACTTTGTTAGACCTGACATTATAAATTCTTTTGCACATGTAGCAGTATGATTTTTATATTGTTAAAAAAATCAGTATTTTCCAATGGTAAGTTTAATAGGGTTGCTTCTTGAGTATTTGCATACACCAACAGTATTAACTACAGAAGGTTGTGTATATTCTTCTTGCCTTGAATCCTATGATTACTGTACCTCATTGTGTTAAACCTCATTAGGAATATTGCAACCAATGTGTTTCCCATGAAGTCAACTTCTTTGGTGTAACAATATCAGTTATCTAGAATGCAGTACATTCAAATTTTATGCAACAACCAAATTCAAGCACAAAATACTTTAAAAAATATGTAAGTGGCTATGGCATCATCAAATGGTAAATAGGAGTCAAAACTGTGTAATTTATCCAAAGTCTCTGATTTATGAGGTGTTATAACGCAGCACAGATGAAATGAATAGTCCTCTAGATGCAGTATGGAGCCACTTCTAAGACTCTAAGTGTTGCTGATTCTTCATGTGGGCTCAAACGAACAGGTTAATATAATTGAACAGTGATAATATAATTATGATGACAATGCAACTGATTTATAGGCATAACTGTTCTTCAAATTACTTTATTTACAGTTTTGTGTAGTAAAAATATTGATTTTGACTAAGCAAAATTAAAATATTCTGAACAAAATTAAATTCGAACTGTTTCTCTAAGTGACTTTTCTTTATAAAGGTGATTCAATCACTTTGCATGAGGGTGAATTTGTCATTTAAACTGCTGTCTAGCTGAGTGTGAGTGTGGTGGTGCACACCTTTAATCCTGGTACTTGGAAGGCAGAGGTCAGCCTGGTCTACAGAGTGAAGTGAGTTCTAGGTCAGCCAGGGCTATATAGTTAGACCCTGTCTCAAAAACAAACAAACAAACAAACAAACAAACAAACCAAACCAAACCAAAGCAAGCCAAGCCAAGTCAAACCCAAAGCCTTAATGTCTCTTGGAATAATATTCTGCATGGACCAGCTGGTAGAGTACTGGATTTGGAAACAGGAGATATGAAGCTCTTTTTCTGTATCCCTTGGATTTAGCCATGGGTAAGCTACCTATTAGCACTCTGCCAACTTCATCTAATAGAACAGATAATAAAATTGGAATTTTCCTTCAACTAGATGAGACTTTTTTGGTTTTTTTGGGTATTTTTGAGACAGGATTTCTCCCTGTAGCCCCAGCTGTCCTGGAACTCACTATGTAGACCAGGCTGGCCTTGAACTCACAGAGATCTGCCTGCCTCTGCCTCCCAAGTGCTGGGATTAAAGGCATGCACCACCACGCCTGGCCGATGAAACTTTTTGTGGGTATGTAGGAATGTGTTTTTTTCTATCCAAGAACAAACCTGAGAAATTCTGCGATACCCTTATATGTTTAAAACAGAGAAAGATGATTGTTCCTTGAAAAAATAAAAAGGTTTTTGTATGTTCAGCAACTTCAGGTTTATTGACATCTCTTTCTTTTCAGATGATCACAATGATCTGAAATCCAGTTTTTGGTTCTTCTCCACTAATGTTAAAATGAATAAAATTTTGGACACTAGTAGTTAAAATTTATTCCATAATTATTTTTCTTCTCAGAGTTCTAAATGTATCTGACTTTAATAAAATGTCTTCAAGTTGGTGAGAAAATTTTGTTTGTGCCCTGGGGCTTATGGAGTGTTAATCTTAAAAAATATACTAGTTTAAAATGTAATGCAGATATCAGAATGTAAAGATATATTACCTGGATTAATACAATTAAATACACTTTGTTTTCTAATTCTAGGACACTAAATATGAAGAACTACAAGACTGCTTCAGCAGAGTTATTTGGAAGACAATTGGTTTTCTAGATCCTGACTACCAGTAACTCATCTTAAAATATTACAGAATAGATCAAGCATTTAAAAGAAATTTAAACCTGCACTCAATGCCAATATTCTTGATTTTAATGCTATTGTTTAATAAATAGTGTTGGCTAATAGTTTAATATGGGGTTGCTGACCGTGTTTTTAGATCTATGTTTCTAGACTGAAGATAATCTTTAAAATTATAAAATTTTGAAATGTCTTTCATTTGAAAAATTTTACTTATGGTTAAGAAGTTGAGGGTTAGAGGGGATAGGAAGAGATAGGGCCTGGACTGGACTAAAGTACCTAGCAAATTCTTCACTTGTTTCTTAGAGATATTTGAAAATTGTATTGAGAGTTACCCAAGTATTATAGCCTATCAAAACTGTAAGGATAAATATTAGATCCATTTATACTACACAATTAATGTGTATATATGTGGCATTATAGTGAGATGTGCATTTTATCCTGAATGGTATTATGCCTTCTATTTATAACTTGGGCAAAGCTTAAGGTTATTTCTATGGGAGCACCTGGGTAAGCTGACAGGTGGTATCTTAACTAGAGCAATATGAATGAGCTTCTCTTTGGTGGCCTCTCTTGTTCCAAAAGAGCCCCAAAGTGGCTTTCCTGTAGCATCCTGTTTCAGACTCACTCAAGTTCCAGGTTCTCTCTTCTCCTTTACCCACCTCTCCCTTTAAAGGTAACTGTTCTTAAAAGCTAGGGTTCAGGGGCTTGAGAGATGGCTCAGTAATTAAGAGCACTGACTGCTCTTGCAGAGGATCCAGGTTCGAGTCCCAGCACCTACATGGTGGCTAACAACTGTCTATAACTCCAGTTCCAGGGGAATCCAACACTCTTCTGACTTCCATGGGCATTGCATGACATGGGTGCACTTACACACATGTAGATAATAATACACTCATACACAAAAAAATAAAAATAATAAGTAAAATATTTTTTAAAAAGCTAGGGTTTAAGTATATCACTATAGTTCCCAGTGAAATCTCTAACAGAAGAGTTGTATGTGAAAAAGGAAATTTAAAATATTTATTAAAATATACTTGGAAAATCACTTTCCATCAAAGGTGCTGTCTGAGTGTTTGTGCCTCTGCCAGTCCAATCTGTCTCAGAGCTGGAAATCACCCTATACAGAGATGCCAAGACTCTTTCTCTTTGGTGCTTATTTTTCTCAATGGAGAAACTATGTTAAGCCACATCTATATCTGGCTTTCAAAGGAATGAAGATAATACAGGTAATTTTTACCATTGTCAAATTTGTTTTTAAATTTTATGATGAATGTCTTAAAAATATCACTGTGCATAAAATGTGATTTAATGGTCACATGGTCTTCAAAATAGGAATGACTTTACTAGTTCCATACAACCAACTCAAATGTATCGTTATGTATTAATAGATAATACCAAACAAGCTCTGTAAGTATATGTATTTTGAGATAGTGGGTTTATATTTACAGATTTTATTAAAATCTATGCAATTGTCCATTTTGACAGTGTATTTTGTTAGCTGCAACTGTTTATTATTGTGTCTTCTAAAGCACTGTGTGCTCCATAGAGCATCAATGGACAGGGATCTTCTCTGATGCTTTACTGAAAGGAGGAAGAAGTAATAGGGCATTGGCAGATTTTATCTAAGAGTTTACATAATTTTCTCAACTTACAGGAAAGAAAGTGACAAAGCTGGTAGCAGGAATAGTGAAGAATATAAAAAAACTCAGATTTTCAGAGTGTAAGTATAGAATGCACATTTGGTTTGAGTGGTGCAAACTCATTTTCTCACAGTGGTTCTCTTTTTAGTTTTGAAAATACAAAAGCACAGCATTACGTAGTTTCTCGAAAATCCTCTTTATTCAGACTTGGATGCAAATCAGACTCAGAAAGAAGTTAGAGTCAATGGGCAGTGCTGACTGATGTCTTATCTCTTGACTACTTCTAATAACTCTTGACTAATCTATCTTCTTTTCCTTTATGATGTGGTACAACTTGACTGTTTTTCTCTCTTCTACCAGTGAATAAGGGAAGAAATAAACTTGCTTAGCCAGCCATTAATCTGCTACAAATCATCCAACCACATTTTTCAAGACTCAAAGTTGAAACAAAGACTGTAGGCATTAACTGGACCATGGAAGAAAGACTTAACTTTAAGAGAGACTTGAGGAACAAGACATTCTAAAAGCAACAGAAAGTTTACTCATAGTATATTATTTTTTCTGGAAATATTACTAACATTTCTGGTTCCACAAAGACTGCTTGATCCTTTTGTATATAGATGTTGTGGCCTGCCAGGCATGGTGAAGCACACGTTTAATCCCAGCACTCGGGAAGCAGAGGCAGGCAGATCTCTGTGAGTTCCAGGCCAGCTGTGGCTATACGGAGACCCTGTCTAAAAAAAAACCAGAAAAATAAATAAAACAAAATAAATAAATCAATAGATAAATGTTGTGGTTCATGCAAGCTATGCATATGTTTGTATATTGGATGGCTTGTGCTAGCTATGTTGGAACAAACTGACCTCTTGAAAACTTTCCTTATAGACATTGTCTACCATAAATAATTATGAAGACCAAATTAAAGAGTTTTTCCTAGCTATAATATGTGCTTTAAAAACCTATATCATTATTATACACCAATTTGTTATAAATTATAATTTAGTCATTTGGATTCTTATAACAATTTTCTATTATAGTATTTTGTTTAAAATATCAATGAATTAGTAGCTGATTTCTGATAGTGTGCTTACTCTATGCTAAGTTGCATTTCACTGTGATATGCTCATAGTTACTGCATTTAATGTTCATGGACAAAGGAGGTGGAGGCAGAGAAAGTGTGACTCTTGCTGAGAGCAGCACAGCCTGCAGGAGGGAGGCCCGGCCTTCCTGCTGCTGCTGTGAACCATCAGTTTATGAGTAAGACTTTGTTCCCAGGCTGCTGCTTCAGTTTTCCACAGAAAGGATGATTACTAAATGCCTTCAAGTTACATTATTCCCTGAACAGTCTTTGTAAAAATTAGAGAGCAGGGTAAGGTACAGTTTTGCTTGTAGGAAATCAAATATAGAACACATACTACTTAACAAAAAGACTGGGAAGACTCGCTTTCAGTCTTCTCTGCTATGCTCCTTATCAAAGACACTGATTAGAAACCTATGGAAAATAGGTAGAAAACAATAATTACCCCATTTAAAAATCTTCAAAGGAAATTTGGAATCATTACTTAGGAAAAATCTAAAATGCCATCTTGTCTAAGTTTCTTAACGCCTTACCAGATGAGTGTCCAGCCTATGTCTGATTCTCTCTAGTATAATGGCAGCTTGTTTGTTATTTAACAAACACCAAGTAGCTACTATGTTCTAAGCATTATTCAGATCCTGAGATGCAGCAGAGAAGAAAACAGAGATAGGTTAAATGTGGAAGGATGCACCTGTAGTTTTAGTGGCCATGGTTTTCCAGAAATCAAAACCAGACAAAACCACTGCAATATGTATATATATATGTAAATATATATATATATGTAAACCACTGTTCTCACCATCAAAGTAGAAATCCTTCATGACTGGTATCAAATTGAATCCAGGAATATACACAAAAGAATAACAAAGCCTAGTAGTGTTTATTCCAGGAATGCAAAATGCTGCAAAATAAATGTAACAATATCTTAACAAATGTTTGCATCAATAAAAGAAAAAGCATTTGGCAAAATTCAAAAAAGAATTATATAGGTAAAAATAGATGAACGTGCTCCTATGTGCCTAAAGGGCAACCGTGTCTCTCAGGGCATGCCGGTCTCTCCTATGATGCAACCCACTGTGTGACTTTCTAAGTTGTCTGTGGGAATCTTGAGTTCGGAGTGCAAACAAGAGGGTGCTCTGGCTCTTGCTATGAGTAGCAGGCTCTCCTTTCTCTCTGACCCAGGATTTCCTTTGTCCATTAGATTTCACAAGATGTGGAAGAGTAGTAAAATATCAGCTCATCAGTTGGGTGTGACACCAGCTTTTTTTTTTTTTTTTTTAAGCTTTTGCAATTTTATTAGAATTTTAAAGAAAAAGAAATCCTCAGGGCAGGCTGCCTGGAGGAGGTAAAGATAGAAAGACATGAGGCCATGCAGGTTTAGAGCCTGCGTGGGAGGTCAGACACGTGGCTGGGAGAAGGAAGTTTTAGAGAAAGTAAAGAGGTGCAAGATGCTAGGGGTAGCTCAAAGTCTTAAAGCATGTTCAGTAAGAAAGGCATGAAGAAAAAAAGAGAAATTATGCTTCCCTGAAGAATTCAGGGAAGGGGGCAACTCACAGACTACCTGGGTGTAGTGAGCAAGTTCTGCAATCTGAGTGCTTAGAAGCCTAAAAATTTTATTACCCATGGCTAGGGTGACAGCAACCAAGGCATTAGAACCTGCAGTGCCTGTTTTCACAAGGATGGTGGCAGGACTTCTCTTGGCCCTTGAGAGACCTGGATTAAGGTGAAGTGTTTCTGCCCTTTCTGCTAGAAAGATAAACCTGGGGGAGAACATGGACTAGTATGCACATGTCTCCATGGGCACGAGATTCTTAAAAGTGTTTGACAATCTAACCTAATTCTAATTTCTATTTTAAAAACTAGTTTAACCATTTACAAGATGGGTGTGGTAGCCATGTCTTTAATCCCAAAACGCAGGAGGCAGAGGCAGGTGGACGTCTGTGAGTTCAAGGCCTGGTCTGTGAGTTCCAGGCCAGGGCAGGCAACAGGAGACCCTGTCTCAAAAAGAAAGAAAGAAAAAGAAAAAAAGACTAGAAAAAGACTATTTTAATCATTTATAAAGTCATTAAATCAGATGTAAAAGTTAATTTAAGATTATTTTATGGGGGAAAAATACTTGGAAAAAGTTTTTAAAGCATTGATTTCTTTTGAAATTTATTTGCATATCTTGGATGGAAGCCATTGGTACAGTTTACTTGAAATTCCTGAAAAAGAAGAGGAAATGTTTTTTAAGATGTGATAGCTAAGTGTACCTTTGAACAATGATTTAAAAACCCTTCTCCCCACCAAAGATGCCTTGTACATATTCTGTGTATATAAGTAACGCATTTTATCTAAAGAACAAAAATTCTAAATGATTCCATTGTATACTAAATCAGATAAAATCCTTATGAAACTAAATTGTATTCAGCGTCATTTTCTCCTTCCTTCCTTTTTTTCTTTCTTTCCTTCCTTCTTTTGATTGGTCTTTTGGAGACAGGGTCTTTCTGTAGTCACAACTGGCCTGGAACTCATTAATGTAAACCAGGCTGGCCTCAGTCTCACAGAGCTCTGCCTGCCTTTGCCTCCCAAGTGCTGGTATTCAAGTCATGCATCACCACACCTAGCCTCATTTCTTTTTTTTAAGATTTTATTTTTTTAAATATATGTGTGGGTGTGTGCATGTGTGAGTGCAGGTGTCCCCAGAAAAGTGTGTTGAATCCTCTGAATCTGAAGTATAGGAGGATGTGAGCCATCTAATGTGGGTGTTGGGACCTGAACTTGGGTCTTCTACAAAAGCAATACATGCTCTTAACCACTGAGCCATCTCTCTTAACCCCTCTTTTCATTTCTATACTTTGGTTAGTGGCCAAGAGGCTGAAAGAATCTTACACATGTCTCTACTACTCTGTCAGAATGTACACACCTTTCCTATCAGGAGCCAAAGGCCCACTCCTTGGACTGGAATTGTCTTCATAAGCATCATAGTTGTCAAAATAGAATTTCTCTCTTCTTGAAATATAAGCCAATTTTGATAGAACATTGTTGTGACTGCAAATTTTATCACTTAAATTCAAATACTCTCATTGAAGGTTTCGCATCTCAAATTTTAAGGTATCCCTTTCATTTTCTATACTTATGTAGTTTTCTAAAAGCACTTTGTCTTCAGTAGGTCTACTGATGCTGCTTTCAAATTTTGTGTTTTCTTGACTATGCTTCTTTAGTTCTTCTTTCAGAATCTCGTTGTCTGTCTTAATTTCCAAGACCATTTGTGATAGCATTTCACATTCCTTGCTAATTTCTTCCAAGTTGTTTTTGTAAATGTTTGTTTCTGATTTTGCACTTTTAACTTCTTTCAGGAAATTCTCTTCTGCAGCAGATTGGTAGGTCTGAATACTCTCCATTTCTCTTTCCAACATTTGCCTAGCAGAGGTAGAATCTTGTAGTGTTGTCTCCAGATCTAGTTTTTCCTTTTTAGCTGTTTCTAGTATTTGAAGAAGCAACTCTAGCTCGGTTTTTGCCAGTCCTTCTTTCTCTTTGAGTTGTGTGATCTCTAAATGGCTTTCCTTCAGTTCATTTTCAAGTGAAGTTCTGTCCTTCAGGAGCTGGTGTGTGTTTTTCTCTAACATTTCTTTTTCATCTTGTATCAAGAGAGCATTTGTTTTCATGGCCTCCATTTCTATATTCATTTGATTGTTTTCATTTTTGAGAATGGCCATCTAGCTTTGAGTTTTGTGCTCTTTATTTTTTAGGTGATCTAATGTGTCTACCATTTGTTGCCTCTCCAAGGAAAGTTGACTGTTTTTCTCCTCTACCATTTTATTTTGGCTTTGGAGAACTGTTAGGGTCTGTGACTCGGTGGGTCTCTTCTGGGGAACAAATGCACGAGTATGGAGATGCAAAAATCAAGCAGAGTTTTATTAAACCAGCTAGCTGGGGCCGACCGTCCTTCCAAGACACACAGGTCTGGTTAGAGCGATCGACCCTGAGGCAATTTCAGGTAAAGATTATATAGGCTCCCACAACCATCACACAAAAGCCCACGCTTATACTACCAATAGTTTCAAAGCAAGCATTTCACAAACCAATAACTTCAA
>NW_008355790.1:2821945-2829067 GCF_000622305.1 Nannospalax galili
ATGGTCTATGCATAAACCAAGACTAGAACCAGCTTTCATTACTTTCATACTCCTTGTGCCTCCTCTCCAGGTCTTTTTTTAACTTGGTCAAAGATTCCCTGACTGCCCCTGTCTTGTCTACATAGAAAAAGCATTCTTCTTTGAAAGCTGTGCATAGCCCGCCCTCCTTTAAAAATAGGAGATCCAAGCCCCTTCTGTTTTGTAGCACCACCTCTGATAAGGAAGTGAGAGATTGCTCCAGGTCCGACATCATTTGCCGGAGCTGTTCCAAGTCCCTGTCAATTGCTAGCCTTAATGCCGTGAGCCCTTGCTCTCGCATTACTAGGGCTGCGATTCCTGTCCCTGCTCCAGCTATCCCAACGGAGAAGAGAGTTCCAATGGTTAAGGCAGTAATGGGTTCCCTCTTCTTTCAGAGTGGACTCTGTTTTTCCCAATAGGAGAGGAGGGATTCATGAGAGTGGTATGAAAGACTGGGCAGAATGGCCACAAGTGCACAAAATTCATTATTAGCATTAAATACAGAGGTGGATAGGGCTGGGGTGAGGCCCGTTTTTGAACAGAGCCACCAGCCCGAGGTGGGTATAATCCACTTTCCCTGCTCCTATGGGGTGTTATTGCATGAGGAGCATAACTGGCTTTGGGATGTTGGGACTGTGCCTACACACGTGCCAGAGGCCGAGACCTGAGCAAGAGTAAGTCCCCATGGTCTCCCGTCCCAATAGGTGGGATGAGAGTTGTTGAGAGTATAGGAACTATTTATCCTAACAGCCTCATAAAAGGGTGGGGATACTGGGTAGCACAGCCAACATGGGTCAGTGAGGGAGGGAGTGGTATGATTAAGGGTTTCTACCACAGCTAGCACCATCTCCCACATAGGATTGCTGGAAGTCTGTGGTTTCGCAGCTGTCCCCGGCCTTTCCATGGCTGGGGCTGCTGATGTCGTTGTGGTGCCTGATGGCTTGAAAGTGGGCCTAGGAGACCCAGGCTGGGGAGGTCGGGGCCTCAGACAAGGGGTATTTAACACCGGGTTAGGTCCTACCAGTGACCTAACCACTGCCTCGACCTGGAGGTAGATCTGGAACAGGACCCCCCCTCCATGGCGTCTGGTAGGGCATCAGGCCCCATGTCAGCCCACCTATCCACCTTTTATCGTTTTTTCCCTTTGAGGTAAAAGTGATTTTAACCTGGTTGGCCAGTGGAGATACTGTCCATTGGTTGTTTGGGGAAGTAAACCTCATATCAATCAGCTCAGGGGAAACCTCCCATCTCCACTGCCCATCATTAACTTCCACACAATTCCATTCAGCACAGTAGAGTCTATCAGCAACCCCACAATTGCACCTCCACCAACCTGTCCAAAAACCTGGGCAAGCAAAGAACCCATTTGCCCTCAAAGCTTGGCGGTTGACTGTGGATGATGAGTCAACCAAAGCCCGTTTTTTCATATGATATTGTTCCTGGTGGTTTTTCTGGGGGAGGTAATAAAATTGCCCCAGTACAAGTTCTAAGTCAACATACAGATCTGGCCACCATGTCCACAACGGGGCCATATGAGAGGTGCGGTTCCATTCCTCATAGGCCGTTTGCCCGCAAAGCTTGGCGGTTGACTGTGGATGGTGAGTCAACCAAAGCCCGTTTTTTCATATGATATTGTTCCTGGTGGTTTTTCTGGGGGAGGTAATAAAATTGCCCCAGTACAAGTTCTAAGTCAACATACAGATCTGGCCACCATGTCCACAACGGGGCTGTATGGGAGGTGCGGTTCCATTCTTCATAGGCATCGCTGCTGCGCAGGATCCATGTCTGGAGTACTGGTTGGTGGGGGTTGATGTTCCGAGCTCCTGCTGACACTACTGTTCTCTGGAGGGCCCATAACAGTGAGCTTATCAGCAGGAATCCTTTCATGTCTGGCTCAGCTGTAGCTTTAAAGGATTAGCAGGATTTGGCCGCACCTCCCTCTCCTTCACACAGGATTCCGGGTCCTCGAGGGGCAAGGCCTTCTGAACGTGGGTGTGGTGGACCCAGGGAGCAATGCCGTCAACCTTAAGGGCAGTGGGGGTGGTAAACAGTACAACATAAGGTCCCTTCCATCTGGGTTCAAGAGTTTTTACTTTGTGTCTTTTTACCCAGACCATATCCCCTGGGACTATGCCATGCTCCACAATCAGGGTTCTTTCCCCTTCATAGTATGCTTTGATTAGGGGCCAAATTTCCTGCTGTACTTTGGCAAGGGATTGCAACACATTTAAATAGTCGGGGGCTGACTTCTCTTCCCCCGGGGGCTGTGCTCGCCGGGTTATTGGCGGAGGGGCCCCATACATTATTTCAAAGGGAGACCATGCACATGGGGGAGTTTCGAACCTGGAAAATGGCCAAGGGAAGGAGGGCCACCCAGTCACCGTCAGTCTCAATTACTAATTTAGAAAGGGTCTCCTTTAATGTCCGATTCATTCTTTCTACCTGCCCAGAGCTTTGTGGGTTATAGGCACAATGTAACTTCCAATCCATCCCCAAAGCCTGGGCTAGTCCCTGTAGGACTTTACTAACGAAAGCCGGGCCGTTATCGGAACCTATAGCCTCAGGGATCCCATATCTGGGGACTATCTCCTCTATTAATTTCTTTGCCACCATCTGGCTAGTTTCATGTTTAGTTGGAAAAGCCTCCACCCATCCTGAAAAAGTATCCACCATGACCAGCAAATACTTGTGCCCATACTTTCCTGGCTTTACCTCGGTGAAGTCTATCTCCCAACTTCTTCCTGGGGCCCTCCCCCTCTCCTGGATACCTGTCGGGTGGAGACCCTTTGGGGCTGGTCTTATCTTTGCACAGCTCTCGCATCCCCCCGTGATCTGACGTGCGGCCTCATTCTGGTGTGGAAATACCAACTGTGCGTGCTGAAAAAGACTGAGCAACTTCTTCCAGCCTAGATGGGTGGATCTGTGTAGGTTGGTGAGCATGTATTTTCCTAGTACTTCTGGTAAGATCAGTCTACCTTCCCAGTCCCTACTCCAACCTCCCTCCACAGGCTTTTCTCCCACTCAAGGTCCTGTGGGGAATAATCAGGTCTGGGAGGTAGGGTGGGTAGTTCAGGTATGGGTACCTCTAGAGCTGCCAGCACAATGGGGTCTAAGAGAGCTACCCTCCTGGCCTCTGCATCAGCAAAGTTGTTACCAATAGCCTCAGGAGTCTTTCTGGACTGGTGCCCAGGCACATGTATAACTGCCACCGCCCTAGGCCTTTCCACAGCTGCTAACAGTCTTTGAACTTCCTGCAAGTTCTTCAGCTCCTTTCCTTCTGCGGACCGGAATCCTCTTTCCCGGTAGATGGCGCCATGAACATGCACAATGCCAAAAGCATACCTGCTATCGGTATAAATGTTAGCTCGCCTGCCTTCTGCTCTCTCCAGTGCCTCTGCGAGAGCAATAAATTCCACCTTCTGGGCTGAGGTGCCAGGGGGCAGGGCTGCACTCCAAATGACTTTCCCCTCATGCATCACTACCACTGCTCAGGCTCTTCTAACCCCATCCCGCACGAAGATGCTTCCATCTGTATGCCAGTCTAATTCACTATCTGGCAGCCGCGTGTCTCAGATCTGCCCGTACCCGGATGATTTCAGAGAGAACGTCTCCACAGTCATGGATGGGGGTTGACAGGTCTGGGTTTGGCAGGAGAGTGGCAGGATTCAGGGTCACTGGGGCCGAGAAGGTGATTCGAGGAGAGTCCAGCAGGAGCCCTTAGTAGTGGGTGAGCCTGGCATTTGTCATCCATTTCCCTGGAGGGTGCCTGAGAATTCCCTCCACAGTATGCGGTGCTGTCACTCTCAAGTCCTGGCCAAAGGTCAGCTTGTCAGCTTCCTTTACCAGTAGGGCGATGGCTGCCAAGATGCACAGGCAAGACGGCCATCCCGAGACCACTGGGTCCACCTGCTTGGACAAGTAAGCCACAGGTCTCTTCCACGGGCTAGTTGCTGGGCCAGGACTCCTTTGGCCACTCCCTCCTTTTCATCTATGAACAGAATGAAGGGCTTTTCTGGGTCTGGCAGAGACAGGGCGGGGGCCTGGAGAAGAGCTTCTTTTAGTCTGTCAAATGCTTCTTGTTGTTTGTTGTTCCTGACTCCACCTCCAACCCGGTCCTTCTTTGGTGGCTTCATACAGTGGACGGGCTATCTCTGCATACCCTGGGATCCAGAGTCTGCAAAACACAGCTGAGCCGAGGAATTCCCTCACGCCCTGGGGAGAGGAGGGCACAGGAATGGTCAGGATAGTCTGTTTTATGGCTTGTGTCAGCTATCTTGCCCCTTCCACTATCTTGTACCCCAAGTAAACCACTGAACTCTGGCAGATGTGCACCTTTTTGGCACTGGCCTGATATCCCAGGCTGCACAGTTTGGCCAACAGGTTCCTTGTAGCTTCCATGCATTCCTCATGAGTTGATGTAGCCAGCAACAAGTCATCCACATACTGCAGCAGAGTCACATGGGGGTGCCTTTTGCGGAAGGGCTCCAGATCTTGGCTTAGTGCCTCATTGAACAAGGTGGGAGAGTTCTTAAAGCCTTGTGGCAGTCTGGTCCAGGTGAGCTGCCCTGTCTTTCCCCCTCCTGGTTCTTGCCACTCAAAGGCAAACAAGGGCTGACTGACTTCAGCGAGAGGGACACTGAAGAAGGCATCCTTCAAGTCTAGGGTGGTATACCACACATGCGACGGTGGCAGGTGGCTAAGTAGGGTGTATGGATTGGGTACCATGGGGTGAATGTCCTCTACTCTTTCATTAACCCTTCGCAAATCCTGCACCGGTCTGTAATCTCCACTGCCAGGCTTTCTCACAGGAAGCAGGGGTCTATTCCATGCTGACTGGCAGGGTTTAAGGATTTTTACTTCTAGCAGTCTATGGATGTGAGGCGCTATTCCCTTCCTAGCCTCTTCTGGCATCGGGTACTGCCAGACCCGAATGGGCAAAGCCGTGGCTTTGAGTTGGACCACGACCGGGGGCAGGTGGTTAGCAAGGCCGACTTCCCCGGTTTCGGCCCAGGCGGAAGGGAACTCCTGTGCCCCGATTTTGGTGAGTAAGTCTCTACCTAGCAAAGGTGCGGGACTCTCCGGTACAACTAGGAAGGAGTGGGAAACCTGATGCCTTCCCAAGTCCACTTTCCTGTTGGTGGTCCAGGCGCACCTCTTAGTTCCTGTAGCTCCTTGGACTATGCTTGTGCGTCCTGGCTTTAGAGGACCATGAGCTTTATTGAGAACTGAATACTGTGCCCCAGTATCTACCATGAAGCAGTGGGAGTCCCCTCCATGCACAGAGTTACCCAAGACTCGTCAGTTTCCTTCTCCCAGGTGGAGGGTCCTAATAGGGTTCCCTCCTCCTTGTCTTCCTCTTCTTTGTGGGCACTCTCTCTTCCAATGCCCATATCTTTTGCACAGGGCACACTGTTCCCACCCTAGTTTAGATTGCCAGGGTCCTGCTCTCTGAAGTGGCTCAGGGCTCCCTTTCACTCCGGCCAGGAATATTCTGGCCATCTCCTCCCTCTGCTTCTTGTTCTCTTTTCTTTGAAATTCTCTGTCCTCTTTCCTGTTTTTATCCTGCATCTCCCATTCCTCCTTTCTTAGCCTCTCCTCCCTGTCCTCCGGAGACTCCCTAGCATTAAAGACCTTCTCTGCTTGTTGCAGCATCTCTCTAATAATCTCTCCCAGATAGTCCCGCTTATGGAGTTTTCTCCTGATATCAGAGGCTGCCTGGTTAATAAAAGAGAGGACTACAGCTGACCTGTGTTCCTCTGCCTCTGGGTTTATAGGGGTGTATTGCCTATAGGCATCAAATAGCCTTTCCAGATACACGGCTGGGCTTTCGGTTTCTCCCTGAACAATTGTTTTCACCTTAGCCAGGTTAGTGGGCCATCTTGCAGCCCCCTGGAGACAGATCATAAGCATCTGACAGTAGACTCGGAGCCGCTCCCCACCTGCTGTCCCAAAATCCCAATTTGGGTGGGTGAGGGGGAACGCTTCATTGATGGCAGGCTGAAGGGTAGTGGGCCTCCCATTTTCTCCCAGGACATTCTTCCTGGCTTCATTCAGGATGCGTTCTCGCTCTTCTGTTGTGAAGAGGGTGCGAAGTAGCTGCTGGCAGTCATCCCACGTGGGACAATGGGTGTACATAATGGATTCTACCAAACCTATTAGACACTTAGGGTCTTCAGAAAAGGGAGGATTTTGGGTCCTCCAATTGTAGAGATCGCTAGAGGAAAAGGGCCAGTATTAATACTGCTGAACTCCATCTGGGCCGCCGACCATTCGGACTGGCAGAACTGGCACAGCTCCTCCTGTGGTGGAGGATGGAGCTTCCCCCACTCGGTCCCTGTTTCCTCGAGACCTTAACTGTATCCCTCCCACCTCCCCAGATCGTCTGGGAAAAGGGAGGATTGTGGGTCCTCCAATTGTAGAGATCGTTAGAGGAAAATGGCCAGTATTGATACTGCTGAACTCCATCTGGGCTGCTGACCGTTTGGACTGGCAGAACTGGCACGGCTCCTCCTGTGGTGGAGGATGGAGTTTCCCCCACTCAGTCCCTGTTTCCTCGAGACATTAACTGCATCCCTCCTGCCTCCCCAAGTTGTCTATCCTCTCCTGTAGAGGAGTCTTGGGAGGGGGCAACCACTGGATTCCCATGGGGACCCCCGGCTCCACGCCCCCCTCCATAGGCCGCCTTGGCTTCTCCTCGTGGAGCTGCATAAGGTGGTGGCTGTTCAACAGGCAAAGGGGGGTAGAGGGAGGAGCTCTTGGGGAGAACTGGTGGAGCACTAGGATCCCCGCCTCTGTGACTGGAGGACTTCAAACCTTCCTGGGTGACCATGATGGAGACTTTTGGTGGGCAAGCATGAGGCTTTCTCACCAAGAAGGGCCTTAACCAGGACTGGGGATCCTCTGCCAGATTCTCCCACAAAAGGATATAGGGGAGTTGATCCAGGTGGCCCTCTGGGTCAGGCCAGGTAATGACAGCCTTGACCTTGCCGATGGTGTCCAGGGAAAGGGACTCCTGGGTTGGCCAACCTACTCCAAAGGTGGGCCATTCAGTCAAGCAGAAAGTGCCAAACTTACCCTTCCTGATGCTAGGGCCCAATTTCAAAG
>NW_008355790.1:2830282-2833198 GCF_000622305.1 Nannospalax galili
TAAGGCAGTCTTTGTTTTGTTCTTCTGTTGTAATTAACTTGGACTGAATAGTGCTCTTTTCTTTAACCAGATTCTTAAGTTGCTTTTCATATGTTTCAATTTTCTGTATCAGGGCTTGTGTAGTAAAGATAAGTGGTTTCATTTTGGCCCTCCTCTTTCCCTAACAAGAACATTATACTTACTGATTATTTTCTTAAGTTCTCTAAGGCAGTCTTTGTTTTGTTCTTCTGTTGTAATTAACTTGGACTGAATAGTGCTCTTTTCTTTAACCAGATTCTTAAGTTGCTTTTCATATGTTTCAATTTTCTGTATCAGGGCTTGTGTAGTAAAGATAAGTGGTTTCATTTTGGCCTTTAAGGCTAGATTTTCATTCTCTAGTTCTGTTACTTTTTGCTGTATCTGCATGGATTCTTTTAAGTAATTCTGTAAATAATGAATTTTGGCAACACACTGCCCAGTGACAGAGTTGACTTTGGGTGTTTTCTTATTTTCAAATATTATTGATCCTTGGCTTACTACAAATGGCTGCCCCTCTGTGTCTTTCACTTTATGTTTCATTTGGTCAATCAGTTACAGTGTGTGTCTTGGTACTCTGGAGTGGAACTTGAAATCTGTAATATTTTTGCTGGTAATTGGAACATTTTTATTTTTCTCATTCTTTTTCCCCTGGCATTTTTCACTCTTAGATAGTTTTTTATATTTCCTACAAAAATTCACATGCAATCTTGGCACTGTTTCCTTGAGTGGGAGTAATTTGCTTACTAATGTCTCTAGTTCAGAAGTTCTCCTTAATTTTATATCCTCACTTAGGTTACCTTCCATGTTTTCTTCCTCAATAAAGTTTATTTTTGAGTTATGAATGGGAGACAGCTCATATTTACCATGAGTAACAGTATGTGTATTGGTTTTTAAAGTGTGAAGTTCATTTGTAAGTGCCAGTTCCTTGTCATGGGACTTTTGAAGTTGCTCCTTCATGTGTTTAATAGAGTGGCAAATGTCATCCAAGTTTTCACAAAATCCATGCTTCAGAAAAGGGAGAGGGATTGTGGATTTGTCCAGAACTACAGGACCAGATTGAGGCTTCACATTTTGAAGAACTGAAGGCAGAAAATGACAAAGACTATAATTCTTCACCATGTTAGAATTTTCAGAGGTGTGCATAATTTTGTCAGAAGCTGAGCTATCTGTTCCAGTTCTCAAATTCTGGACAGCTAACATGTCTTTGAAATGTATCTGGGATGGAATATTTATGGTCTTAGAGAGACTGTTTCCATTATTACTATTGAAGTTTTCTTCCATTGAATGAAGAGTCTTGTGATCCTCAAAATGATCAGTTTTCTCCATAGAAATGACTTCTTGCTTCTCCATAGGCTAGCAACAATAAAAAGCATATTATAAATGTCATTCCGCATGACCAAAATATTAAGATAAAATTTGTGCAAGGTTTATTTATACAAAGTTTTTGATTCACTAATGTAGCAAAGGGACTATATGCATGTCCCTATCTTTCTAGCTGAGAATGAACAAAATAGTATCAATTATTTTGAGATCTGCAATCATGCTCTTTGCAATTTGCTTTAGAATTGTGTTTACTTCCTTGGGGCAGGAGGGTGGGGATACATGGGTCAATCTCTTAATTTCAGAAACAGGAATGTAGTATATTTCAGGAGAACATTGTAGGAATGACCATAGGAAGGTTAAATAAGAATTTAAGGAAAACAAGTATTTCTGTTTTGGGGTTATTCATGTCTTGTTTTAGGTGATTTCATAGGGTCATGACTGACCTGGAAATGTGCTTTCTAATTGAAATGGACAATGATGGTCATTCTGGTTTGAATCTCTTCCACAGAATTCATTCCAGGTCTGTCAACCCTACATGGACAAGTAAGCTACCCAAACTGCCTTGTATTTGCCTAGGTATTTTCAGTATCTGGATGAAGTGAAGTGTTCCCCAAAGACTTTTCCAAGAGAAATAGGAACATTATAGAAATACAGAGATAAACACACTTCTTTAAAGGGTTTCAGGACAGGGATTTATGTTCATCGCTGACCACCCATGGCTCCTGTGAAGACAGGATGAATGCAAAGGTGAAAACAAACCAATTGTAGTAACAGCTTTTAAATACCAAATGCAGGAATTATTTACATAGAGAAACGTACCAAATCCTTTTCAGTATGTGTGCTGAATGCTAGATTTTTTTTCTGAGTTACATTGTGGGTTTTCTACTTCAATTATACTTTTGTTCAATATTTCACTAATTTCAGACTGTACCTTTAAAGAATAAATGGAGAAGGTTAGAATTTAATTTCAGATTTATAGCCTTATAGTTATGCAGAAATTAGATATAGTTGAAAGATACCTTTGCATGTCTGATACATTGTTATTTTTCATTAAGAAAACATAAGTTTAAACTTAATTTATTGTAATTGCTATCATTAAAAGGAATCTTTAGGAAATGAATGTATTTATTACAATAAAATCAGAAAGAACTTAGTAAGACAGTAATTTTTTTTTAAAGACAGGGTCTCACAATATAGCCCTGGTTGCCCTGGAACTCTTTATGTAGATTATGCTGGCCTCAAGCTCACAGAGATCTGCCTGTCTCTGCCTCCTGAGTTCTTGGATTAAAGGCATGTGCCATCACATCTGAGTAAAACAGTAAAGTTTTATGAACTATGTTTCAATAATTTTAAATGTTTTACTTTTTTTGGTCTTTTTTTGTCTTTTTTTGTTTTTTAAAAAAAATTTTTTTTTACAATTAAACTTACAGTTTTAACAATATGCAAAATATTACAGTAATTCAGATTTTTTGGCATAATGATTACAGATTTGATAAATACATTTTGTATCTCATAATAGCAATGAGGATTATACAAAAGCTATTAAAACAATTATGAGAATAAATTCTATTGTCA
>NW_008355790.1:2848165-2852688 GCF_000622305.1 Nannospalax galili
TTCTCCTTAGGTCTGGAATCTTCTAAGAATGCTTTTGGCCTCAGGAACTTGGGTGTTGGACTGACCTGAGATCCTGGCCGTGGCTGCGCCATGCATGGATGCAAAGTCAGATGGGGCGGGAAGAAGCCCCAAGATTTCCCAGGGAGTGGATTGAGTAGCTGGGTTGTACTGGATACAAACGATCAGGGAGAGTAAAGGTAAGCTTCGGAGTCCCAGAAAGAGGCTGGCGGGTGTTTCAGGACCAGGGAAGTAGAGGGAGGTGAGGGCAGGGCCAGGACCAGAAGCGGTGCTCCTGGGGCCCAAGAGAGGCACTGAGTTTGTTGGGTGAGAAGGGTCAGGAAGCAGTATTGGTTCCCCAGGTGTCTTTGGACCCTAGACTAGGAATGGCGCAGGGCCCAAACTAGGAGTATAGAACGGCGAGGCGGGGGGATGGAAGGGTGAATGTGGCTTAGGGGGGCCCGGTGTGGAGAGCTATGCTATAGACTTACCCCAGGAAGCCTGAGGATAGTAGTCCAGGCTAGGAGAGTTAGCAGGTGGTGCAGGTCGAGGGAAGCAGAGAGAGGTGGGAAGCCTGAGGATAGTAGTCCCGGCTAGGAGAGTTAGCAGGTGGTGCAGGTCGAGGGAAGCAGAGAGAGGTGAGGGTGGGGCCAGGACCAGAAGCAGTGCTCCTGGAGCCCAAGAAAGGGACTGAGTTGCTCTGGGTGAGAAGGATCAGGAAGCAGTATTGGTTCCCCAAGTGTCTGGGGCCCCAAGACTAGGAATGGCGCAGGGCCCAAACTAGGAGTATAGAACGGCGGGCAGGGGGGCCGGGGGCGGTATGGAAGGGTGAATGAGGTTAGGGAGTCCCGGCGTGGAGAGCTGCGCTATAGACTTACCCCAAGAGGCCTGAGGATAGTAGTGCAGGCTAGGAGAGCTAAAGGTTTTACTTTTTACATTGTAGAGTAAATACGAAATCTTTGCTACCCCTTGTCAGAATCTATTCTGTCCCTCTGGTGAGCAATTTGTCTTCGCTTCTATTTTCTTGCAGTTGCTTTCAATACAAAGACAAAGTTGGTGCCAGTGTTCAGTGAATATATGCTGTGTTTCGTGATCCTAATACGCACACCCTATCCTGCTTGCTTCTAATTTTCCTGGATGCAGTCCATGTGCGTTTCATGATGCCAATTCTGCCTTTAGCTCCAAGGCTGGGCCTGTGACTCATCATTCAGTCTCCCTCTAGAGAGTGACAGGTTCATGAATTGCCTCTGAACCGACCTGTGACAGTCAGTATCAGGCTAGGGATCTTCGTGCAAACTATTATCAGAGCAAACACTCTCTTTTCTGTGTCTGACTTGAGTCTAGAAGAACAAAGATTTGGAGGTCCTTCTATCCCTCTTATCAACACGTGGAATCTGACTATCTTGGTTTCTGAAAAGCAGAACCAAGGTGTGAAATGAGTCTTGTTCTTAGTGACAAACGTCTTGATTTAACCACCAGAAGTGACTTGAGATAATAGAGTAAAATTTCCCTCAGAGCCAGTCTGAGTTTTATTTTGAATCTTACAGTGAAAATCTCTATTTATAGATTGTATATAGGTAACACTTAATTTATTTACTTATTTGCAGTGCTGGGATCAAACCATGCCAGGCAAGCACTCAACCTCTGAGCTACATCCCCACCACAGGCAGCACTTTAACTATGAGTGCTTTTTATTTCTGCTTCATGTCCAAATAACAGATGTAAGAGGAGAATTTAGTTTACTCAAAATACATTTTGAAACTGAAATATGTTGTCATCTCTAGTATATTAAATTCTGTACTTATCAATTGGATAGTGATTAGTTTAGAAGATGGGATAATACCTTAAATAAAGATATTTCCTATAATATATATCGACTACAATAATCATACCATGCTAACATTCTGCGAAGTCTGCATTTGCAGAGCCTGGAATGATTCCAGCTGATGTTGAAGGACCTACAATGAAATTTTACAGTGTCAAGTTGAACATTTTTAGGTAGCTGAACAGATTCTTATATTGTTATGAATTTTAAAAAATGTCACACAATGTGGCTTGTTTCAAAAAAGGGTGACGTTAAGAATCTGCGAACCCATAGTCTTAGCTACGTTGCTGATTCTCCAGTGCACATTCATGGAAGGCTTTGTGAGAAAAATGTGGAAGAGTCTACACATTCAGGAAGCATTTATTCTGAATGAGATCAGCCTTTTTGTAGGATTTTGTACATAGTAAAATTAAATAGACTCACTTTCAGTGCTGATTGAGGTTGGATTTGATTTTCTGATTCCGATAAGCAGCCATATTCTAAAAAGTAAAATAACACATGTTGTTTAATTCCTAAATTTTATTTTTAAAAAGTTGCTACAGGAGCCTGCTAACTTGGATAGGGAGACAGGGAGATAATGAAAATATTTGATATTTACATTATTCTAATCACATGAGAATGAGTTCTTGTTTTAAGAAAATTCATGTGGGGTCAGTAAAAGTGCTAGCCACACAAGTCTGATAACTTGAGTTTGATCTTTAGAACCAATGGAAAGGTGGAAGAAGAAAAATCTGCCTCACAAAGTTGTCCTTGACCTCCACGTGTGCAGCATATGTGTCCTCCAGACCCACTAAACACACACACACACACACACACACACACCATCTTTTTTATTACTTTTAAAATTTTATTTTAATATCAGGGGCACCTATGTGCCATAGCATATATGTGGAAGTCAGAGAACAACTTTTGGGGAGTCAGTTTTCTCCTTTCACCATGTGGTCCCTAGGGAGCAAATTCATGTCAGGCTTGCATCAAGCACTTTTACCCATTGAGCCATCTTGCCATCCTCTCAGCAACCAGTGTACAAATTAATTTTTTTAAAGACAGGATCTCAGTAGGTAGTCCTGGCTGGCCTGGACTCACTGTGTAGACCAGACTGGCCTCAAACTCACAGAGATTCACCTGATTCTGCCTCCTGAGTGCTGGGATTAAAAGTGTGTTCCTTCTCTTAGGAAAAGAGATTCTTGTCCTTTGGCCCTTCTCTGCTATGTAAAAATGGGATTTAGGCTTAGAATACTTCCTTATCAGTAGGAGAATCCTCACAATCTGTGTTAAACCTCCCGTGGAAAGACCTTCCCTAAGGCAGACTTAATTCCTTTGCACTGACTAAATGAGTGTGTCATATGATACCTGGCCAATCTTGACAAACCCATACCATCCCTGTATCCTCAAGACAGAGCATGGGATCTTGTTATTTAGCACAAGAGGAGAACACGTGGGCCACTGAAGTACACTGGTTGCTGAGAGGGACCTGCTGCCATGGGGGTCTGATGCCTAGTGCAGAAATTAAACTTGTTCTCTCTTAGTTTTGTCACTAAAGCATTTTTCTGCTCAGCATTTGACTATTGTGTTTTCCTTGGCTACTCTAATACCAATATATAGTGAACAGGCATCCTTGGGTTTCTCAGGATGATGCACAACAGATGTCATAGGCTCAGCACCTTCCCAGAAGGTCATTTATAGATGTGCAGCATCTATAAGCTGTATACTATTTGCAAAATTCCTGATTTTATATCTTTGTCCACGTGTTAGGCAATGGTTTAACAAGTTTAAAAATATTTTATTATTTTTAAATTTTATGTGCATGAGTGTTTTGCCTATATGTATGTAAGTGCAGCACATGAGTGCAGTGACCAAAGAGGCCAGAAGAGGGTGTTGTTCCTTGGAACTGGAGTTATAGATGCTTGTTAGCCACCACATGGGTGCTGGGAATTGAACGTGGGTCCTCTGTAAGAGCAGTCTGTCCTAATTTGTTCCTCATTGCTGTGACAAAATACTCTGACCAATGCCAACTTGGGGAGGAAAGGGTTTATTTGTCTTACATCTCCCAGGTCACAGTTCATCAGGGAGCCCAAGGTAGGAACTCAGGGTAGGAACCTGGAGGCAGGAGCTGGAGCACAGGCCATGGAGGAATGCTGCTTACTGGCTTGCTCCCTTGGCCCCTGCTCAGCCTGCTTTCTTATGCAACACAGGCCCACCTGCCCAGGGCTGGCACTACCTACAGTGGGCTGGGCCCTCCCTCATCACTCATCAAGAAGATAACCTTCAGACATGGCCACAGGCCAGTCCAATAGAGGCAGTTCCCCGATTGAGGCTCCCTCAACCCAGGTGTGTCAAGTTGACACTAAAGCTATCCAGCACAATTGACCCCTTGTTAACTTGACACACAAACACGTCACTATTAAACCATAAGCTTTCTAATCCTTGTCCCCAAGCTATGATGTTAACATTACTATCACAACATAAGACAGTACAACCTTAAAAACCCCACAGCCCTTAAGAAAATCCAAACACTTGAAAGTCCATAGTCTCTTTTAAAAGTCTCAACTGTGGGTGGGCTTCTGTAAAATCCAAAACAAGTACTGTCTTATTTCAAAGGGAAGAATCGGGCACACCTAAGCAAAACCAAAGTCCAGAAAATTAGCTCAAGGCTGGACATCTGGGATTCACTCACGATCTTCTGGGCTCCAAAGGGTAC
>NW_008355790.1:2852952-2855910 GCF_000622305.1 Nannospalax galili
ACCCCTTCACGCTTTCAACACCAGAACCATGCAGGAGACTCTTACACATTACCAAGTCCTGCTTCCAGCTTGAAATAGAGGTGCAGGTCCCCTCTGTGTGCTGACCCTGAGGAAATGCCTCCCAGAAGATTCCACCACAGTGATGCTGGTCTCTTGTTACTTACAGCTGATTTTTCAGCCCCAGCTAACCAGCATCAGTTGTCCCAGTAAAGCAAAGGTTTTGCTTCAGGTTCTGGTCTCTTCTTAATCACAGCTGACTCTTCAGCCCCAGATGACCAGAACCCACAGATTCTCAATCTAAAATCTCACACGAAGATGAAAAAATTAACATATTTCTGGGCTGGAGAGGTCCCTAGCAGTTAAGAACACTTACTGCTCCTCCAGAGAATGAAAGTTCAGTTCCCAGCACCCATATGTGGTGGCTCACAACTGCCCATAACTCCAGCTGCAGGGTATCTTATGCTCACTTCTGGTCTCCACAGGCATTTTAACTCTAGTGGCATACACTCAGACAGACACATACTCATGCACTTGAATAAATACAAAAAACCTTGAGAAAATAGCCTATTTCCTTCACATCTATTTCCTACTTTTTGCTACTTCAAACTGAGGGTTTTTGAATCTCACATTGTGTGCTATAACCATAATTCCCACATTTTAACATATTTAAACACAACGGTAAGATTTTATTCTTGTAACTGTTGTCAGTCTTCCACTTTATTCTTAACCACGCTACTGTTCAAACTTCCGTCTTGTTCTGCCACTGTGGTGACAGAATTCCAGTTCTGTACAGATTTGTTTTGTCTCATTAGGGGAACTTGCAAGTTCAAAGCTAAGTGAAGGACTCTTTTTGTGAAAACCAATCAAGAAATATGGGTTCAAAAGAAATCTGTAGATTTAACAAGGTGGAATAGTAAACAATAGGTACTTGAGAAAGAACTACACTGCTTCTCCTCATCTTCTACCCTCCATTTCCTCCTCCTGGTTTGGTCAGAATATAACTGTATAGTTTCTTGTCACATGGTTGTCTATTTAACCCAAGAAATTCTGTTTTGAATTTATACTTTGATACAGTGTAGATGATTTCTTATGACATCATTTCCTGACCCCTGGTGGTCTATTCCTCTGAGCTACAGATTCAGGATCCCTGAGACTTTTGATGGTGATCTAATAGGAGGTAAAGGAAACACACTCTCTCTTTTTTTTTCTGGTCTTTTTGAGACAGGGTCTCCCTGTAGCCCCAGCTGGCTTGAACTCACTATGTAGACCAGGCCGACCGTGAACTCACAGAGATTCACCTGCCTCTGCCTCCCAAGTGCTGGGACTAAAGGCATGCCCCATCATGCCTGGCTTGGAAACATTTTTTTTTTCTTTTTAAAAACTATTTATTTAATAACCACATAATTAGAAGAAGAATTTCATTACAACAGCATTGACATATTCAATAACAATTTCCAGAGCTAAGATGCATCTCTTTCAAAACTGACTGTGAATTTTTAGGTTTATAGTTCAGTTAATACAATTATACATTATTGTACTCAGTATAAACCTATGACATAAAATTGAATGAAGTTTTAACCTACAAAAGAGATCCCCATTTCATTATTAAAATTATACTGTTTCATACAGAAAAACTCCTTTTTAATGCAACTAACACTTAGATGTTCACACGTGTCTCTAATCTCTCTATATATGATTATTACTAGTCATAGTTGGTTACTTTCTAAGATCCTTGGCACCTGAGCATGGATATATAAATTCATCAGGTAGATTTCAATGATAATTTTTTTCATATCTACTAATTAACATGAAGCAAATTTTTATGCTTCTTCCTCAAATATAACTAATTTTTTATTTTTTTTGTGTATTTCATACAGAACATCCCAAACAATCTTACTCATCTATATACCCACATCCCAACTGACACCCTCCCATTCCTCCCCCTACCCCCCACCATTTGATCCAGATACTCTGTCATCCCTGTTACTGTCCACTGTGTTGTTGGTGCCCCCAGCCATTCCCCAGTGCTTGTCCATCTTCTGAGTCTAGTCAGCCTATTTATAGCTCCTTTTTTTTTGGAAGATCAGCTCTTCGTCATCTAGCAGCAAGCTGTTGTCAATATTCCTTTAGATAAGATTGGGGTCTGCTGTTCATTTTCCTGGTTCTATGCTGGGTTACTGTCTGGGAGTCTCTTGGGCCACCCTGGCCTATAACTCAAAGGAAGGTATCTCCTGTCTGGCATTGTTTTTTGTTAGGTAACTGTAATGGCTAATCCTGGGTGCCAACTTGACTGGATCTGGGATTAACTGAAGTGAGAGATAACTTCTTGATTGGATCATTGTTAGGGAAAGAGGAATTTACTGCTTGTTTGAATATACTGCTTGTCTGAATTTACTGCCTGAATTTACTTGTTTAATTTACTGCTTGTAACCAATTAACTCAACTGGAGACACAGGCATCCAGAGATAGGGGCAATCGCTACAGCCCTCCCCCTGGAGCCTGACCTGATCTGTGTCATGTCACGTAGACAGGTCTGCTTACACAAGATAACAGGAAAGAGTCGTGCCAGGCACAATAGTCTCCCCAATTGAGACACCTGAAGGGAGTTGTAACATTTTTTGTTATTGGTTTGTGAAATGCTTGCTTTGAAACTACTGGCTGTATGAACGTGGGCTTTTGTGTAACGGTTTTGGGAGCCTATATAATCTTTACCTAAAATTGCCTCAGGGTCGATCGCTCTAACCAGACCTACGTGTCTTGGAAGGATGGTCGGCCATAGCTAGCTGGTTTAATAAAACTCTGCTTGATTTTTGCATCTCCATACTCATGCATTTGTTCTCCAGAAGAGACCCACCGAGTCAAGGACCCTAACAATCATCTGAAGCTGGAAGGCACACCCTAAATATGGGTGTTACCTTCTGATGGCAGCCTGTATAAAAGGCCATGGCAGAGCAGAAC
>NW_008355790.1:2856058-2857069 GCF_000622305.1 Nannospalax galili
AAGGACTAGCTGATCTTTTTGGAATTCATCAGACCTTCAGTGCCAGATGGGGACTAATGAGACAGCCAGCCTCGTGGACTGAGCGACTACAGATTCTTAGCCTCTCCAGTGTTGTGCAGCATTGTTGGACTACTTGGACTCTATTGTGTGAGCTAAGCTGATAAATCTCTCTCTATATATATATTCATTCTACTGGTTCTGTTTCTTTGGAGAACCCTGACTAATACAGATTGCGGTACCAAGAGTGGTTCTAGAGAAACAGAATTGAAAGGATGAATTTCTTTAATGGGCTTGTTGGTATTTGGAGCAGGCTCTCCAAGTCAGAGTCTTCAAATAGCATGGAGAGCATTGAAAATCGATGGTGTAGACTATTCGAAACAATTATGGAGATAGACCCATTTAATCTCCTAACTCACCACTTGTGAAGAGAAGCAAGCCAGTAAGCAGCATTCCTCCATGGCCTGTGCAACTCAATCTTCAGATAGCATGGAAAGCACTAAAAATCCATGGTATAGACTATTTGAAACAATTATGGAAATAGACGCATTTGAATCTCCTAACTCACCTCTTGTGAAGAGCAAGAAATTTAGTGATTCTATACATAAAACATTTGACAATTTGTGGAAAAATAAGAAAAATAATGATGCTGGCTGGGTACTTTTAGCATCTCTGGATAAAGTGATGAAGATAAACAATGAGCTTAATGAAGAAAATTCGAATCAACAGTTTAAATGTTTCCAAGTGTGCCCTGGAAGAGAATCTTCTCTCCAGCAGCCAGAGAGCTAAAGCTGCAGAAAATCAAGCTGGAGCCCTTATTATACATTTGGCTGACCTACAATGCAAATTTAATTCCCAGCTTCGAAGGGTGTCAGCAGTAAAGGAACGGGCTTTGGTAGGGAAAGATTGGAATCCTGACACATGGCATGGAAATGTGTGGGAGAACCCTGAGGAGGCTGAGGCTTTTGAATCCTCAGACTCTGAGGAATTTGATTCACCTGATGAATTAATCTC
>NW_008355790.1:2857089-2862189 GCF_000622305.1 Nannospalax galili
TTGTTGCCTCTAGACCTCTAACCAGACTCAAAGCTAAGCAGGCCCCTAGAGGAGAGATAGAAAGTGTGGTCCATGAGGAGGTGTGCTACACCACTAAAGAATTTAGTGAATTTGCTAACTCATTCAAGCAGAAGTCTAATGAATATGTCTGGGAATGGATTTTAAGGGTATGGAATAATGGTGGCAGGAACATAAAATTAGAGCCGGAGATACTTAATATCCCTCGGTTTAGTGTTGATGAAGGGATTGTAAGGTTCAGGCAAATTGGTATGCTCGAGTGGATTCACAGTGCAACACCAAATCCTCCACAATGGGAGGGCCCAGAGAACATGCCTTTTATTGATTTGTAGAAGATGGAAAGTACTGAGAGACACCAGAACGTTTGAAGAGCTTTGTTTTTGTTCTTTTCCTTATGCTGAATCTTACAGTTGGAGATGTTGCAGCTCAGCTGCATAAATTAAATGTAAATGTAATAGGTGTAACAGGACCTCAGAGTAGGGGTCAGGTGGCAGTATTGAATTCCCAAAGACAAGGTGAGCGTACTTATTATAATGGGCAGCAAAGGAAAAACAGTACCTACAGTGGCATGACCCTAATGGACCTGTGGTACTGGCTAATCAATCATGGTGTTTCCAGGGACCACATACATAAGAAGCCTACTAAGTTTTTCAAAAAAATTATTTATTTAATAACCACATACTTAGAAGAAGCATTTCATTACATCAGCATTGACTTATTCAATAACAATTTCTGATCTAGGCTGCATCTCTTACAAAATTTGCTATATATTTTTAGGTTTACAGTTGAATTATTACAGTTAAAAAAGATCTCTATTTCATTTTAGAATCTACTGTTTCATACAGAAAAGCTCATTTTTAATGCAAATAACACTTAGATGTTTGTACATGCGTCTCTAATCTCTATGTATCTGATTATTACTAGTCACAGTCACTTACTTTCTAAGATCCTTGGCACCTGAGCATGAATGTAAAGTCATCAGGTAGATTTCAATGGTAATGTTTTTCACATCTACTAATTATTAAGGAGCAAATTTTTATGCTTTGAAGAATTATTTTTTTAATCATTTTTAAAAATTTTTAATAACTACATGATTAGGCTAAGCATTTCACTACAGCTTTAACATATTCAGTAACACACTCCAGAGAAACAGTACATATCTTTCACAAGTAGGTGCAAGTTTCTAGGTTTACAGTTGAATTAATATAGTTATATATTATTGAGCTCCGTATAAACCCTGTAAGACATAAAATTGGATGAGTTTTTAACCTTTAAAAAAAATCTCCATTTCATTTTAGAATATATTGTTCCTTGCAGACAGAGTCATTGTTTGTGCTACTCACACTGAGATGCTGGCACTTGCATCTCTAATATGTACATGTCTGATTATTACTAGACATAATTGGTTGCACTTGGATCCTTGGCACCTCTGTATGTCTATAAAGTCTTCAGGTAGATTTCAATGGTATTGTTTATCACCTCTACTAATTAGCATGACCTAAATTTCCATGCTTCCTCATCAAATATAATACAATTTTAAAAAATTTTTTTATTTTTTTGTGTGTATATCACACAGAACATTCCAAACCATCTCATTCAACTATACACCCACTTCCCAGATAGCACACGCCCATAGCCTTCCTCCCCCCACTAGAGCCTTTATACTCTGGTCTGCTGTGTTGTGATTCCCCATTATTTGCCCTTCTGGTGAATCTAGTTAGCTTATCTAGAGGTCTTTGTTTTAGGGGGGTCAGCTGTTCCTCATCTAGCAGTAATCAGTTGTCAATATTCCTTTAGATAAGATAGGGGTCTGCTGTTCATTTTTCCAGTTCTATGCGGGGTTACTATCTGGAAGTCCCTTTGGCCACCCTGACCAACAACTCAAAAGAAGGTATCGCCTGTCTGCCATTGTTGCTTGTTATTTAGCCTTTAGCTATGCATATAGAAATTATATTGGCCCCTTTAATCTTTGGTTATACTTTCCTTTTGGGTATTTAAGGCCATACAGTTGGTCCAGATAAATGAATTTATTTTTACTCTTAAGGTCGTTTGAGGATCTGTTCCTCAGGGGTCACATGGGCTTCAGAGGAGCCCCTGCCTCCTTTCTTTTGCCAGTTCTGCCTATGTGAAGATAAGTCAAAGGTCCTGCTCAACCATGGTGGGCTTTGCTTTGAAGCATGGAGGAAGTGATTCCTGTGTTGACCCTCATCTTTGGAGACTGGACACTGGTTCAAGTCCATCTGGTGGGGTCTCCTTGGCCTACTTGATCAAGAGGACAGGTGATTCACCACCATTATAGGATATTTTTAGAGATGCTCATAGTCCCCTGGAACTAGCTGACATAGGAGAGCAAGGAGCAAAAAGCATCCTTTATGTCTCTCTGATCAAATTATTATAGGCCTCAAAGTATGTCTGTTAAACACCCAAAGAAGGTTAGTTCCACCAGTCTGGTATTTTTAATTACTGTGTGTCATGTAGATAAACCTTAGGCAAAGACCAGTTGTTCTAAGATAAACCTTTCTTAGACATATATTACTTGATCTGCTATGTATAATTTGTCAGCAGGTTGTAGGAGTAATGTGGTTCCCACTGCTTTTCAACACTAGCTAGACGCTAGGCATTTCTCGCATTGTCTCACCCCTCCATCATGGCTTTCCAACTTAAGGTGCCCCCATTTTCCCCCTTTATCCCTTGCTAATACCCTTCTCCTATGGTCCTACCTCTCTTGAGCTCCTTCTTTCCCTTTATTTCCTAGGTTCCTTGTATACCCTTCCCTCTCCCCTCCCTTAAACTAACCAAATTTTTATCCATATCTCCCTTATTAAGGCCTGTTTCCTACTGTTCTTCTCTTTCAGGTAACTTAAGGTGCCCCCATTTTCCCCCTTTATCCCTTGCTAATACCCTTCTCCTATGGTCCTACCTCTCTTGAGCTCCTTCTTTCCCTTTATTTCCTAGGTTCCTTGTATACCCTTCCCTCTCCCCTCCCTTAAACTAACCAAATTTTTATCCATATCTCCCTTATTAAGGCCTGTTTCCTACTGTTCTTCTCTTTCAGGTTCTTTTTTTCCCTTTACTTCCCTGTTTCCTTTCTATTATTCTCATTCCTGTAGTTATGTCTGGTTACATACTCATTTATCAGAATCTGGTTCTAGGATTCATATATGAGGGAGAACATATGTTGATTTTTTTCCTGAGCCTGTGTTACTTCACTTAGTATAACAGTTTCTAGTTCCATCAATTTACCTGCAAATTTCATGATTTCATCTTTCTTTACTGCTGAGTAAAACTCCATCGTATATATGAACCACATTTTCATTATCCACTCATCAATTGAGGGACACTTAGATTGCTTCCATCTCTTAGCTATTGTGAAAAGAGCAGCAACAAACATGGATATACAAATGTCTCTGCAATAAGATGAGTTCTTTGGGTATATGCCAAGGAGTGGTATAACTGGATCAAATGGTCAGTTCAATTGTAGTTTTTAAAGAGTTCTCCACACTGCTTTTCATAGGGGTTGAACCAGTTTGCAGCCCCGCCAGCAGTGCATGAGTGTTCCCCTTTCCCCACATCCTCTACAACATTTGGTATCATTTGTTCTCTTGATCTTAGCCAGTCTGACTGGGGTAAGATGAAATCTTAAAGTGGTTTTAGTTTGCATTTCCCTGATTATTAGTGATGTTGAACATCTTTTAAGATATTTCATAGCCATCTTTACTTCTTCTTTTGAGAATTCTCTGTTCAGCTCCTTAGCCCATCTTTTAATTGGGTTGCTTCTGTCTTGGTTCTCTGTTTTTTTGAGTTTGTTATAAATGCTGGTTATTAAACCTCCTTCGGATGGGTCGCTGGTGAAGATTTTCTCCCATTCTGTGGGTGTTCTGTTTGCTTCCTTAGTTGCCTCCTTTGATGCACAGAAGCTTTTTAGTTTAAGGAGATTCCATTTGTTAATTCTTGCCCTTGTTTCCTGAGCAATTGATGTTCAGTTTAGAAAATGCTTTCCTACACCTATTTGTTGTAGGTTTTTCCCAATGTTTTCTTCTAATAGTTTCAGAGTTTCAGGCTTTACATTGAGGTCTTTGAGCCATTTGGAATTGACTTTTGTGCAGGGTGAAAGATAGGGGTTTACTTTCATTCTTCCACAAGTGGAGATCCAATTTTGCCAGCACCATTTCCTGAATATGCTGTCTTTCAACCAGTGAATATTCCAGGCCCCTATGTCAAATATCAGGTGGCTGAAATTGCATTTACTCATATTTGGGTCTGCAATTTTGTTCCATTGATCTTGGGTCTATTTTTGTGCCAGTACCATGTTGCTTTTATGACTATAGCTCTGTAATACAGCTTAAAATCTGGTATAGTAAACCCCCCAGCATTGCTCTTAGTGCTCAGGGTTGTTTTGGCTATCCGAGGTCTTTTGTCCTTCCATATGAATCTTAGGATGTTTTTTTTCCAATTCTGTTAAAAATCTCGTGGGATTTTGACTGGCATTGCATAGAATCTATAAATGACTTTTGGTAGGTGGTCATTTTCACAATATTAATTCTTCCAATCCATGAGCATGGGAGGTCCTTCCATCTTCTGATGTCTTCCTCAATTTCTTTCTTTAAAGATTTAAAATTTTCATCGTAGAGCTCTTTAATGTCTTTTGTCAGGTTTACTCCGAGATATTTTATTTTTTTTGCAGCTATTTTTATGGGAGTGTTTCTGACTGCTTGTTATTGGTATATAGAAAGGCTATAGACTTTTTTAGGCTAATTTTGTAACCTGCCACTTTTCCGAATGTGTTAATAATTTTTAGGTGTTTTTGGGTGGAATTTTTGGCATCTCTTAGATATAATATTTTATAATCTGCAAAAAGGGATAATTTGATCTCTTCTTTTCCAAGTTTTACTCCTTTAATTTCCTTCTCTTGTCTTATTGCTCTTGTAAGAGTTTCAAGTACTATGTTAAAGAGAAGTGGAGATAGTGGACAGCCTTGCCTGGTTCCTGATTTCAATGGGAATGCTTCCAGTTTTTCTCCATTTAGAACGATGTTGGCTGTGGGTTTGTTATATATGGCTTTAATTATGTTGAGGTATGTTC
>NW_008355790.1:2862435-2863123 GCF_000622305.1 Nannospalax galili
TTCATTAAGGATATGGGCCTCTAGTTTCCTTGTTTTGCTGTGTCTTTACGTGGCTTTGGTATTAGAGTGATACTGGCTTCATAGAAGGACTTTAGGAGTTCTTCCTCTGTTTCTGTCTTTTTGAATAATTTAAGCACTTTTGGTTGTAGATTTTCTTGGAATGTCTCGTAGAATTCTGCTGCGAAGCGTCTGGTCCTGGGCTTTTTTAGTTAGGAGGTTTTGTATTACTGTTTCATTTTCTTTTTGTGTTATCGGTCTGTTTAAGCTGATAATCTCTTCTTGGTTTAGTTTTGGTTGTTCCCATGGCTTTAGATATCTGTCCGTTTCTTTTAGGTTTTCAAATTTAGTAGCATATAGGTTTTTAAAGTATTCCCTTATAATGTTCTGTATCTTTCTGCTGTCTATTGTGATGTTTCCCCTTTCATCTGTGATTTTGGTTATTTGGAGGTGCTCTTTCTTTCTTTTGGTTAACTGGGCTAGCAGTCTGTCAAACTTGTTTATCTTTTCAAAGAACCAGCTCTTGGATTCGTTTTGTATTGTTTCCTTTGTTTCGATTTCATTAATTTCTGCCCTGATTTTTGTTATTTCTTCTTGTCTGCTGGGTTTGAGTTTCCTTTGTTGTTGCTTTTCAAGTGTCTTGAGTTTCAATGCTATGTCATTTATTTGTGTTCATTCCGATTTTGTAGTG
>NW_008355790.1:2863479-2876307 GCF_000622305.1 Nannospalax galili
ATTCAGACGTCTCTCTGTTAACTCTCTGCTCTGTTAACCTATGTAATGGAGACAGTGGGGTATTGAAGTCCCCTACTACTAATGAGTTGGGGTTAATCTGGGTCTTAAAGTCCTGACTATTGTTTTTATGAAGTTGGGTGCCCCAGAGTTTGGTGAATATATGCTCATGATTGTAATATCTTCTTTATTCATTTTTCCTTTGATCAAAATGAAGTGGTCCTCTTTGTCTCTTCTGATTAGTTTTAGTTTAAAGTGTATTTTGTCAGATATTATTATTGCTACACACGCTTTTTTCTTAGTGCCATTTGCTTGGTATATTAGTCAGGGTTCTCCAAAGAAACAGAACTGGTAGAATGGATATATATGTATAGAGATTTATCATGTTAGCTCACAGGATAGAGTCCAAGTAATCCAACAATGGCTCCACCACACTGGAGAGGCTGAGAATCCATAGTCTCTCAGTCCACAAGGCTGGATTTCTCAGTAGTCCCAATCTGGTGCTGAAGGTCTGACAAATTCCAAAAGATCAGGTAGTCTTCAGTCTACAGCAGCAAGATGAACTCACCAGCGAGGGAGAAGACAAGTAGCAATGAAGGAGAGTGACCCTAAGACCCCCTCCCTATCCTCTCAGAAAAAGCTACCCTCCCCCTGACTCTGGAAATCCCCTCCATTTTTCTAACTCTTTCCTGGTATCTGTTTATGATTTCTATGGAAATGGTCTGGGGCAGAAGAGAGAGAACATTCTTCCCCAGGTAAGTTAGCCGATGGCAGTATACCTGATACATCTGCGTATGGTTTCTATGGGAATAAACTGGGGCAGAAGAGAAAGAATGTTCTGCCCCAGGTAAGATAGCCAATGGCTGTATAGGTAAAGTCTCTGGAAATCAGGCCTAGATTGTTCCAATCCTTTCTTGGTTATTTGTATATAGTTTCTATGGCATCCCCTGCTTTATGGTTTTTGTGGGTTTTCTGCTTAAAAGTCCCGAGTTTTCACTGTTCAGCATCACAGTACAGCTCCTGAGACTATCAGCGTCCCCAACCGGTTGGCTCCAATATAGTGCCCCTTTTTACTGAGACTCAGTGTCTGAGTGTCAATTTAGGCAATTTTACTGACCATGAACATTTTGGGGGGCTCATCTGGGATTCCCTGAAAACCCTAGGTCTGTTTTCCTGTCTTTTTCTGCCCTCCGTCTGGCGCCTGGAGACTTCAGTTCTGATTCCTCCCATGATGAGTCTGTTTTGGGTTCTGTTCTGACTGTCTGGACTTCTGGGGGCTCAAAGGAGAGAAACTGGATGCAGTATTGCTCTCTGAGCTGGAGGACGGGGGATGCCCAAACCCTCCATCTGATTAGTTGACTGTCTGTGGCCTCAGGGCATTTGGCATCGACCCTAGTCGCTCCCGCAGTGACCATCGAACGTGCAGCGATTCCCCAACGTGCAGAGCTTTTGTTCTGTGTTATGTGTTGTCCTGGTGTCAAATCTTTGTTTCCTCTTTGTCTGGTTCTCACTGGTCTTTGTTTTTGGATTATCTTCTTTTCCATTATGGGTCAGACTCCTTCATCTGAAGATACCCCCCTTTACCTAATTCTTTCTCATTTTAAAGATTTCCAATAAGAAGCTGCAATCTCTGGAGACACAGTTTATTCTGGAAAATTCTGGACCCTTTGTTCTCTTGAATGGCCATCCTTTGATGAAGGATGGCCCTCTACTGGTTCTTGAGATTAACAAGCTTTCTTCTCTTCAGGCTATGATCTTTGGAAGTCCAGAACACCCTGATCATGTTCCTGGTTTACTTTTACCTTTTGGACAAAACTCCCAAATGGTTGAGCTCACTAGCCCACCTGGAATGATGTCCACCAATTCCTTCTCTCCCTCTTCACCACTGAGGAATGCACCCAGATCCTCTCTGAGGCCCGGAAACAGGTACTGGCCGAAAGTGGACCATTTACTGAGGATCTTGAGGTGATCGAGGAATTTTCCCTCACCGCCACCCAGATTGGGATCCCAACACACATGCAGGTAGGGAGTCCCTCAGACTCTATTCTTATTGGGGGGGGGTCTCCAGGCCGCTACAAAAAGGCCTACAAATTTGTCAAAAGTCAGCCAAGTTTTGCAGGACAAAATACTTCTTAAAGGAACTTCAACACCTAGGGTATTAGTCATTGCCGCTGCCCTGCCCACCTGCCACCTCCGAGCCACTGGGAGGAAGTGAGAGGGAGGCCACCTGTGGGTTTGTCATTGCTGCTGGTCCACCATGCCTGAGAACAATTGGAAAAATGTATGCACAGGCTCTCCTTTGCAGGGAAAAGACCGTCCTGGACATCCCCATTCCCTGAAGTCAGAGGCAAGTCAGAGAATTCCTGGGGTCAGCTGGATATTGTTGCCTATGGATACCTGGTTTTGCAGAACTTGCCAGGCCTCTATATGAAGTAACAAGGGGGGGGTCCCTCAGCATTTTCCTGGGGAGAAGTACAACAGCAGGCTTTTGATAACCTAAAACTGGCCTTCACTTCTGCACCAGCCCTAGCCCTGCCAGACGTCTTGAGGCCTTTCTACCTTTATGTAGATGAACATCTACATGTAGCAAAGGGTGTACTTGCTCAGAATTTGGGCCCCTGGAAGAGACCTGTGGCCTACCTCTCAAAGAATTTAGACTCAATGGCAGCCAGATGGCCAGACTGTCTGAAGATTATAGCGGCCACTGCAGTCCTGGTTAAAGATGCTGATAAGCTCACCTTGGGGCAACAACTGATTGTCATTACCTCCCATGGTATTGAAGGGGTATTGAGGGCCCTACCTGATCACTGGCTCACAAATGCAAGACTAACTTATTACCAGTCTCTCCTACTAGACGTGCCCCGTCTGACATATGCAGTGACCAGTGCCTTAAACCCTGCATTTCTTCTCCCTGAGACTGAGTCTGAGACAACTGTGCATCATGATTGTTCTAAATTGCTGCAGCATGTCCAGGGAAGCCGACCTGATCTCACTGACATACCATGGAAGAACCCTGACTTGGAGATATACACAGATGGGAGTGTGTTCTATGGGCGGAAGCCCTGCCAAAAGGAACCTCTGCCCAAAAGGCTGAACTGATAGACTTGATTCAGGCACTAAGACTGGGAGAGGGTAAGACTGTCAACATTTACATTGATAGTAGGTATGCTATTGCCACTGTTCATGTACATGGAGCCATCTATCGAGAAAAAGGCCTCCTGACATTAGAAGGAAGGACTATCAAAAACAAACAAGTGATCATTAATTTGTTAAAAGTCATATGGGCAGGGTGGTGGCGCACATCTTCAATCCCAGCACTTGGGAGGCAGAGGCAGGTGGATCTCTGTGAGTTTAAGGCCAGCCTGGTCTGCATAGTGAGTTCCAGGACAGCTGGAGCTACAGGGAAACCCTGTCTGAAAAAGACCAAAAAAAAAAAAAAAGTCATATGGGCATTTGGGAGGCAGAGGCTGGCAGATCTCTGTGAGTTCAAGGCCAGACTGGTCTACATAATGAGTTCCAGGGCAGCTGGCGGTACAGGGAGACCCTGTTTCAAAAAGACCAATCCCCCCTCCCAAAAGTCATATGGATGCCGAAAAGGGTGGTAGTCATTCATTGCCCAGGACACCAAAAGAATAACACACCTGAGGCCCGAGGAAACCAAAAGGTGGATCAAGTTGCCAAAAAAAAAAAAAAAAAAAAAAAGCAAAATACCCATCTAAACCTGCTCTCTTAGCCCTGCTAGATCCTATATTACCTGAAAAGCCTTCATACAAAGAAGAGGATGACAAATATTTCCAGACAATTCCAAATGCATATGTCTCCTCAGGATGGAGACACACTGCAGCTGACAACATCATCCTCCCCACCACCTGGGGAAAATGCTAGTTCACCAACTCCATGAAGGAACTCACATGGGAAAAGAAAAGATCAGGTTATTACTAACCAGATGCTTCCAGTTTCCTTCCTCAACAGCTACAGTACAGGACATCACCTCCAGATGTATGGCATGCAGATGACTAATGCCTACCTGAAAAAAGAGTAAATCCTCAGGAAAACATGAAAGAGGAATTTCACCTGGAGTCCACTGGGAGGTAGACTTTGTTGGGAGCCCCTGTTATGTAAAAGTCAAAGCCCCTTCACACCGGACAGCTCATGCAGCTCGGGAATGTGCTGCGGGCTCCTTTTCATAGCAAGGTGCTTTCCGGCATCTTTCCTGTCTCTCCCTTTGAGGTGGCCGCCACAAATGCCCTGACATAAACATGGCCTTTGGCTCTGAAAAGATACCATGCCTTCCTGTAATTTTCCTAGCAGACAGCTGCCTGGCAGAAATCCACTTCCACATGCAAACAGAATGTCTCACAAAGCATCTAGCAGCCAGAGCTTTTACCACTACCCCCATGGTATAAAATATCTTAGCCTTCTCTTAATATTGGGATTTTGGGTCAGAGACTGAGTTCCAGAGACTGGGTCCCAGAGAGAATAAAGCTGTAAGCACAGACTAAGCCGAGCCTTTAGTCTTGTGTACCAGTGACCTGATTCCCCCGGGGGGCAGCGATTCTGTTACCGACCCACGGACACCAGCTTTTGCCATCTCTGTGCCTCTTCCCTGTGGGGTTCAGTGGCCAGGAACCCCGCAATCCTGAGGAAAGGTACATGGGTGTAATAGGGACGGGATTCTGGCTGGACAATGCTTCAGTAGCAGAGCAAGTTCCCAACACCAGAGAAGTTACAACAGCCACCAGCTGCTGTCACTCCCAGAGACGCGGGACCCAAAGCAGCCGCCGAGAAGTCGGCAGATCCGCCGTGCCACTCCCAGAGCCTCCGCTTCCCAGAGTGGTCTGCGGACCCGCAGGGAGTGAGCGCACCCTGTGCCCAGAGAGAGCGCAGTCGCCCATAAGACTTCACTGTGGTAAAGCCAGGATGTTTTGGATATAAATATTTACTGGTTTTTGTAGACACTTTTTCAGGATGGGTAGAAGTCTTTCCCATTAGGAAGGAGACAGTGACCACAGTTGCCAAGAAGTTATTGGATGAACTCATTCCCAGGTTTGGTGTGCCCTTAATGTTAGGATCTGACAATGGACCGGCAATCATCTCTCAGGCAATACAGGCCTTAACAATGGCCCTGGGGACAAATTGGAAACTACATTGTCCATACCATTCCCAGAGTTCAGGACAGGTAGAAAGAATAAATTGGACCATGAAGGAAACCTTGACTAAATTAACCCTAGAATCTGGTGCAGACTGGGTGACTCTCCTCCCTTTTGCCCTCCTGAGGGTTAGAAACTCCCCCTATATCCAAAAAATAACTCCTTTTGAGATTCTTTTTGGAAGACCCCGCCTCCCCTGGTCCCAAGATTAAAGTCAGAACTGTTGGCTGAAATATCTAATCATGTAATCCTCCAGTCTATTAGGGCATTACAGGCTGTGCAGGAGCACCTCCACCCCCTGATCTGGCACGTGCATGAACTGCCTCCAGCTGTTCATATCCTCACTGACCTGGAGACATTGTCTGGATAAGATGACATCAGAAGGAGACATTGGCCCCTCAATGGAAAGGACCATTCACTGTGATCCTGATGACTCCCACCGCAATGAAGGGGGACAGACTGTGCACCTGGATTCATCACTGCTCTGGCTGGTCCCCTCTTAATCCTTATAGCATTGTTAACCTTTGGACCCTGTATCTTTAATGCTCTAGTCAAATTTGTTAAACAAAGGGTCTCCACTGTACAACTGATGGTTATGAGGGCCCATCATAACCCCCCTAGACAACACATATGAATCAATGGTTTGATTCAAAAAGATTTCCAAAAACAAAAGTGGGGAATGAAGGAGAGTGCCCCTCAGATCCTCTCCCTATCATCTCAGAAAAAGCTGCCCTCCACCTGACTCTGGAAATCCCCTCTATTTTTCAAACCCTTTCTGGGTATCTGTTTATGATTTCTATGGAAATGGTCTGGGGCAGAAGAGAGAGAACGTTCTTCCCCAGGTAAGTTAGCCAATGGCAGTATACCTGATACATCTGTGTATGGTTTCAATGGGAATAATCTGGGGCAGAAGAGAAAGAATGTTCTGCCCAAGGTAAGATAGCCAATGGTGGTATAGGTAAAGTCTCTGGAAACCAGCCCTAGATTGTTCCAATCCTTTCTTGGTTATTCTGTGTATAGTTTCTATGGACATCCCCTGCTTTATGGTTTTTGTGGTTTTTCTCCTTAAAAGTCCTGAGTTTTCACTGTTCAGCGTCACAGTACAGCTCCCGAGACTGTCGGCGTCCCCAACTGGTTGGCTCCAATAAAGTGCTCCTTTTTACTGAGACTCAGTGTCCAAGTGGTTAATTTAGGGAATTTTCCTGACCCCAAACAAAAGAAGCCTGGCATTCTCCTCTGCCTTGGTCTTTTATACCAGTGGCCATCAGAAGGTAACACCCACATTTAGGGTGTGTCTTCCAGCTTCAGATGATCCAATCAAGAAGATCTCTTTCATTCAGTTAATGCCAGATCCAGTCAAGTTGACACCCAGGATTAGCCATCACACGTGGTATATTTTTTTTTCCATCCTTTCACTTTGAGATAGTGTCTGTCCTTGAAAGTGAGATGAGTTTCTTGCAGACAACAAAAAGATGGGTTTTGTTTCTTAATCTATTCACCTAGTCTGTGTCCTTTGACTGGGAAGTTCAGTCCATTAATATTTAAAGTTATTAATGGAAGATGAGTATTGAATCCTGTCATTTTCATTTCTGTTTACATTCTTGATATAGCTGTACTTTTCCTTCATTGCATTTCTTTCTGCAACCCCTTCGGTATAGTCATTCTTTTCTTCAGCTCTTTGTATTGCTTCCAGAACTCTCTGAAGGGCTGATTTTGTGGACATGAATTCCTTCAGCCTATTTATGTCATGGAAGATTTTTCTTTCCCCTTCGACTATAATAGACATTTTGGCTGGGCATAATAATCTGGTTGCCATCTGTGGTCATTTAAAACTGGGACTACTTTGGTCCAGGCTCTTCTGGCTTTCATAGTTTGCACTGAAAATTCATCTGTAATCCTAATGAGCTTTCCTTTATATGTGACTTCTTGTTTCTCTTTTGCAGCTTTCAGTATTGTCTCTTTGTTTTGTACATTTAGTGTTTTTACTATGATGTGCTGTGGAGATTTTCTTTTCTGGTCCTGTCTGTTTGGTGTTCTATATGCTTCTTGTATTTGTATGGGCATGTTTTTCTTTAATTTTGGGAAATTTTCTTCCACGATTCTGTTGAAGATCTGGTCCATGCCATTATCTTGGGATGCTTCCCCTTCCTGTATGCTTATGATTCATACGTTTGGTCTTTTTATGGTGTCACAAAATTCCTGCATGTTCCATTCTTGTGATTTCTTAAATTTTTCATAATCTTTGCTTGAGTGTTCTAGTTTGTCCACTTTATCTTCCAGTCTTGATACTCTGTTTTTCATTTTGTTCATCCTGTTGTTTAGGCTTTCTCCTGTCATTTCTAATTGGCTTACCGAGTGTTCACTTCCTTCTTCATTTCAGCCTGAGTATGCTTCAGTATTTCTAACTCTTTTCTGGATTCATTCAGAAGTTTATCCCTATCTTCCTTCAGTTCTTTGATTTCTTTGTTTGTGTGTTCTTTAAATTCACTGAGTTCTTTTATCATGTTTACAATTTTTCTTTTGAGTTCCATGTCCTGCATTATCTCTAGGGGCTTCTCATTGTAATCCTCTAGAGGACTATTGGTATTTGGTGGGGATATGTTATTTTGGTTTTTCTTGTTATTATTTTTTCTCTGTGATTTTGACATGTGAATTTCTTTTGTAGTTTCTGATTCTTGTCTGAGACTCAAGCATTTAAGTTTAGGTCTGCTTCTTTTTGTGAACTATATGTGTCTTTGTGGTTTACTTTTTGGGCATGAGCAGCTGGTTCATCTAAGCTTCTGGTTCTCTCTTTTGATTTTTATATTGGAGTGGCCAGGTTTCTTTTGTCTTCAGGAGTTCCCACAAAGGCCCAAGTCAGATGAGGATCAGATGCTCTCAGGCTTTCTCCTAAGGTCTGGATCCCTCCAGGAAAGATGTTGTCCTCAGGAATTTGGGGGTTGGACTGGCCTGGGAGCTGGGCCCAGGAAAGATGCTGTTCTAGGGCAGCTGTTGGCCATGCCACCCAGAGATGCAAAGGCAAATGGGGGCAGGAAGCAGCCCCAAGGACTCCTGGGGACTTCACTGAGGAGCTGGGTTTGTCTGGATGCAAAGGATAAGGAAGAGGAAAGGTCAGCTCTGAGTCTCAGAAAAAGGCTGGTGGGTGGTACAGGCCCAGGGATGCAGAGGGAGGTGAGGGTGGGGCCAGGCCCAGAAGCAGTGCTCCTGGGGACCAGAGAAGGCACTGAGTTGGTCTGGGTGAAGAGGGTCAGGAAGCAGTCATGGTTCCCCAGTTGTCTGGGGCCCCAAGAGAAGGAATGGGACAGGACCCAGGTTAAGAGGAGAGACCAGCAGGGGAGATGGGAGGGTGAATGAGGCTGGGGGGAGTCAAAGCATGGAGGGCATGATGGACTTACTCTGGAGAGAGGCCTGTGGGTCAGAGAGAAGCCTGTGGGTTCTGCAGGCCCAGTGAAGCAGAGGGAGGTGAGGGTGGGGCCAGGCCCAGAAGCAGTGCTCCTGGGGACCAGAGAAGGCACTGAGTTGGTTTGGATGAAAAGGATCAGGAAGCAGTAGTGGTTCCCCAGCTGTCTGGGGCCCCAAGAGAAGGAATGGGACAGGACCCAAAGTAGGAGGAGAGAACCTGTGGGGGAGATGGGAGGGTGAATGAGGCTGGGGGAGTCAAGGTGCAGAGGGCACGATGGACTTACCCCAGAGATAGGCCTGTGGGTTGCAGAGAGGCCTGTGGGTCCTGCAGGCCCAGGGAAGCAGAAGGAGGTGAGGGCAGGGCCAGGCCCAGAAGCAGTGCTCCCCAGAGAGAGAGGCCTGTGGGTAGGAGAGTCCTACTAAGTTTTTATTTAATCAGAAAAGCAGAAAAGCTCTAAGACGAATGATAGGAAGTCAGTATTGGATCATAGCAATAGAGAATCTCACTCAGTCAACCAATTTCCAGACTAGAGACAGTTTACAGACCCAGAACCCCTTGAATGAAGGGAAGGCTGGGTGCCCTGAGGAAGGACCTTGTTACAGTACCAAAGAGTTACGCTGTTTGCCTCTCACCCATCCTTCCCCAGAGGGACCTGTGGCCTTTTACTAGAGTAACTGTATATTGGGGGGAAAGGAAATAATGGATACTGGTTCTGAGTTGACACTGATTCTGGGAGACCCTAGAAAGCATTGTGGCCCTCCAGTTAAAGTAGGGGCTTATGGAGGTCAGGTGATAAATGAGTTTTGGCTGAAGTCTGACTGACAGTGGGTCCAGTGTGTCCCTGAACTCATCCTGTGGTTATTTCCCTAGTACCAGAATGTACAATTGGGATAGATATACTTTGGAATTGGCAGAATCCCCACATTGGTTCCCTGACCTCTGGAGTGAGGGCTATTATGGTTGGAAAGGCTGAACGGAAACCACTGGAATTGCCTCTGTCAGGGAAAATAGTGAACCAAAACCAGTATCACATCCCTGGAGGCACTGCAGAAATTAGTGCTACCATCAAGGATTTGAAAGATGGAGGGGTGGTGATTCCCACCACATCTCCCTTTAACTCTCCTATTTGGCCTGTGAAGAAGACAGATGGGTCATGGAGAATGACAGTTGACTATCGAAAACTTAATCAAGTAGTGACTCCAATTGCAGCTGCTGTACCAGATGTGGTTTCCTTACTCGAGCAAATTAATATGCCTTCTGATACCTGGTATGCAGCTATTGATTTGGCAAATGCTTTCTTCTCAATACCGGTTCATAAGGACCACGAGAAGAAATTTGCTTTCAGCTGGCAAGGCCAACAGTATATCTTTACTGTCCTGCCTCAAGGGTATATTAACTCTCCAGCACTGCGCCATAACTTGATTCGAAGTTATCTTGATTGCCTGACTCTTCCACAAAATATCACATTGGTCCACTAAATTGATGATGTTATGCTGATTGGATCCAGTGAGCAGGAAGTAGCAGACAGTCTGGACTTGTTGGTTAAGCAATGCGCATGAGAAGATGGGAAATAAATCCAACCAAAATTCAAGGGCCTTCTACTTCAGTGAAATTTCTAGTTCAGTGGTGTGGAACATGCAGAGACATTCCTTCTAAGGTGAAGAATAAGTTGTTGCATTTGGCCCCTCCCTCCACCAAGAAAGAGCACAATGCTTGGTGGGCCTGTTTGGATTCTGGAAGCCGTACATTCCTCATCTGGGTGCGTTACTATGACCCATATATCAAGTGACTTGGAAGGTGGCTATCTTTGAGTGGGGCCTGGAACAGGAAAGGGCCCTTCAACAGGTCCAGGCTGCTGTACAAGCTGCTCTGCCCCTTGGGCCATATGATCCAGCAGACCTGATGGTGCTTGAGGTATCAGTGGCGAATAAAGATGCTGTTTGGAGTCTCTGGCAGGCCCCCCTAGGGGAATCACAGTGGAGGCCATTGGGATTTTGGAGTAAGTCTTTGCCTTCATCTGCAGACAACTATTCTCCTTTTGAGAGACAGCTCTTTGCCTGCTATTGGGCCTTAGTGTAAACTTAACATTTGACAATGGGCCACCCAGTCACCATGCGACTGGAGCTGCCCATCATGAGCTGGGTGTTATCTGATCCCCCAAGCCATAAATTGGGCTGTGCACAGTAACAATCCATTGTCAAATGGAAGTGGTATATATGTGATTGGGCCTGAGCAGGACCAGAGGGCACAACCAAGTTACGTGAAGAAGTTGCCCAAATGCCTATGGTTCTGACTCCTGTTACAATGCCTCCTGTTCTCAAGCATGCACCTGTGGCTTCATGGGGTGTGCCCTATGATCAGTTGACTGAGGAAGAGAAGACTAGGGCTTGGTTTACAGGTGGTTCTGCATGCTATGCAGGCACCACTCAGAAGTGGAAAGCTGAGGCATTAGCCAATTTCTGGAACAACCCTGAAGGACACTGGGGAAGGAAAGTCTTCACAGTGGGCAGAACTTCGGGCAGTGCACATAGTCGTGCATTTTGCTTGGAATGAGAAATGGCCAGAAGTGTGATTATATACTGATTCATGGGCTGTAGCCAATGGTTTGACTGGATGGTCAGGGACTTGGAAGGAGCATGATTAGAAAATTGGTGAGAAAGACATTTGGGGAAGAAGTATTTGGATATATCTCTCCAAATGGGCAAAGGATGTGAACATACTTATGTCTCATGTAAATGCTTATCAAAAAGTGTTTTCAACAGAAGATGAGTTCAATAATCAAGTAGATCGGATGACCTGCTCTGTGGATTGTCAGCCTCTTTCTTCAGCTATCCCTGTCATTGCTCAATGGGCCCATGAACAAAGTGGCCATGGTGGCAGAGATGGAGGTTATGCATGGGCTCAACAGCATGAACTCCCAGTTACTCCTGGCTACAGATGCTGCTGAGTGCCAGATCTGCCAACAGCAGAGTCCAACACTGAGCCCCCGATATGACACTGTTCCCCATGGTGACCAGCCTGCAACCTGGTAGCAGGTTGACTACATTGGACCACTTCCATCTTGGAGGGGACAGCGTTTTGTCCTTACAGGAATAGACACTTATTCTGGTTATGAATTTGCCTTTCCTGCATGTAACGCTTCTACCAAAACTACATCCAGGGACTTACAGTATGCCTTATCCACCATCATGGTATTCCTCACAGCATTGCTTCAGCCCAGGGAACTCACTTCACAGCCAGAGAAGTGCGACAGTGGGCCCATGGCCATGGAATCCACTGGTCTTACCATGTTCCCCACCATCCTGAAGCAGCTGGCTTGATAGAACGATGGAATGGTCTCTTAAAGACATAGTTACAGAACCAATTAGGTGGAAATAGCCTGGAGGGCTGGGGCAGGGTCCTCCAGAATCAGCATCCAATATATGGTACAGTTTCTCCTATAGCCAGGATTCACTAGTCCAGGAATCAAGGGGTGGAAGTGGGAATGATTCCACTCACTATCACCCCTGGTGACCCACTAGGAAAATTTTTGCTTCCTGTACCCTCAACTTTGCACTCTAGTTGCAAAGTTGGCTTGGATGTTTTGGTTCCAGAGGAGGGAGTGCTTCCAGGAGAGACAACAAACATTCTGTTGAATTGGAAGCTAAGACTTCCTCCTGGACACTTTGGGCTTCTGATGCCCTTAAGTCAGCAGGCTAAGAAAGGAATAACAGTATTAGGAGGGGTGATTGACCCAGAATACCAGGGGGAAATTGGACTGGTTCTCCACAATGGAGGTAATGAAGATTATATCTGGAAGGCAGGAGATTCCTTAGGGCGACTTTTGGTGTTACCATGTCCTGTGATTAAGGTCAATGGGACACTGCAACAACCCAATCCAGACAGGACAACAAATGTCCCAGACCCTTCAGGGATGAAAGTATGGGTCACTCCTCCAGGGAAAGAGCCAAGACCTGCAGAGGTGCTTGCTGATGATGGAGGAAAGACAGAATGGGTAGTAGAGGAAGGTAATTCCAAATACCATGTGACTAGTTGCAGAAATGTGGATTGTAATTGACATGAGTATTTTTGTCCTATTTGGTTAAGAATAGGCTTGTGCATGTATACACATGTTAAGCAGATACTTGAGTTATTCTTTTTTGAATATGTAATTGAGATGTGTTAAGTGGTTAAGTGTTGTGAACCTATATGATTATATTGGGTTATGAGACACTAAAGGACTAAGCATTCCTCGAAGACCTTATCACCGACTCTAAGATATATAATGCATTATATGCA
>NW_008355790.1:2876576-2879094 GCF_000622305.1 Nannospalax galili
GGCTTCTTGCTGCTTGCCTTCTCTCTCGCTGGTGAGTTCATCTTGCTGCTGTAGACTGAAGACTAGCTGATCTTTTGGAATCTGTCAGACCTTCAGCACCAGATTGGGACTACTGAGACATCCAGCCTCATGTACTGAGCGGCTATGGATTCTCAGCCTCTCCAGTGTGGTGCAGCCATTGTTAGACTACTCGGACTCTATCCTGTGAGCTAAGCTGATAAATCTCTATACATATATATTCATTCTACTGGTTCTGTTTCTTTGGAGAACCCTGACTAATACACTAGCCTTTAGTTATACACATAGACTCTTAAGAATTATACTGATCCCTTTAATCTTTGGTTATACTTTCCTTTTGGGTGTCTAAGATCATGCAGTTGGCCCAGATAAACCAGTTTATTTTTACTCTTAAGCTTGTTTGAGAATCTGTTCCTCAAGGGTCACATGGGCTTAGGAAGAGCCCCTGGCACCTTTCCTTTACCAGTTCCATCTATGTGAAGATAAGTCAAAGGTCCTGCTCCACTGTGGCTGGCTTCACTTGGAAGCATAGAGGAAATGATTCCTCTGTGTTGACCCTCCTCTTTGTAGACTGGACATTGGTTCAACTCCATCTGGTGTGGTCTCCATGGCCTCCTTGATCAAGAGGACAGGTGACTCACTATAGTTACAGGACATTTTGAGAGATGTTCCATAGTCCCCTGGAACTTAGTCGACCTTGGAGGGCAAGGATCAAAAACTGTTCATTAAGTCTCTCTGACCAAATTAGTATAGGCCTCAAAGTATGGCTGTTAAACATCCAAGAAGGTCAGTTCCAGCAGTCTGGTACTTTTAATTACCATGTACCATATAAATTAAGCTTGGGGAAGGACCAAAGGTTCTCAGATAAACCTTGACTAGACATATATTATATTCCTTGAGCTAGTTGTATGTATAATTTGTCAGCAGGTTGTTGGACTAATATGGTTTCCTCTAGTTTTTTTTTAAAAACAAGCTAGGCATTATCTCTTGCATTGTCTAATCCTTCCACCAGTTTCCCCATTTAGAGTGCCCCCATTTTTCCCATTTCTCCCTTAATAATACCTTTCTCCTATGGTCCCACCTCTCTTGAGCTTCTTCTTTTCCTTTATCCCCAAGGTTCCTTGTATAACCCTCCCTCACTCTTCCCCTTAAAATAACCTCATTTTTATCCATATCTCCCTTATTAACACCTGTTTCCTATTGTTCTTCTCTTTCAGATTCGTTCTTTTCCTTTACTTCCTGGTTCTTTTTCATTATCCTGACTCCTGTAGTTATGTCTGGATACATACACACTTAAGTGAGTGCTAGGATCCACATATAAGGGAGAACACACATCCTTTGTTTTCCTGAGTCTGTGTTACTTCACTAAGTATAACAGTTTCTAGTTCCATCCATTTACCTGCAAATCTCATGATTTCATCTTTCTTTACTGCTGAGTAAAACTCCATCATATAAATGAAACACATTTTCATTATCCACTCATCAGCTGAGGGACACTTAGGGTGTTTCCATCTCTTAGCTATTGTGAAAGGGCAGCAACAAGCATGGATGTATATGTGTCTCTGCAATAGGATGAATTCTTTGGGTATATGCCAAGAAGTGGTATAACTGGTCAAACAGTAGGTTCATTTGCAGTTTTGTAAGAGCTCTACATACTGCTTTCCATAGGGATTGCATAAGTTTGCAATCCCACTAGCAGTGGATGAGCATTCCTTTTCCCCACATCCTCTCCAGTATTTGGTATCATTTGTTCTCTTGATCTTAGGTAGTCTGACTGGGGTAAGATGAACTCTTAAAGTGGTTTTAATTTGCATTTCCCTAATTACTAATGATGCTGAACACCTTTTAAGAGGCTTCTAGCCATCTTTATTTCTTCTTTGGAGAACTGTCTGTTCAGCTCCTTAGTCCATTTTTTTTTTAACTTTTACAAAAACTTTATTGAGAGTTTCATACATGCATACAAGTTGTTCTGATCAAATCCACACCCACTCCCTCAGTACCCTGTTGTTTTTATGACTATAGCTCTGTAATACAGCTTAAAATCTGGTATAGTAATCCCCCCGGCATTGCTCTTAGTGCTCAGGGTTGTTTTGGCTATTTGAGGTCTTTTGTGCTTCCATATGAATCTTAGGATGCGTTGGCCAGAGGCTAGGAACAGGGTCTCATTCCTTTGTAAGTTAATAAACTCACATAAAATATATTATATGGTTTGTATGATCTCTCAGGAGACCCAGAGAGAATTTAGGCCACAGAGGTCCTTCCATCTTCTGATGTCTTCCTCAATCTCTTTCTTTAAAGATTAAAATAATTCATTGTAGATGACTTTAATGTCTTTTGTCAGGTTTATTCCGAGATATTTTATTTTATTTTTTTGCAGCTATTGTGAATGGGAGTGTTTCCATGTGCTCTTTCTCTGATTGCTCGTTATTGGTATGTAGAAAGGCTATAGACTTTTGTAGGTTAATTTTGTAACCTGCCACGTTACTTAACGTGTTAATAA
>NW_008355790.1:2879352-2880009 GCF_000622305.1 Nannospalax galili
CCCAGTTCAATTCTCTCTGGGACTTTGAACATAAATACATGCTGAATTTTGTCAAAGGCCTTCTCTTCATCTATTGAGATGACCACGTGGTTCTTGTCTTTGAGCACATTTATATGATTTATGATGTTTATTGACTTATGTATATTGAACCATCCCTGCATCTCTGGGATAAAGCCAACTTGATCATGGTAGGTGTTCTTTTTGATGTGCGTCTGTATGCGGTTTGCAAGTATCTTATTGAAAAATTTTGCATCTATATTCATTAAGGATATGGATCTATAGTTTTCTTTTTTGGTTGTACCTTTACCTGGCTTTAGTATTAGAGTGATGCTGGCTTCATAGAAGAAATTTGGAAGTTCTCCCTCCATTTCTACCTTTTTGAATAAACTAAGTGATATTGGATGTAAATCTTCTTTAAATGTCTGATAGAATCCTGCTGTAAATCCATCTGGTCCTGGGATTTTTTTAGTTGGAGGTTCTGTATTACTGTTTCAATTTCTTTTTGTGTTATGGGTCTGTTTAAGCTGTTAATCTCTTCTCGGTTTCATTTTGGTGGTTCCCATGCCTTTAGATATCTGTCCATTTCTCTTAGGTTTTCAAATTTAGTAGCATATAGGTTTTTAAAGTATTCCCTTATAATGTTCTTTATCCTTCTGC
>NW_008355790.1:2880200-2903882 GCF_000622305.1 Nannospalax galili
CATTATTTGTGTTCTTTCTGGTTTTTTGATGTAGGCACTTAGAACTATAAACTTCCCTCTAAGGACTGCTTTCAGCTTGTCCTAGAGGTTTTGTTGTGTTGAATTGTCCTTTTCATTTAGGTCCAGGAATACTTTTATTTCTTTCTTAATTTCTCTTTTGACCCATTCATCATTCAGGAATGTGTTGTTTAATCTCCATGTGCTCATGTGGTGATTACGGCTTCCTCCAGTGTTGATTTTAAGCTTTATTGCATTGTGTCTGATAGAATGCATGGAATTATTTCAATATTTTTGTATTTTTTGAGATTTGTTTTGTGTCCCAGGATATGGTCGATTTTGGAGAAGTTTCCATAGGGTACTGAGTAGAAAGTATGTCCTTTGGTGCTTGGGTGGAATACTCGGTAGATGTCTGTTAAGTCCATTTGATATATGGTATTGTTTAATTCAGATGTCTCTCTGTTAATTCTCTTCCCTGTTGACCTATCTAATGGAGACAGTGGGGTATTGAAATCCCCTACTATGTGTGAGTTGGGATTAATCTGGGTCTTAAAGTCCTGTAGTATTGTTTTTATGAAGTTGGGTACACCAGAGTTTGGTGAATATATGTTCATGATTGTAATATCTTCTTGATTTATTGTTCCTTTGATCAGAATGAAGTGGCCCTCTTTATTTCTTCTGATTAGTTTTAAAGTCTATTTTGTCAGATATTAGATTTGCTACACCTGCTTTTTTCTTAGTACCATTTGCTTGGTATATTTTTTTCTATCCTTTCACTTTAAGATAGTGTATTTCCTTGACCGTGAGATGGGTTTCTTGCAGACTACAAAAAGATGGGTTTTGTTTCTTAACCCATTCACCTAGTCTGTGTCTTTTGACTGGGGAATTCAGTCTGTTAATATTTAAAGTTATTAATGAAAGATGAGTATTGCATCCTGTCATTTTTATTTCTATTTACATTTGTGATGTAGCTGTTCTTTTCCACAGTTATACCTTCATTGACTTTCTTTCCACAAACTCTTGGGTATAGTCATTCCTTTCTTCAGGTCTTTGTATTGCTTCCCAAACTCTCTGAAGGGCTGGTTTTGTGGGAATGAATTTTTTCAGCCTATTTATGTCATGGAAGATTTTTCTTTCCCCTTCAACTGTAATAGACATTTTGGCTGGGTATGGTAGTCTGTGTTGGCATCTTTGGTCATTTCAAATTGGGAATACTTTGGTCCAGGCTCTTCTGGCTTTCACAGTTTGTACTGAAAAGTCAGCTGTAATCCTAATGGGTTTTCCTTTATATGTGACTTGTTTCTCTTTTGCAGCTTTCAGTACTGTCTCTTTGTTTTTGTACATTTAGTGTTTTTACTATGATGGAGAGTTTCTTTTCTGGTCCTGTCTGGTGTTCTATAAGCTTCTTGTAATTGTATGGGCATGTCTTTCCTTAATTTTGGGAAATTTTCTTACAGGATTCTGTTGAAGATCTAGTCCATGCCATTATCTTGGGATTCTTCTCCTTCTTGTAAGCCTATGATTTGTAACTTTGGTCTTTTTATGGTGTCACATAATTCCTGCATATTCCATTCTTGTGATTTCCTAAATTTTTCATAGTCTTTGCTTGAGTGGTCTAGTTTGTCCACTTTATCTTCCAGTCTTGATACTCTGTTTTCCATTTCATTCATCCTATTGGTGAGGCTTTCTCCTGTTGTTTCTAATTGGCTTACTGAGTGTCTCACTTCCTTCTTCATTTCAGCCTGAGTATTCTTCAATATTTCTAGATTTTTTTCTGAATTCTTTCAGAAGTTTATCCCTCTCCTCATTCAGGTCTTTGATTTCTTTTTGTGTTCTTTAAATTCACTGAATTCTTTTATTATGTTTATAATTGTTCTTTTGAGTTCCATGTTCTGCATTATCTCTAGGGGGTTCTCATTGTACTCCTCTAGAGGACTATTGGTATTTGGTGGGGATATGTTATTTTGGTTTTTCATGTTATTATTTTTTCTTTGTGATTTTGACATGTGGATTTCTTTTGTAGTTTCTGATTCTTGTGTGAGACTCAAGCCTTCAAGTTTGGGTCTGCTTCTTTTTGTAAGCTTTATGTGTCTTTGTGGTTTACTTTTTTGAGCACGAAAAGTGGTTCGTCTAAGCTTCTGGTTCTCTCTTTTGATTTTACAGTGGAGTGGCCAAATTGCTTTTGTCTTTAGGAGTCCCCACAGAGGCCCAAGTCAGATGAGGATCAGATGCTCTCAGCCTTTCTCCTAAGGTCTGGATCCCTCCAGGAAAGATGTTGTCCTCAGGAATTTGGGGGTTGGACTGGCCTGGGAGCAGGGCCCAGGAAAGATGCTGGTCTAGGGCAGCTGGTGGCCATGCCACTCAGAGATGCAAAGGGAGATGTGGGCAAGAAGAGACCCCAAATGTTCCTGGGGACTGCAGGGAGGAACTGGGTTGGTCTGGATGCAAAGGATCAGGAAGCAGTGAGGTCAGCCCCAGTGTCCAGGAAAGAGGCTGGTCTAGGGCAGCTGGTGGCCATGCCACTCAGAGATGCAAAGGGAGATGTGGGCAAGAAGAGACCCCAAATGTTCCTGGGGACTGCAGGGAGGAACTGGGTTGGTCTGGATGCAAAGGATCAGGAAGCAGTGAGGTCAGCCCCAGTGTCCAGGAAAGAGGCTGGTCTAGGGCAGCTGGTGGCCATGCCACTCAGAGATGCAAAGGGAGATGTGGGCAAGAAGAGACCCCAAATGTTCCTGGGGACTGCAGGGAGGAACTGGGTTGGTCTGTATGCAAAGGATCAGGAAGCAGTGAGGTCAGCCCCAGTGTCCAGGAAAGAGGCTGGCAGGTTGTGCAGCCCAGGGAAGCAGAGGGAGGTGATGGCAGGATCAGGCCCTGGGGGCTCCCGAAGAGAGTCTGGAAGGTTGTACAGCCCAGGGAAGCAGAAGGCGTGAGGGTAGGACGAGGCCCAGAAGGCTCCTGGGGACCCAAGAAGGCACTGGGTTGGTCTGGATGCAAAGGATCAGGAAGCAGTGGTGGTTCCCCTGGTGTCTGATATGCCACGACAAGGAATGGGACAGGACCCAGGCTAGCAGGAGAGATGGGCAGGGGAGATGGGAATGTGAATGAAACTGGGGGAGTCAAGGTGCAGAGGATGCAGAGAGCAGCCTCAGAAATAAGATATTTTCTAGCAGTGATAAACAGAACAAAGCAACAGGCTGTGCTACTGAGCAGAGTTGGGAACCTGATTGGAAAGGGTGGCTAGGGAAGGCTATCTGGGTGTATGTAGCCTATTCTGTTAGTCCTAAGTGATAGGAAGAGGCCCAGCATGTGAACAGCCATAGGAAAAAGTCTTAGCAGAGGAAACAGGAAGGTGTGGATGCAGAAAGCATCATGTGTTTGCAGAACAGAAGGCAAGTCAGCACAGCTGTCTTGAGCAGATGTGAGCTCAGGATGAGAAGATGATGAGGGAAATGGGCTACGTCATGAAAGACCTTCCAGGACAAGTGAGGGCCGGGCTTCATGTTTTAGGTGAAATGGGAAGCTTTGGAGAGTTTCTACCATGAAAATGATTTAATCTGTCTTTTACTGATAATGGATTGTAAAAGAGGCACTTTCCAGGACTATTGGGGTAACCAAAGCCAGAAATGAAGGTAACTTGCACTACAATGGTGGTGGTGGAGATGGAAGAAAATGGAGATTTTAGGATAGAATTTGGCAATGGTATTAACAGAATGCTAGTAATAGATGGGAACAGATAAAATGAATGAAGGATGGATGACTCCTTGGTTCTTGGTGAGAGTCACTGGATAAATGATGGTGTCACTTGCAAAAATGAGGTAGGAACTTAGTATAAGAGACAAAAAATCTCTTTTGGATATTTTAAGATTAAATTGTCTGTCAGAAATGTCAAATGGTCCATTAGATATGCCTATGATTTATGATGATGGTGATGGACATTTTATGGGCAATGCGGATATGTCCTAGTTTGCTTTCTGTTCTATAAAAACCACCATGACCAACAGCAATTTAAGGAAGAAAAGAGTTTATGCACTTCCAGAGCATAATCCATAATTGTTGAAATCAAGGCAGGAAATCAAGCAGGAACTGAAGCGTAAAACACGGAAAAATGCTGCTTACTGGCTTGCTAACTGGCTCATACTCAGCTAGTTTTCTTATACAGTTCAGGCCCATCTGCCTAGGGATGGTGCTGCCCACAGTGGACTGGGTCCTCTCATATCAACCATCAATCAAGACAATCTGTCACAGACATGGCCACAGGTCAAGCTGATTGAGATTATTCTTGAGACTCCCTCTTCCCAGGTGTGTCAGGTTGATAATAAAAACTAACTAGAACAGGATGCCACTGCCATCCTAGACAAAAACAGTTTCTGGAGAGTGTCTACAAAGGCTCAAATAGAATGGCTTCCAGGGAGAATGTGATGTGATTATTTGTGGCCCCAAGTAGAGATAGCTTTTTCTACTTTAACTGTGGAATGGAGTAGGGCTCATAGTGGAATAGGGTAAACACTGGGAGAGATGGAGTTAAGAAGGATTTATCTTCAATTTCTTCAATATTGGAAATTCTAACATGCTTGTGCACTGGGAGCATACAGTAGAAAGGGAGAGAAAAAATGATTCTGCAGAATGAAGGAGGGTAATTGCAGAAGGTAAATATTTGAGAATTCTGGATGAGATAGGATCTGAGGGTGTTGGTCTTTGATTGAGGAGGGACAATTCTTTCACTGAAACAGGAGGATGGGAAGAATATAAACATCCAGGCAGATAGCTTAGCAAATGTAAAGATTGAGGATGAAGGAGTTTTGATCTGTTTGTTTCTACTTTTTTTGTACAGTGGGTTATCATGCTATGAGCTGAGAGGCAGTGGAGAGAGGAATAAAATAGGTACCTTGGAGAGGGAGCATTTGGAAAAGAATTTATTATGACAATAAAGTAAATGCTCCAAATAGCACCGAGTGCTCAGTATGGTATGACTCAAAAGTGAATAATTTTCTTCCATTATAATCAGATGATTCAGTGCAGGCAGAGAGTAGGCAGGAAATTGGAGTCACCTATTTTTAAGCTAGTAAAACAACTTTTTGCTTTTCTTGTGAGTTTGAGTCTTTGGGTGTTAGTTGCTCCCAAGGAAAGGTTATTTTAAAGTTCAGCAATACCTAAAGATCCACTATGTGATTCTTGAATTGGAAGGAAAATGATCAAAGAATCACAGGAGGCAGCACATAACCACACCTCACCATTTACTAAATCCTTGCTAGACAGATGTATTGGGAGGCAATTAGAAGGGGTGGAAATGATTGCCTCACCCTCAAGAAGCTTATACTGAGAATGTAAGAAGTATTATTCCTACTCAGCTGTTTCATATCCAAGTGTTGAAAGTTTTATTTATTATTTGGTCTTTTTTGGGACAGGGTCTCATTGTAGTCCCAACTGGCCTGGAACTCACTATGTAGACCAGGTTGGCCTTGAACTCACAGAGATCTGCCTGCCTCTGCTTCTTGAGTGCTGGGACTAAAGGCATGTGCCACCACCGCCCAGCTTGTGTGAAAAATTTAAAACTGATTTATCAATGAAATGACCTTTGATAATTTACAAAAGGAGAGTTTATTTCTAAGCCTGCAGAAAATGGTCAGTATATGCAGAAAGTGTTAAGTGTGTGCCAGTGGCTAAAGACCAAGGGGAACACAGAAATTTCTTAAAATATTATTTTATTTTATATATTTTATTTTATTATTTTATGTGTATAAGTGTTTTGCCTGTATGTATACAAGTGCATCCATGAGTGTAATGCCTGAAGGCCAGAAGAGGGCATTGAATTCCCTGGAACTGGAGTTATGGGAACCCAACCCAGGTCCTCTGCAAGAGAATCCAGTGCTCTTAATCACTGAGCCATCTCTGTAGTTCCAAGAACACAGGAAGTTTGAAAGGACATTGTAGAATGGTTCCTTTGCTGGAAGAGTTCCGGTAATTGTTTTAGAAGGTCTGTGAGGTACAGCACATTACACACGAAGCTTTATAATGGATGTTAGAATGGTAGCTATGGAGCAGGCTTCTTGGACATGAATCCTGGATTTATAATATATTGTTCAGGGTAACAGTAGGTAAATGTCTAGTTTGTAGGGGGCATCCTTAGCATGGTGCATAGCAGCATGGCATAAATACTAAAAAAAAAAAAAACATTCATGATAACAATTAGCTGGCATTTAAAATTTCCAGTCAAGATGGAGAGAGGCTTCTCAGAACCCTCCAATGGTTCAAATTTTGTTAAGAATAAAATTTCAAATCCTTGCATGGAGCTATAAAGTCCTTTTCCTACTGCTCCCCCACCAACCCTCTCTTGCTACCTTTCAGTTTACTCATCTTTCTCCAACCACAGGAGTTATTCTGCAAACATGGAAGCCATGCTCCCACCTTAGACCCCTGGCTGTGGCTGGTCTTTATACCTGTAATGCTCTTTCCCTAGAACTTCATTGTTGACTTGTCCTTTACCTCCTCTGGTCATTGTTTAGATGGAATCTACTGAGTGGGGCCTTCTATCCACCATCCTCTTTAAAACAGAAGAATTTTCACCCCCCCCATGACATTCTACCTACTCCCTGCCTCCTTTTTCCATAGGAATTGCAGCCACCTTGCATACAATATCTGCTCTCCCACTGTATATGTTACACACGCTGGGATTCTGTCTTTCTTTTCTGTTGCTGTGATAAAATACTCTGATAAAAGCAACTTGATGGGAGGAAAGAGTTTATTTCAGTTCACAGCTCAAGGTTATAGTCCCTCACTGTGGGGAATTCACCATGGCAGGAGTTTGAGGCAGCTGGTCAAACTGATCCCTTGTCAACTTGATACACAAACACATCACTATTAAACCATAACCTTTCCAATTCTTATCCCCAAGATATGATGTTAATATCACACCATAAGACAGTACAACCTTAAAGGACCCACAGTCCTTCAAAAATCCAAACACTTAAAAGTCCATTAGTCTCTCTTAAAAATCTCTTAACTGGGAGCTCCTGTAAAATCCCAAACAAGTACTGTCTTATTTCAAAGGGAAGAACCAGGCACACCTAAGCAAAACCAAAGTCCAACAAAGTAGCTCGAGGCTGGACATCTGGGATTCACTCACGACCTTCTGGCCTTCAAAGGGTTCTGGCAGCCCCACCTCTCTGATTCTGCCGTCCACAGCACACACAGCTTGTCTCGAAGACACAGGCTGGCTCCATTTCACACCTGTTGCTGCCCTTGGTGGTTGTCCCATGGTCCTGGCCTCTCCAAAAAGCTGGGATCTCCACTGAAACTGAGGCTGCACACTAACCAATGGCATCTTTTTGCCTCTTGGGGTGCAAAGCCTCAGATTCTCTCCATGACCCCTTCAATCCTGGGGTCTTCACTGCAACTGAAGCTGCACCTTCACCTATGGCCTTTCCCGGCCTCTCAGAGTGTCAAGCCTCAGCTGCTCTCTGTGACCCCTTCAGATTTTCAACATCAGAACCATGCAGGAGACTCTTACACATTACCAAGTCCTGCTTCCAGCTAGAGATGGAGGCTTGGGTCCCCTCTTGACCACAGCTTCTGTGTATGGACCCTGAGGAAATGCTTCCCAGAGGATTTCACCATGGTGATGCTGGTCTCTTGTTACTTACAGCTGATTTTTCAGCCCCAGCTAACCAGCATCAATTGTCCCAGTAAAGCAAATGTTATACTTCAGGTTCTGGTCTCTTCTTAATCACAGCTGATTCTTCAGCCCCAGCCAACCAGAACCCATAGATTCTAAATTCAAAATATCACACAAACAGCCCTGATAGTCTCTGCTTGGAGTAGTCTCTGTAATGGAGCCAGGCCTGCATTGTTCACAACTCTTTCGGCATAACTGTTCCAAGCTCCACAGCAACAAACTCTGAGAACTCAGTGGTTTTTTCAGCTCAAAGTTCTGAATGGCTCCACAATCCTCCTAAAAACACCAAGGTCAGGTCTGTCACAGCAGTACCCCACTCTCGGTACCAATTTCTGTCCTAGTTTGTTTCTCCATTGCTGTGACAAAACACTCTGACCACTACCAACTTGGGGAGGAAAGGGCTTATTTGTCTTACATCTCCTGGGTCACAGTTCATCAGGGCACCCAAGGTAGGAACTCAGGGCAGGAACCTGGAGGCAGGAGCTGAAGCACAGGCCATGGAGGAACAATGCTTACTGGCTTGCTTCCCTGGTCCCTGCTCAGCCTGCTTTCTTATGCAACACAGGCCCACCTGCCCAGGAGTGGCACCACCCACAGTGGGCTAGGCCCTCCTAGATCACTCAACAATCAAGAAGATGCCCTACGGACATGGCCACAGACCAGTCCCATGGAGGAAATTTCCCAATTGAGGCTCCCTCAATCCAAGCATGTCAAGTTGACACTAAAGCTGTCCAGCATGCTACCCTATGGTAGGTCCTGTGCTTGGAACCAGCAGACTCTAGCAAGAAAGACTGAAATTTTTAAACAAGTTATGTTCAAATTCTCTTTGTCTGTCTCTGTCTCTCTCATGCTGTGTGTGTGTGTGTGTATGTGTGTGTATGTGCGTGCGTGTGCACACGTGTTCAGCACATGGATGAAATGATGTGCATGTGGAGGTCAGAGGACAATCTTGGGTGTCAGCCCTCATCTTCCACCTTGTTTGAGGTAGGGTCTCTTATTCACTGCTGTGTTTACTAGGCTAGTTGTCCCATGGGCTTCCTGGGATTCTCCTGTCTCCATTGTGCCTGGCTTTACATGGATTCTGGGAATTTGAACTTAGGTCCTCATGCTTACATGGCAAGCGCTTTACCCATTGAGCCCCTATATGTGTTATTTTGTAAGTCATGTTATTTTCTACAAATGTGGGCTCTTTCTCCAGAGCCCTGAGTTTGAAACTCATGCCTTTGCCACATTGGGGGGGGGGCTCTACTTCTGATGTTCATAATCTCTTGGAGGTAAATACTAGGGGAATTTAGTGTCTAACCTCTCTTCTCATCCCCTTTACCATTTCCTAGTTGCTCAGAAAGACTGCAGATTTTCATGGATGGTGGCAGACAGATGGTACTGGTTCTGTTGGCCTCCACCAATACATCTCATCTTGATGGTGACAAACCAAGTTGATCTTCATCTGCTGAGGTTTTGGCCTATCTGGTTTCTTCTTTCAGGGCCCAGGTGTTTGCAAAGCTCCTGGACTGACTAAGCTGGAGAAATCTTTTCCAAACACTTGTCATTGCTTCTCTCATGTCACTACTGGGTACGCCACAGGTGGGGGACCTGGCAACTGGGGTCCTACCTCTGCCGTTACTCTGGAAGCCACCTTTGCTCATGAGCTCTGCTGCTTCCCTGGATGTCCCATTGAACATCAGACTTATGACAGATGTGTGTTGTTACCTTGGGCCTCTCTCAAGGAAGTGAGACTCCAAAGTCAGTGTTGTGCTATTCACCTGGCTATTCACACACATCTTATTTCTTGGTTTATGTGGATTTTAGAAACTGTTGCTATTTGAATTATTTTCAAATACCCTTCCTATTCAACAACTTATACTCCACAAATAATTACTGTAAAGAAAGTTTTTGTTAGAAAAAGTGTCTTTTTTTATCTGTCCAAAAATAAAACCAAACCAAACTAAAACAAAACAAAAACCTGGCATTTTTTATTTGCCACCAGGAGAAGTTGTATCTGGTGGTGGTGGTGGTGGTGGTGGTGGTTAAGACCTGTAACTGAAGACCCCACTGAATGCTGGCTCTGTCCCTGGCTATCTCTGTGACCTTGGGGAGTAGGTTAACCTCTCTGCGCCTGTCTTCGTTTGTAAAATGGCAGCAATAATACTTATTTTACAGGGCTTTTTTGAGTACTAAATGAGTTGATACATATGCTTAGAACACTCTCTGGCAGAGTCGTGGGAGCGACAGTTAGGAACACAATTAATAGCTACTGGAAGTTGGGCTGGTGGTTGTAGGCCGTGTACACTGCTTGTAGCAGTGCACGGTAGAAACATGACTGCACATGAGCCTTGACCTTGGCAATTTTACCTGGTTCACTGCCGCCACTTTCTTTTACCCCCTCAGAGGTATTTAGGCTCTTGGATGCTGAAAGGAGAACGGAGTCAACTTCATCTGCTTCCTCAAGATGCTTTTCTGGAACAGAACCGAGCACAGCTTTTGGAGAGGAGCTGGAAGGTGGCCTGGGAAGGTGGGGAAGTAAGGCACGCAGATTCGGGTCTCCCACTCCCTCGGCGGCCACTGGAGGGCGCGCTGGCGCCATGTAGAGGCGTGGACGCTGCAAGTGAGGTTGCAGGCCCTAGGTGGGCGCTGGGAGGCAGCCTGAGCCTGGGATGTGTGGCCGGTCAAGAAAATCAGCACTCCAGACCCACCGGGAAACCCGGAGGCTTAGAGGTGAAGGAGGTCGGGCGTCTCTCCTTTACTGTCCACTCCCCGCAGCTCCCCTCGAGGGACAGCTGCCTGGACCGCTTTTACCGGCGCTCATTTCTGCTGCTTAAGATCTCTGTACCAACTGCCTTGCCCCACGCATTCCGCTCTGAGGCTTCACGCCAAGGCATTCCGTTGCCTAGTAACAGAGTGGTCAGGAGGCCGCGCCCACGCCAACTCTTCCTGGAGCAGGTACTAGTGGACGTGATGGCTTTCGTTTATCAAAGTACACCAATTTCCTGTGCGCTTGATAAACGGATGTTGCGCTGGGAGCCAGAGGATGTTTACCTGACTGGTTGGCATGCGTGAAAATCGTTGTTCCAATCAGGAAGTGGCGATCCTTAAGTAAAAGTTTTACATGAATACATATTTATTTGCAAAATCAGCTATTTCACAAAGAATAGAAAACCATCGGGAATTCAAATTTAAATCATAATAATTAGGAATTGACAGTCACTATGATATAATAATTTGCTGTATAATTAAATTATATAGATCTTATTTTCATGGAAGGAAACATGATTTCATGGTTTCTTTTTTTTTTTTTTTAAGACTATTCTTAGACCCTTGAATGGGATTTTTTAATTGTTATTATTTACTTAGTTTTAGGTGTATTAGTGTTTTTCTGCATGTGTGCAGTGTCTGATGAAGCCAGAAGAGGGCGTCGGATACTTAGGAACTGGAATTTCTGGCAGTTGTTACCATGTGGGTGCTGGGAGCTGAACCCAGGTCCTCTGCAAGAGCAGGAAGTACTCATAACTGCTGAGCCATCTTTCCAGTCTTCTATGCCGTTTCCTAAAGCAGTGGTCCCTAGAAGAGTCGACAGTCTTTGTGTGTGTGGTGTAGCATTGTGGAGTGTTTTAATAAATTTTAATCTTTAAACTCTAATATGTCTGTTAAACTACTACTCTAAATAAATTGAATAATTTCTGTAATATATTTTATGTAATGTTGTGCACTTCTATTTGCGATATGGTAACCATGACATATTTTGTAATAACTCTAATTCCTGTACAGTGTTTGTGGATGATGATGGCAAATGAATATTGGTTATTATACAGAAATTATCTGAGGATTTACATGAGGTGACTTGGTCACAACAGGTTGTACAGAATATAAAAATCAAATGATAGGTGCTTTCAATATCTAACTCAAACGTATAGTGTACTAACTTCAACAGAAGCTTGCTTTAAGATACCTCTTAATTCATCTCTCAGAAAGGCGGTCCTCTGGTAAGGGGAGTTTATTTTAAAAGATTTGCATTTGTTATTTATTTATTTATTTATTTATTTATTTATTTATTTGTTTGTTTGTTTATTATTGTGTGCGTGCGAGCAAGTGTGGCGGTCAGAGGACAACTTGTCCATTGTCATTTTCTCCTTTCACCATGTGGATCCTGGTGATTGAACTCAAGTTCCCAGACTTGGTGACAAGTACCTTTATTTGCCAAATCATCTTGCTGGTCAATAGTTTGTTTTAGGTGTTAGCTTTTGATTTTCAAACTTGTTCTCTTTTGAAAACTAAACAAAATGTTTTCAATGAGAACAAAAATCATTTGTCACAAAACAATCGTGATTAATACATAAAAAGCCAATCTTTAAAGCCAATAAAGTTATAATAAATTTAGAAAATGTTTTAAATCATTAAGATGTCAATGCTCTGAGTGGCATCCCCTCAGAGGCAGCCCCTTAGTTAAGGGCCTCATGGAAACAGTTGCAAATGGCAATCCTGTTATCTGGTGTTATTTTGTCTCTAAAACAATGGGGATGGGTGGTGGATACAGTTGTTTGGAGGTGCTCATACTTGTGAAATACGCAGTCTTAGTTTGATTACTCAAGGTCACTTGACACCCTTATCACCCATCACAAGCTACACTTGACACTCCCTCCACTCTGAGCTTAGTGAATAAGGTGACCTAGTGACTTGGCCTCTCTGAGTAGCAGTTTACCAATCTGCATAGCAGGAACATTGCTAGGACTAGTGAAATCCCATTAAAGGTCCTCCTCCAACAAGCAGAGCAGTGACACAAAACAGTGGAATGGGTTCTCTTCAAGCAGGTACAGCAGTTACCCGGGAGGCTGCCACCTCCTGAAGTAACGATGACTCTATTGGTATACATTATAGAGAGTTGGGTTCCCTACCATCTCTTATCCCATTCCTCTTTCCTCTTTTTCACCAAGGAAAAGAATACTTCAAATTTAGGGTGCAACTTTCCATGCATTTTTATACCTTTTATTATTATTATATGTATATGGATGAAATAGTGTAGATGATTGATATTGTGTGTTTTAAAAATTGTGTAAAATATAGGACTTGGAGCAATGGAGCTGGAATTGACCTGGAAGCTATCTCCCTGAAGGCTAGCTCTCATAGTTTTGGAAAATACTATGCAAGCTGCTAAGGGAGAACATTAATCAATAGTCCAACCCAGCTTTAAGGCCTAATAACCATAACAATGACCAGCACAGCAAACTATATTGGGGCAATAGTGGTACTTTTATCTTGGGGGTAATCAACAACTACCTAATTGGACTTAAAGTCCACTCAATAGGCGGGAACTTATATGTGATTCTGTAAACATAGTCAAATACACATGGCTAGAGTGGTCAGAGGTCTTAGAGGAAACCCTAAGGCTGTCACATCCCTAGACAAATATAATTTCTTACTATGTGCAAAATATGGATCCTTATATTTACAGACAAGTATCCTGGTCACCACTCATCAAAGAAGCTTCTTTTGAAGCAGATGGAGATTATTACAGGGTTCCACAACTGGTCACACAAAGAGAGTGTCTGTAAATTGCCCAATCCTAAGTGACACATCTACAATGCAACCTCTATATCTAAGGCTCTTGGAACATAGTGGAACAAGGGGTAGAGAGAATGCTAATGCATGTCTCAACTTTCATCAACAAAGCTCCTTCATGCACCAGAGGACCATGGACACAAAAGGACACAAATGGCCAAAGTGTAGAGAATAAGAATCTGCAGAGTGTGAGTCCTCGGACAGGACTCTTGTATTAAATTTCACCCACCCATGGCTCAGGGACCATTGCTGAAGAAAGGACAGAAAGAGTGTAAGAGCCAGGGAGGAAGTGCATGACCATATGGAAATAGAGTCTTACAGGTTCCTGGGACCTTGCTTGTATGAACTCACAGCAATGCTGACTGTTCTGGTTTGTTCTTCATAGCTATGACAAAATACTCTGACCAATACCAACTTGGGGAGGAAAGCATTTATTTGTCTTACATCTCCCAGGTCGCAGTTCATCAGGGAGCCCAAGGTAGGAACTCAGTCAGGAACCTGGAAGCAGGAGCTGGAGCACAGTCAACGGAGGAATGCTGCTTACTGGCTTGCTCCCCTGGCCCCTGCTCAGCCTGCTTTCTTATGCAACACAGGCCCACCTGCCCAGGAGTGGCACCACCCACAGTGGGCTGGGCCCTCCCACATCACTCATCAAGAAAATGCCCCTCAGACATGGCCACAGGCCAGTCCAATAGAGGCAATCCCCCAACTGAGGCTCCTTCAACCCAGGTGTGTCAAGTTGACACTAAAGCCATCTAGCACACTGACAGTATGACCCATGCAAACAGAAGCAGACACAAGACTTAGGAAAACTCAAGCAGACAAAAACCCAGCATAGAACTGTGGAAATGGGCAGCAGGCCCCAATCTTAGCCAAAGAACTGTTGGGAAGCTGATTACTGCTGGTAAGGAAGAGCTGATCTTCAAGGGAGTGTCTCTAGATAGGCTGACTAGCCCCCAGTGGATGAATTGCGCTGAGGGACATCTCGGTACACTAAGACCACAACACAAATAACAGAATGGATGAAATCCAGTAGAGGGACTATGAGAGGGTGCCAGTGGAGAAGGGGTATAAAGGTGATTAAGATGTTGTATATGAAATACACAAAAATTCAATAAAAATGTTGGGCGTGGTGGCACACACTTTTAATCCCAGCACCTGGGAGGCAGAGGCAGGTGGATCTCTGTGAGTTCAAGGCCAGCCTGGTCTACATAGTGAGTTCCAGGACAGCTGGGGATTCAGGAAGACCCTGCCTCAAAAAGATCAATATATATATATATTCAAAAAGATGGAAAAAATTGTGTAAATACTATCATAATTTGTGTTTATCCTATAACCTTCTCTTTTTCATTAACATTTAAAAATTCTATTTGCATTTAAAAATTCAATATATAATTCAGTTGGGCTTTACATATCTTTCAGGTAATTTAATGTATTTATGTTTTATATTTCCATTTTTTAAAAATCTGAAAAATGGGCTGGTGGGATTGCTCAGTGGGTAAAAGCACTTGCATAAGCCCAAAGACTTGAGTTTGATCCTCTGAAACTATGTGAAGTTGGAAGGAGAGAAACTACTCTATAAAGCTGACCTTCACAATGCTCTGTAGCATGCACACACCCATATATATGCACTACACACACACCACTACATCTGTTAATAAAGTTTAAAAAGAATTCTGAAGTGTTCATCAACATACAATAAAGATAGGAAAACTTACAGTACATACCTCCTTTTCTCCTGAAGTGTGTGTGTGTGTGTGTGTGTGTGTGTGTGTGTGTGTCTGTTTGTGTGTGGTATATGCATGTGTATGTATTTGTGTGTGTGTACTGGTGCATATGCATTTGTGTGTACATGCATGTGGAGGCCAGAGATCTATGTTGTGTATCTCCCTGAACTGATCTTTACCTTATTTAAAAAAAACTATTATTTTTATTTTATGTGTATGAGTGTATTGCCTGCATGTATGTAAGTGCACCCATGTTGTGTAATTCCCATGGAGATCAGAAGAGGGTGAAGGATTGCCCTAGAACTGTAGGTAGAGATGGTTGTTAACTGCCATGTGGGTGCTGGAAACTGAACCCAGGTCCTTTTCAAGAGCTCACTGCTGGGCGATCTCTTGAGCCCCTCCGTCTTAGGTTTTTGAGACAGAGTCTTTTACTAAACCTGGAGCTCACTAGACTGGCATGTTAGTGAACCTCATATCCTCCTGTTTCCACTCCTGATGTAGTGGGGTTACAGTGAGTGCTGGACAGCTTTAGTTGTCAACCTGACATATTTGGGTAGAGGGAGCCTCAATTGGGGAATTTCCTTCATTGGACTGGCCTGTGGCCATGTCTGTGGGGTGTTTTCTTGATTGTTAAGTGATGTGGGAGGGCCCATCCCACTGTAGGCAGTGCCACCCCTGGGCAGGTGGTCCTGTATTGTGTAAGAAAGTAGGTGGAGCATGGGTCAAGGGTGCGGTCACTGCCAGCAGTGTCCGCTCCTCCATTCTCACGGGTGCCACTCCTTTGTTCTCATGGGCGTCGAGGCTGCTTCTCCGCTTGCCCTGGGCTGAGGCCACTCTTCTGCTCACCTGGTGCCACCTTCTGTCATTGCTGCTTCTGCCCAGTCCTGGACCCCAGGTATGGTGAGGAGACTGTGTCAGTGGAGCCACATTCAGACACAGGAGACCAGGTTCAGTGACACAGGTCTTGTTTACTGGAGGAAGGCACAAGCTTATATAGGGGTAGTGGTCCAATCATAGTATAGCAAGTAGGATACCTTATTAGCATAACAGACTTAGAGTCCTTTTAGCATAACATACTTAACATCTTATCACAGAATAGCAGGTAGGATGCTTCATTAGCATACTGGATTACAGAGCCTGGATTCTTGGAAACCACATGACCCTGACTGTTGCAATATCTAAGTGTTGCAATTTTGGATTCCAAGGGTGGTGATTAGGGAGTGGCGAGCTCTAGGCATCAGTCTCATGATCTGCCAGTGGGAGCAAATGTCACAAGGGTTCCTTGTGGCTCCAGTGGTCTGGCGTTGCCTCCAGCCTGCTGTATGGCTGTCAATAAGACTTTCACTCTAGGCTCAAGCCTGTCTCCCACACAGGGGGGCAAGTCAGTAAACAACATTCCTCCATGGTCTATGCTTCAGCTTTTGCCTCCAGGTTGCTGCCCTGAGTTCCTACTTTGGGCTCCCTCAGTGATGAACTGTGACCTGGGAGACATAAACCCTTTCTTCCCCAAGTTGGTACTGGTCAGAGTGTTTTGTCAGAGAAATTGAAGGACAACCAGAACACAGTGTGCTTCTGAACCTGGCTTCATACATGGATGTTGAGCATCAAACTCAGGTCCTCATACTTGTGTGGCAAGATTTTTTACCAATTGAGCCCACTTTCTATTAAAATAGAGTGGATTGCTGACATCTCTCCTGAAGACTCTGGTGTGTCACTTACAAGAATACTGAAAAGAAGCACAGTACAGTCATTAGCATCCAGAGATGAGCACTGATACATTGCCACCTTCCAATATTGAAGTTCTACCAATAATATCTTGGGTAACCAAAGTCCCAGCCTAAGAGCTTGTATTACATTTATTTATAATGATATGTCAGCTTCATATATTTCATTCTGTACAGTTTGGTTTTTCTTTGACTTCTGTGATTTTAATACTTTGAAACATTTTAGGCCAATTACTCTGTAAATGTTTTGTGTCTTTTGTGGATGTTTTCTAGTCATTAGGTTCAGACCATGCATCCTTGTCAGGATGTCAGAGGGCTGTTTGTCCTCATTGTGTTCTATCAGGTGGCACAAAATTATGATCTGTCCTATCAGTGTGATGTTCATTTGATGACTTACTAAGCATCTCCACTGTAAAGATACTTAACTTTTCTTCTTTTTAAATGAATAAATATTTTGTGATAAAATACTTTGATTTATATAAGCATCTCATTCCTCATAAGCTTTCAATTTATTTATTTATTTATTATTTATTTATTTTTGTCTTTTTGAGACAGGGTCTCCCTGTAGCCCCAGCTGGTCTGGAACTCACTATGTAGACCAAGCTGGCCTTGAACTCATAGAGATCTGCCTGCCTCTGCCTCCTAAGTGCTGGGATTAAAGAAGTGCACCACCATGCCCAGCTTTCAATTTGTTCATTTATTTATAATCATCTGTATAGATCAGTATTTCCTCTGTTACTCATTATATCATAACACACTATATTTTGTTGCTAACATGATTTATATTATTGCTTTAATTGCCCTAATCTGGTCAGTGACAGTTTCTCTACTAATGTTTGATCCCCTTTGATATGTCTCCTTTGTTACCAAAGCATCTCTTAATTTTCTTGACACAAATCCCAGCATCCTCTTATATTTTTTCCTGATTTTGCGCTCAGATCAGCCATTTCTCCAAGGAGTCTTAGTTTCTTTAAGAGGGAAACAGTGTTTAGGAGCCAGGTTGTGAGTGCTCAGGGGCCATGCTGTTACTGGAGTGTAACTGTCCATGGGCCACCTTGTTGGACAGTTAGGAAAGGCCTGTGTTTTCATGTTAAACAAACACAGGCTGTGTTAGTTGAATGCTTTTTTTTTGTTTCTTTTTTTTGAGACAGGGTCTCCTTGTAGCCCCAGCTGTCCTGGAACTCACTATGTAGACCAGGCTGGCCTTGAACTCACAAAGATCCGCCTGCCTCTGCCTACCAAGTGCGGGATTAAAGGCGTGCACCATAAAGTTAATAATTAACTTATTTTTATTTTATGTATATGAGTGTTATGCCTGCATGTATGTAAGTGCATCTGTGCTGTGCAGTGCCCATGGAAGACAGAAAAGTGCATCAGATCCCCTGGAACTGGAATTATGGATGGTTGCTAGCTGCCATGTGGATGTTGGGATTTGAACCCAGGCTTTCTGCAAGAACTTCCAGTGCTTTCAACTGCTGAGCCATCTCTCCAGCCTGGTGTTAGTTGCATGTTAAGCACATACAGGCTTTGTGTTACTGCAACCAAATACCTGGTAGAAGCAACTTGAGGGAGATAAAGTTTATTCTGGGTCGTGGTTTGAAGGGACTCAGATTCTGCTTGATTGGCTCTCTGTGCTTGGGCAGAACAGCATGGCAGTGGGATTCTGAGGTAGATCATACTTCATTGAAATTTTGCAAATGAATAGAGGAGGCATAAACACACTTGATGAGTTAAAGTTTCCTCTTTCTTGGTATGTATCACATTTCATTTGTACTACCTTCTCCATTCTGTGGGACTATTTCTACTTCACCGAGTGTCAGATCACATAGACCGTAAATGTCTTGTTAGGATAGTCTTTCATTGGCCAGCTGTGTATTTTGGTCAGTCCCCTAACTGTTCTGACAGTTGTGAGGTTCATTGCTATGGGATGGAATTACACGGCCAATTCTTTAAAAGCTGTGAGTCACACTACTTCAAAATCTTCAAATTTGCTTTTCAGAAAAATCTTCTCTCACCTGTTGATTAACAGATGCAGTTTCAAGAATTTGGAACAAACTCAAGAGCATTGCACAAAAACAAGCTAGTCAAATCTATTCTTAGCAACTCATTACCAGAGTGAAATACTTCTGAGTTTTTCAACTTCATAAGATCTTTTTTTAAACCTGGGATCACAGGACTGTCATTAATCATGGATATAGTATGAAGTACTATGAGACTCATAATCTCATCCTGGACTATACCAAATACAACTATTTCTAAGGTTTGTGTTTTGATCATAGAAAGGAACCTTATGATAGGTACTTAGAAAGTCTTGGGTGAGCTATAGATGAACCTTTTGTAGTTCAAGGCTTGATCTAAATGGAAATACCTCTCCATCCAGCCTTCATTAAGTCACCATTGGTGTTAATTTCAACCATATTCCATCTATTTGAGGGAAAGACCTCCAAAACTCATAAGAATAGTAACCAGCTTTGGCTTTTGAAAGCTGAGCACTGTTTTTAAGAGGAGAAGGAAGAGAGTGGGGCTGAGAAAGTCTAGTGGATCTGGCTATAGGAGGTTTCATTTGCTAAGGAGATAGATAAACACTAAGATAACAGGGAGGAGCAGGTGTTAGAGAAAGAGATTCTTTTTGTTTATGATAAGTGAGGTACTTGAGTATGTTTGTACCTTAGTATGTAGGCTAAGAATAAGAACCACAGACAAAGAGAGATTAAGTAAAAAAAACGGAGCTGGAGAGAGGCTTGAGGTACAGAGTAGCAGGTACGAGGTGGAGCAGGAGGTTAGAGAATAAGCAGTTTCTTTGAATGTGTGAAGCCTCCACCATTTGGCAAGATGCAGAAGCACCACGCTTTCTCTGTAAGGAGGTACTCAGGGCATATTCTGTCGGTCACATTTTCTGTGGGTGAGGAGGTGCTGGTCAGTGTAAGTATACGTGAAGGCAGCTGACTGTAGTCTCCTGTAAGCTTAGGAGCCTTTCATTCCATTCCAGCTCCTGAGTCCTCTTCTTGGTGCTAAACTTTTTGGTTTTTAGACATGGAACTGCCCTGCCCCAGGTTCCTCTGTTACATACTAGTGAAAATAGCATTAATGCATGCTTCCAATGGACCTGACACATTTAAAATAACAAGTCCATGTGCCTTATTTGACTTTTATTGTGAGCCATGGCATGAGTCAGAGGTGATATCTGGCAACATGGAACAGAGAGAAACTTGTAATTTGAACTAAAAAGCTGGCTACATTGGCAATACCCCTTCGTTAAATGGAATGGCTATCCCGGTAAGTACTGATGAAGGCAATGCCAGGTGTAAATCATGATGGAACTAGTAGAGGTCTTCAACATCACTTAGCCTATCTCCCCCATTCCGCAGATGAGGAAGTTGAGGCCAGTGGCAGAGAGGCAATTAGAATTCAAGTGTTAGTCAGAGCTCTTTCCCTGACCATCTTATTCACATCATTACTTCATACAGTTGCTTGATATCAATGTTATTAGACAAAAGTTTTTCCTAGTACACACAGAGGTAATTATTTTTATCATAAAGAGAACAAGCAGGGATTTCCAGTTCACTATATATATTCCAAAAGAAAGGAAGAACTTTAGTGATGAATTCACAGGCTTGATATTTCCAAACCATATTACTTATTATTTTTTTGTAAATTTTTTATAGAATTTTTGTATTTCATACAGAATACCTTAATCATCTTTATACTCCATTCCTCTCCCCCACTGGATTTCATGCATTCTGTCATTTATGTTAAGGCCTATGAAGTCACATTAATGTCCCCAGACACTAACTCAGTGCAAGTTCATCCACTGAAGTCTAGTCAATTTAAAGTCCCTCCCTTTAAGAAGATCAGCTCTTGGTCACTTAATCAGCTGCCAATAGTTCTTTGGCTAAGACTGGGGCCTGTTGCCCATTTCCACAGTTTAATGCTGGGTTTGTCTGAGTTTGCATGGGTCTTGTACATGCTGACACCATTGCTGTAGATTCATGTGATCAGGTCCCAGGAGCCTGTAGGACTCTATTTCCATATGGTCATTTACCTCCTCCCTGGCTCTTATAATCTTCCTGCCACCTTTTCTGCAATGAGCCTGGGAAGGGTGACAGAACCCCACTCTGCAGATGCTTATTCCCTATGCTTTGGCCATTTATGTCCTTTTGTGCTCATGGCCCTCTGTTGCATGAGGGAGCTTTGTTGATGAGAGTTGAGAGATGCATTAGCATTCTCTCTACCCCTTTTTCTACTGTGTTTCATGAGCCTTCGATGTAGAGGTTGCATTGTAGATGTGTCACTTAGGGTTGGGCAATTTACAGACGATCTCTGTGTGTGACCAGTTGTGGAACTCTGTAATAATCTCCATCTGTTTCAAAAGAAGCTTCTTTGATGAGTGGTGACCAGGATACTTGTCTGTAAATATAAGGATCCATATTTTGCACATAGTAATAAATTATATTTGTGTAGGGATGTGATAGCCTTACGTTTTTTTTCTCTAAGATTGCTGAACTCTCTAGCCATGTGTATTTGACTATGCTTACAGCATCAGACATCAAGTTCCCTCCTATTGAGTGAGATTTAAGTCAAATTAGGTAGTTGTTAATTACCCCCAAGATAAAGTGCCACTATTGGATGCACAGTCCCTGGCTTCCTGGTGCCAGCATCTTTCTTCGGTAAGACCAGCAGCACCCACCATGCCTTGACTCCCCCAGCCTCATTCACCCACCCAGCTCCCCTGCTCTGCCTCTCCTCCTAGCCTGGGTACTGGCCCATTTCTTGACTTGGCTCCCCAGACACCTGGGCTGACCTCTTGACCCATAGTCCCCACTGCTTCCTGATCCTTTGCATCCAGACCAACCCAGTTCCTCCCTGCTGTCCCTCTGGGCCTGATCCAACCCCCAGCTGCCTTTGCTTCCCTGGGCAGCTCAGCCACCAGCTTCCTGGTGCTAGTATCTTTTGTGGGTACTAGCAGTGGGTCCTGTGTTGCCCACATCGCCTTGAATCCTCCAGCCTCATTCACCCTCCCAACTCCCCTGACCTGTCTCTCCATCTAGCCTGGGTACTGGCCCATTTCTTGTCTTGGTGCCCCAGACCCCTGGACTGACCTCTTGGCCCAGAATCCCCACTGTTTTCTGACCCTTTGCATCCAGACCAACCCAATTCCTCCCAGTAGTCCCCAAGACATTTCCCACCCCTACCTCCCTAAAGCCCGAGAAGTAAACCACAAAGGCACATAAAGTTTACAAAAAGAAGCAGACCTAAACTCAACAAAGGAAGGCTTGAGTCTCACACAAGAATCAGAAACTACAAAAGAAATCCACATGTCAACGTCATAGAGAAAAAATAATAACATGAAAAACCAAAATAATATATCCCCACCAAGTACCAATAGTCCTCTAGAGGAGTACAATGAGAACCCCCTAGAGATAACACAGGACATGGAACACAAAAGAACAATTATAAACATGATAAAAGATTTCAGTGAATTTAAAGAACACATAAATAAATCAAAGAACTGAAAGAAGATAGGGATAAACTTCTGAATGAATTCAGAAAAGAGTTAGAAATATTGAAGAATACCCAGACTCAAATGAAGAAGGATGTGAAACAGTAAGTCAATGAGAAATGACAGAATAAAGCCTCACCAATGGGATGAATGACATGGAAAACAGATTATCAAGACTGGAAGATAAAGTGTACCAATTAGACCACTCAAGCAAAGATTATGAAAAATTTAAGAAAACACAAGAATGGAATATGCAGGAAATGTGTGACACCATTGAAAGACCAAACCTATGAATCATAGGCATATAGGAAGGAGAAGAATCTCAAGATAATGGTATGGACCAGATCTTCAACAGGATTGTAGAAGAAAAATTCCCCAAATTAAAGAAAGACATGCCCATACATGTAGAAAAAGCATATAGAACACCAAATAGGCAGGACCAGAAAAGAAACTTTCCATGGCACATCATAGTAAAAGCATTAAACATACAGAACAAAGAGACAATACTGAAAGCTGCAAAAGAAAAACAAGTCACATGTAAGGGAAAACCCATCAGGATTACAGCTGAGTTTTCAGTGCAAACTATGAAAGCCAGAAGAGCCTGTACTAAAGTATTCCCAGTTTTAAATGACCACAGATGCCAACTCAGATTATTTTACTGAGCCAAAATGTCTATTATAGTCAAAGGGGAAAGAAAAATCTTCCATGATGTAAACAGACCAGCCCTTCAGAGAGTTCTGGAAGCAATACAAAGATCTGAAGAAAGGAATGACTATACCCAAGGGGTTACAGAAAGAAACTCAGTGAAGGTATAACTGTGGAAATGCATAGCTATACCAAGAATGTGAACAGGAAAAAATGACAGGATTGAATACACATCTTTCATTAATAACTAAATATCAGTGGACTGAACACCTCAGTCAAAAGACACAGACTAGTTGAATGAATTAAGGCACAAAACCCACCTTTTTGTTGTCACCAAGAAACTCATCTCACTTTCAAGGACAGGCACTAACTTAAGGTGAAAGGATGGAAAAAAATATACCAAGTGAATGGTACTAAGGAAAAAACAGGCGTTGCAATTCTAATATCTGACAAAATAAACTTTAAAATAAAACTAATCAGAAGAGGAGGCCCACTTCATTCTGATCAAAGGAACAATAAACCAAGGAGATATTACAATCATGAACATATATTCACCAAACTTTGGTGTACCCAACTTCATAAAATAATACTACAGAACTTTAAGACCCAGATTAACCCCAACTCATTAACAGTAGGGGACTTCAATATCCCACTGTCTCCATTAGCTAGGTCAACAGGACAGAGAGTTAACAGAGAGACATCTGAATTAAACAATACCATATATCAAATGGACTTAACAGACATCTACCGAGTATTCCACCCAAACACCAAAGGTCATACATTCTACTCAGCACCCCATGGAACCTTCTCCAAAACTGACCATACTGGGGCACAAAACAAACTTCAACAAATACAAAAAGATTG
>NW_008355790.1:2904639-2912472 GCF_000622305.1 Nannospalax galili
GACACACAGTAATTAAAAATACCAGACTGGTGGAACTAACTTTCTTGGGTGTTTAACAGACATACTTTGAGGCCTATAATAATTTTGTCAGAGGGACATAAAGGACAGTTTTTGCTCCTTGCCCTCCTAGGTCAACTATTTTCAGGGGACTATGAGCATCTCTCAAAATGTCCTGTAACTGTGGTGAGTCACCTGTCCTCTTGATCAAGGAGGCCGTGGAGACCCCACCAGGTGGACTTGAACCAGTGTCCAGTTTACAAAGAGGAGGGTCAACTCAGAGGAAACATTTCCTCCATGCTTCCAAGTAAAGCCAGTCAAGGTTGAGCAGGACCTTTGGCTTATCTTCACATAGATGGAACTGGTGAGAGAAAGGAGCCAGGGCTCCTCCCAAGCCAAGTGACCCCTGAGGAACAGATCCTCAAATGACCTTAAGAGTAAAAATAAATTGGTTTATCTGAGCCAATGGTATGGCCTTAAACAGCCAAAAGGAAAGTATAACCAAAGATTATGGGGTCAATATAATTTTTAAGAGTCCATATGTATAGCTAAAGGCTACATAACAAGAAACAATGCCAGAAAGGAGATACCTTTCTTTGAGTTATTGGCCAGGGTGGTGCAAAAGACTCCCAGACAGTAACCCAGCATAGAACTGGGAAAATGAACACCAGACCCCAATCTTACCTAAAGGAATATTTACAACTGATTGCTGCTAGATGAAGAACAGCTGATCTTCCTAAAACAAAGCTCTCTAGATAGGCTGACTAGATTCAGCAGATGGATAAGCACTGGGAAATGACTACGGGTGCTGACAACACAGTGGACAGCAGCAGGGATGACAGAGTATATGGGCTCCAGTGGCGGGGGTGTGAGGGTATGGGAATATGCCATTTGGGAAGTGGGTATATAGATGAATAAGATTGTTTGGGATGTTCTGTATGATATATACACAAAAAAGTCAACAAATAAAAAATGACATATTTGAGGACAAAGCATAAAAATTTACTTCATGTTAATTAGTAGAGGTGATAAACATTACCAGTGAAATCTACCTGGTGGCTTTATATCCCATACTCAGGTGCCAAGGATCTGAATGTGACTGACTGTGACATAATAATCAGATACATAGAGATTAGAGACACATGTACAAACACCTAAGTGTTAGTAGCATTAAAAACGAGTCTTTTTGTAGGAAACAACATATTTTAAAATGAAATGGAGATCTTTTTTAAAGGTTAAAAACTCATTCAATTTTATGTCTTACAGGGTGTATACTGAGTTCAATATTGTATAACTGTATTAATTCAACTGTAAACCTAAAAATTTACAGCCACTTTTGGAAGAGATGTATCCTTGCTCTGGAAATTGTTATTAAATATGTGAAAGCTGTAAAGGAATGCTTCTTCTAATGATGTGGTTATTAAATTAAAAAAAAAGTTTATAGCAAAATTATTCACAAAAGCCAAAAGGTGGGAACAACCTATAGGACTCCCTGAGTGGTGGAACACAGGGTAAATGAAAAGTGTTATGGCTCATACAATGGAATAGCATTCACTTTAAAAAGGAATATAATTCTAAAGAATACTATGCTAAGTGAATAAGTTGAAACAAAAAGACAAATATTGCCAAGATTCCACTTACAAAGAAGTATCCAGAATAGTCATTCACAGGGTCAGAAAGGATAATGGAGGTTGCTAGGGATTGGGTGTTATGCTTTAATGGGAACTTAGTTTTTGTTTGGCAATGTTGAAAATGTTCTGGAATGCCTATGATGATAGCCCATGTTGCAACTGCAATTGTTGCCATTAAATTCTATACTTAAAAATGGCAAATTTTATGCTATATATACTTTACCACAACAAAAAAATACTAAAAAAGGAAAAGTATTTGTAAAAATGACAGTTAAACAAACAGAAAACCCTTTTTGTCTCATGCAGTTTTGCCCCAAGGAATCACTAAAGGGAACTGAAAAATGGAGATGCAGGAAGAATTGCAATGGGAAGGGAAATAGGTGGATCAGGAGACAGAGATGAAGGTGTCTTTGCTGTAAGATTTTATGTATATAGAGATTAGAACCAGACAAAACTAATTTATGATGTTACAAGTTAGTATCATGGAAAACTTTGGAGACAAGGAAGTTAATAAGTGACATGGACCTGGGTAGGGATGGGGGGTTGGGAGCTTGCTCTCTTCTTGTTCTTTATCAATGATGGTTACAGGTGGTACACAAATTCATTGTGCTATGTGTACACTCATGGCCTGTGCACTTTTCTGTGTGTATTTTATGCTTCTACAGAAAAATTAAAAAATGGAATTGAGTTGATCCAGGTCTGATCTCAAACAGCTGGCTTCTGGCCTCAGGAGCTGGTTCAGTGGGTAAAGTGCTTTCCCTGCAAGTGTGAAGATGGGAGTTCAGATCCCCAGCACCCATGTAAATGCCAGACTAATGCAATGACTTGCCTATTCTGACAGCTGTCAAAATTTGGAGATGGGATCTGTGGAGCAAGTTGACCAGTTAGACTAGTTGAATTGGCGAGTTCTGCGTTCAAATGAGAGACCCTCCCCACTGCCTCAGTATATAAGGCAGAGAGTGATTGAGGAATACATCTGACATGAACTTCTGGCCTCCACTCAGATGCATACATGCATGCATGCACACTCTACACACATGTGCACCCACACACATGCAAACGAACATGCATACAGGCATATGATACCACACACACACACACACACACACATACAGATACAAAATAAACACATAAACCCCAAACTGACTACTGTTAACTTCTGAGATGATACCTGAGGTTTCAGTTGTGTTCTGAGTTCCCCAAATTCCACTTTTTCATAGCTTGGATAAAATATTTATACATAACTATTACCACATTCTTTCTGGTATACAACATGACTTGCATTTAGAGTAGTGTCTTGATTTTTGGTGTAGTCTCTGAGGACTAAATACAATAAAGTCAAACAGATAAATTGGGCATTGAACTGTGATCAGCTGTGTTCCTGTCCATTTGAGAACTATCTAACTGACATAATATTTCCCCATGACCAATGATCTAGGACTCCTACCCTGAGAACAGACCTTTAAATTAATGGGCTCTCTCTAGAACAACATGTAAGACATATGATATGGATGAGAGCCATAGAAAGATATCAGTATTGTTTGCATGAATTAATGAATAGTTAGAGCAAACAGTAATCAGAGAAATTGGGACCAAGGTCAAGGGCTTGAGGCATGATGTAATGGTTTAGAAGGGTGATGTCTGGCAACTTTGAGAACTCAGGTAGCAGCAACTGGAGCCCCAGGTATAAAAGAGAGGTAGGCTGAACAACCATAAAGAATACTCCCCTGGAGTAGCTGTATATAGCTCAGGCACCTGCCTGTGACTGTGTTTGCATAGGTTCAGTAGTTAATGAAGCACAGGAATGCACGTGCCCTGGCAAATATATTTATGATGGTCAATAAGTGCATGCTTTCACTTTTCAACTTGTATACTTCATAAAATAATATGGAACGGGAGTGTAGATGGGGAGCTAGTCCTTAAACTCACACCATAGTTTTGCTCTTGGTGCAGAAATATATAACCATGCATGCTTCTTCACGAGATGAATAATCAAAATAACAAAAGAATGGAGGGCAAAGGTTTTAATTCCTCTCCCAGCTACAAGGAGTTTTTTTTTTTTACTTCTCAAAACTTTGCTTGCTTGACTTATAAAAATAGAGTAAATTTAATTTCAAAATAACTATGTTGAATTTTATATAATCTTTAAAAAAACTATCATTATTGTTTGTGTGTGCATGATGTGTGTGTGAGGTTGCAGGATATGATTTTCATTTCAAAATAAATATTTTGGATTATATTTTTTTTCTAAAATATTTTATTTACTATTATTATTTGTTGTGTGTGCAGGATGTGTGTGGGAGGTGCAGGGGTGCATACCACAGTGTGTGTGTGTGGAAGTCAGAGGACAAATTAGAAGAACAACCTCTACCTTTCTTTGGATCCTGGGGATTGAACTCAGGTCTCAAGGCTTGCATGACAAATGCCTTTACCCACTGAGCTATCTCACTAGCTCATATTCATATCATCTTTTAAAATCATGTTTATACATTTTTTTACATAAATAATTTATTGAGAATTTCATACATGTATATAAGGTGTTTTGATCAAATCCATGCCCACTTCCACCGCTCCAATTCCTCCCATATCTCCCCATCACGTTTTAGTGACAACTTCATGTACTATTTCTTCTTTTATTTATTTATTTTTAAATTTTGTTAATTAATTAATTAATTGTTTTTAGAAGGAGCATTACATTACAGCTTTAACATACTCAAAAACAGTTTCCAGAGCAAAGATACATCTCTTTGAAAAGTGGCTATAAAATTTTTATTTTCGCCCACGCAGGCCTCTATCCTACCGGCAGGCCTCTCTCGGGGGTAAGTCCATTGTGCCTTCTGTGCCTTGACTCCCCCAGCCCCATTCACTCTCCCATCTCCCCTGCGATTCACTCATCCAAGTAAGGGCCCTGCCCCATTCCTTGTCTTGGGACCACAGACACCTGGGGAAACAATACTGCTTCCTGATCCTTTTCATCCAGACCAATGGAGCACCTTTTCTGGGCCCCAGGAACACCTCTTCTGGACCTGGCCCCACCCTCACCTCCCTCTGCTTCCCTGGGCCTGCACCACCTGCCAGCCATTTTCTGGGATGCAGGGGATGATCCTTTGCATGCAGACCAACCCAGCCCCTCAGTGCAGTTCCCAGGGGTCCTTGGGGCCTCTTCCCACCCCATCTTCCTTTGCATCTCTGGGTGGCACGGCTACCAGCTGCCGTAGACCAGCATCTTTCCTGGGCGAGGCTCCCAGGCCAGGCCAACCCCCAAATTCCTGAGGCAAAAATCGTTCTTGAAGGGATCCAGACCTTAGGAGAAACCCTGAAAAAATCTGACCCTCATCTGAATTGGGCCTCTGTGGGAACTCCTGAATCATCTGACCTTCATCTCAATTGGGCCTCTGTGGGAACTCCTGAAGACAAAATCAATCTGGCCACTCCACTATAAAATTGAAAGAGAGAACTGGAAGCTTAGACTAACCAGCTTTTCATGCCCCAATAGTAAACTACAAAGACACATAAAGTTCACAAAAACAAGTAGACCTAAACTTGAAGGCTTGAGTCTCATACAAGAATCAGAAACTACAAAAGAAGTTCACATGTCAAAATCACAGAGGAAAACTAATAAGATGAAAAAACCAAAATAACATATCCCCACCAAATACCAATAATCCCCTAGAGGAGTACAATGAGAACCCTCTAGACATAATGCAGGGCATGGAACCCAAAAGAACAATTATAAACATGATAAAAGAATTCAGGCAAGTTGAAAGAACACAAAAAGAAATCAAAGAACTGAAGGAAGACAGGGATAAACTTCTGAATCAAAAGAAATCAAAGACATGAGGGAAGATAAGGATAAACTTCTGAATGAATTCAGAAAAGAGAAATATTGAAAAATACTGAGGCTGAAATGAAGAAGTGAAACACTCAGTAAGCAATTAGAAAAGACAGGAGAAAGCCTCACCAATAGGATGAACGAAATGGAAGCAATTAGAAAAGACAGGCGAAAGCCTCACCAATAGGATGAATGAAATGGAAAACAGAGTATCAAGACTGGAAGACAAAGTGGACGAAGTAGACCACTCAAGCAAAGATTATGAAAAATTTAAGAAATCACAAGAGTGGAATATGCAGGAATTGTGTGACACCATAAAAAAGCCAGACTTATGAATCATGGGCATACAGGAAGGAGAAGAATCCCAAGATAATGGCATGACGCCATAAAAAAACCAAACTTACAAATCATAGGCCTACAGGAAGGAGAAGAATCCCAAGACAATGGCATGGACTAGATCTTCAACAGAATCGTGGAAGAAAATTTCCCAAAATTAAAGAAAGACATGCCCATACAAATACAAAAAGGGTGTGGAACACCAAACAGACAGGACCAGAAAAGAAACTCTCCACGGGACATCATAGTAAAAACACTAAACGTACAAAACAAAGAGACAATACAGAAAGCTGCAAAAGAGAAACAACCTACAAAAGAAAGAGACAATTCTGAAAGCTGCAAAAGAAACAACAAGTCACATATAAAGGAAAACCCATTAGGATTACAGCTGACTTTTCAGTGCAAACTATGAAAGCCAGAAGAGCCTGGACCAAAGTATTCCCAGTTTTAAATGACTACAGATGCCAACCCAGATTACTCTACCCAGCCCAAATATCTATTATAGTTGAAGGGGAAAGAAAAATCTTCCATGACATAAATAGGCTGAAGGAATTCTTGTCCACAAAACCAGCCCTGCAGAGAGTTCTGGAAGCAATACAAACAGCTGAAGAAAGGAAGGACTATACCCAAGGGATTGTGGAAAGAAATCCAATGAAGGTATAACTGTGGAAAAGTACAGCTATATCAAGAATGTAAACAGAAATAAAAAGGACGGTATTTACCCATCTTTCATTAATAAGATTAAATATTAACAGACTGAACTCTCCAGTGAAAAGATACAGACTAGGTGAATGGATTAAGAAACAAAACCCATCTTTTTGTTGTCTGCAAGAAACTCATCTCACTTTCAAGGACAGACAGTATCTTAAAGTGAAAGGATGGAAAAAAATATACCAAGCAAATGATACTAAGAAAAGAACAGGTGTAACAGTTCTAATATCTGACAAAATAGAGTTTAAACTAAAACTAATCAGAAGAGAGAAAGAGGACCACTTCATTTTGATCAAAGGAACAATGAATGAAGAAGATATTACAATCATGAACATATGTTCACCAAACTCTGGCACACCCACCTTCATCAAAACAATACTACAGGACTTTAAGAGCCAGATTAACCCCAGCTCATTAATAGTAGGTGACTTCAATACCCCACTGTCTCCATTAGATAGGTCAATAGGGCAGAGAGTCAACAGAGAGACATCTGAATTAAACAATACCGTGTATCAAATGGACTTAACAGACATCTACTGAGTATTCCACCCAAGCACCAAAGGACATACTTTCTACTCAGCACCCCATGGGACCTTCTCCAAAATCGACCATATACTGGGCCAGAAAATAAACCTCAACAAATACAAAAGATTGAAATAATTCCATGCATTCTAACAGACACAATACAATAAAGCTTACAATCAACACCCAAGGAAGCCCTAATCAACACATGAACACATGGAGATAAAACAACACACTCCTGAATGATGAATGGGTCAAAAGAGAAATTAAGAAAGAAATAAAAGTATTCCTGGAATTAAATGAAAAGAACAATACAACAGAACAAAACCTCTGGGACATGCTGAAAGCTGTACTTAGAGGGAAGTTTATAGTTCTAAGTGCCTACATGAAAAAATCGGAAAGAACACAAGTAAATGACTTAACATTGCAACTCAACACACTTGAAAAGCAACAGCAAACAAATCCCAAACCCAGCAGACAAGAAGAAATAACAAAAATCAGGGCAGAAATTAATGAAATTGAAACAAAGAAAACAATACAAAGAATTAACAAGTCCAAGACCTGGTTCTTTGAGAAGATAAACAAGATTGACAGACTGCTAGCCCAGTTAACAAAAAGAAAGAAAGAGCACCTCCAAATCAACAAAATCAGAGATGAAAGGAGAAACATCACAACAGACACCAGAAAGATAGAGAACATTATAAGGGAATACTTTAAAAACCTATAGCCTACTAAATTTGAAAACCGAAAAGAAATGGATGGATATCTAATGTCATGGGAACCACCAAAACTAAACCAAGAAGA
>NW_008355790.1:2912729-2916727 GCF_000622305.1 Nannospalax galili
GTATACTTAATGAACGTAGATGCAAAAATTCGCAACAAGATACTTGCAAACTGCATACAGATACACATCAAAATGATCATCCACAATCAAGACAGCTTTATCCCAGAGATGCAGGGATGGTTCAATATATGTAAGTCAACAAACGTCATAAATCATATAAATGGGCTCAAAGACAAGAACCACATGGTCATCTCAATAGATGCATAGAAGGCCTTTGACAAAATTCAACATGCATTTATATTCAAAGTTGTAGAGGGCTTGGACTGGAGGGAACATACCTCAACATAATTAAAACCATTTTATAACAACCCCACAGCCAACATCATTCTAAATGGAGAAAACCCGGAAGCATTCCCATTGAAAAATGGAACCAAACAAGGCTGTCCACTATCCCCACTTCTCTTTAACATAGTGCTTGAAACTCTTGCAAGAGCAATAAGACAAGAGAAGGAAATTAAAGGAGTAATAATTGGAAAAGAAGAGCTCAAATTATTCCTTTTTGCAGATGATATGATATTATATCTAAGGGATGCCAAAAATTCCACCCGAAAACTCCTAGAAATTATTAACACATTCAGTAAAATGGCAGGTTACAAAATTAACCTACAAAAGTCTACAGCCTTTCTATACACTAATAACAAGCAATCAGAGAAAGAGAACATGGAAACACTCCTGTTCACAATAGCTGCAAAAAAAAATCTCAGAATAAACATGACCAAAGACATTAAAGTCCTCTACAATGAAAATTTTAAATCATTAAAGAGACTGAGGAAGACATCAGAAGATGGAAGGACCTCCCAAGCTCATGTATTGGAAGAATTAATATTGTGAAAATGACCAGCCTACCAAAAGTCATATATAGATTCAATGCACTGCCAATCAAAATCCCCAAGGAAAAAACTATCCTAAGATTCATATGGAAGCACAAAAGACCTCGGACATCCAAAACAACCCTGAGCACTAAGAGCAATGCCGGGGGGGATTACCATACCAGATTTCAAGCTGTATTCAGAGCTATAGTCATAAAAACAACATGGTACTGGCACAAAAATAGACCCATAGACCAATGGAACAAAATTGAAGACCCAAATATGAGTAAATACAATTTCAGCCACCTGATATTTGACAAAGGGGCCAAGAACATTCACTGGAGGAAAGACAGCATGTTCAGCAAATGATGCTGTCAAAACTGGATCTCCACCTGTAGAAGAATGAAACTAAACCCCTACTTTCACCCTGAACAAAAGTCAATTCCAAATGCCTCAAAGACCTCAATATAAAGCCTCAAACTCTAAAACTATTTGAAGAAAACATTGGGAAAAACCTATGAGATATAGGCGTAGGAAAGGTTTTTCTAAACCGTACATCAATTGCTCAGGAAACAAGGGTAAGAATTAACAAATGGAACCTCGTCAAACTAAAAAGCTTCTGTAAATCAAAGGAGACAACCAAGGAAACAAACAGAAAACCCACAGAATGGGAGAAAATCTTCACCAGTGACACATCCAACAGGTTTAATAACCAGAATATATAACGAACTCAGAAAACAGAGAACCAAAACAAGAAGCAACCCAATTAAAAGATGGGCTAAGGAGCTGAACAGACAGTTCTCAAAAGAAGAAGTAAAGATGGCTATGAAACATCTTAAAAGATGTTCAACATCACTAATAATCAGGGAAATGCAAATTAAAACCACTTTAAGATTTCACCTTACCCCAGTCAGACTGGCTAAGATCAAGAAAACAAATGATACCAAATTTTGGAGAGGCTGTAGGTAAAGGGGAACACTCATCCACTGCTGGTGGGGCTGCAAACTGGCTCAACCCCTATGGAAAGCAGTGTGGAGAACTCTTTAAAAACTACAAATGAACCTACCATTTGACCCAGTTATACCACTCCTTGGCATATACCCAAACAACTCATCCTATCTCAGAGACACTTGTACATCCATGTTTGTTGCTGCTCTTTTCACAATAGCTAAGAGATGGAAGCAACCTAAGTGTCCCTCAATTGACAAGAGGATAATGAAAATGTGGTTCATTTATACGATGGAGTTTTAGTCAGCAGTAAAGAAAGATGAAGTCATGAATTTTGCAGGTAAATGGATAGAACTAGAAATTGTTGTACTAAGTGAAGTAACAGAGACTCAGAAAAAAAATCGACATGTGTTCTCCCTCATATGTGGATCCTAGACCCAAACCCTGATAAGTGATTATGTATCCAGACATAACTACAGGAACCAGGATAATGGAAAGGAAACAGGGAGGTAAAAGAAAAGAAATAACCTGAAAGAGAACAGTAGGAAACTTACTGGAACCAGGATAATGGAAAGGAAACAGGGAGATAAAGGAAAAGAAAGAACCTGAAAGAGAAGAACGGTAGGAAACAGGCCTTAATAAGGGAGATATGGATAAAAATTGGGTTAGTTTAAGGGAGGGGGGAGGGAAGGGTATACAAGGAACCTAGGGGATAAAGGGAAAGAAGGGGCTCAAGAGAGGTAGGATCATAGGAAAAGGGTATTAGCAAGGGAGAAAGAGGGGAAATGGGGGCACCTTAAGTGGGAAAACCATGATGGAGGGGTGAGATAATGTGAGAGATAAACAATGCCTAGCTAGTTTTGAAAACCAGAGGGAACCATATTACTCCTACAACCTACTGACAAATTATACATAGCAGATCAAGAAATATATGTCTAGGTAAGGTTTATCTGAGAACAATTGGTCTTTTCTCAAGAGTTATCTACATGATACACAGTAATTAAAAGTATCAGACTGGTGGAACTAACCTACAAGATTTATCTACAGAGCACACAGTAATTAAAAATATCAGACTGGTGGAACTAACCTTCTTGAGTGTTTAACAGACATACTTTGAGGCCTATACTAATTTGTTCAGAGGGACATAAAGGACAGTTTTTGCTCCTTGCCCTCCTAGGTAGACTAGTTCCAGGGGACTATGAGCATCTCTCAAAATGTCCATAATGGTTGTGGGTCACCTGTCCTCTTGTTCAAGGAGACCGAGAAGACCCCACGAGATGGACTTGAACCAATGTCCAGTCTATAAAGAGGAGGGTCAACACAGAGGAATCGTTTCCTCCCTGCTTCAAAGTGAATCCCACCATGGTTGAGCAGGACCTTTGACTTATCTTCACATAGGTGGAACTGGTAAAAGAAAGGAGCCAGGGGCTCCTCCCAAGCCCATGTGACCCCTAAGGAACAGATCCTCAAAAGACCTCAAGAGTAAAAATAAATTGGTTTATCTGGACCAACTGTATTGCCTTAAACACCCAAAAGGAAAGTATAATCAAAGATTAAAGGGGCCAATATAATTTCATAAGAGTCCATATGCATAGCTAAAGGCTACATAACAAGCAACGATGCCAGACAGGCGATACCTCCTTCTTTTCGCCAGGGTAGCTAAAGGGATTCCCAGATAGCGACCCAGCATAGAACTGGGAAAATGGACAGCAGACCCCAATCTTATCCAAAGAAATATTGACAACTGATTACCACTAGATGAGGAACAGCTGACCCTCCTAAAACAAAGACCTCTAGATAGGCTGACTAGATTCACCAGAAGGGCAAGTAGTGGGGAATGGCTGAGGGTGCCGACAACACAGCAGACAGTAGTAGGGATATCAGAGTATAAGGCTCTAAATTGGGGGAGGGAGGCTATGGGAGGGTGGTATCTGGGAAGTGGGTGTAAAAATAAATAAATAAATAGATGAATAAATAAATAATAATTCTTCAAAGCATAAAAATTTGCTCCTTAATAATTAGTAGATGTGAAAAAGTTTACCACTGAAATATACCTGATGACTTTATATCCATGCTCAGATGCCAAGGAGCTCAGAAAGTAACTGACTGTGACTAGTAATAATCAGATATATAGAGATAAGAAACGAATGTGCATGTTAGTGTCAATTGTATTAAAAATGAATTTTTCTGTATGAAACTGTGTATTTTAATAATGAAATGGAGATCTTTTTTAAAGTTTAA
>NW_008355790.1:2916962-2918278 GCF_000622305.1 Nannospalax galili
GTAACACACTCCAGAGCAAGAGTACATCTCTTTCACAAGTGGGTGCAAGTTTCTAGGTTCGCTGTTGAATTAATACAATTATACAATATTGAATTCAGTATAAGCCCTGTAAAACATTGTTTTTTACAGAAAGCTCATTGTTTTTGCTAATAACACTGAGATGTTGGCACATGCTTCTCTCATCTGTATGTATCTGATTATTACTAGTCATAACTGGTTGCACTTGAATCCTTGGCACCTGTGTATGTCTATAAAGTCATCAGGTAGATTTCAATGGTAATGTTTATCATGTCTGCTAATTAACATGATGTAAATTTTTATGCTTCCTCCTCAAGCACAATTCATTTAAAAAAATTCATTGATTTTATTTTGTGTGTGTGTGTGTGTATCACAGAGAACTTCTGAAACCATGTTATTCAACTATACACCCATTCCCAGGTGGCACCCTCCCATAGCCTCCCTTCCCCCACTAGAGCCCTTATAATTTGTTATCCCTGCTACAGTCCACTGTGTTGTTGGCATGCCCAGCTACTCCCCACTACTTGTCCATCTGGTGAATCTAGTCAGCCTATCTAGAGGTCTTTGTTTTAGGAAGGTCAGCTGTTCTTCTTCTAGAAGAAATTTGTTGTCAATAGTCCTTTAGATAAGATTGGGGTCTGTGGTTCATTTTCTCCATTCTATGCTGGGTTACTATCTGGGTGTCCCTTGGGCCCTCCTGGCCAACAACTCCAAAGAAGGTATCTCCTATCTGGCATTGTTGCTTGTTATGCAGCCTTTAGCTATACATATGGACTCTTAAAAATTATATTGTCTGCTTTAATCTTTGGTTATACTTTCTTTTTGAGTGTTTAAGGCTATACATTTGGCCCAGATAAACCAATTTATTTTTACTCTTAAGGTCATTTGAGGATCTGTTCCTCAGTGGTCACATGGGCTGGGGAGGAGCCAGTTCCACCTATGTGAAGATAAGTCAAAGGTCCTGCTCAATCATGGTTGTCTTCACTTTGAAGTATGGAGGAAATGATACCTCTGTGTTGACCCTCCTCTTTGTAGACTGGACAATGGTTCAAGTTCATCTCATGGGGTCTCTTTGGCCTCCTTGATCAAGAGGACAGGTGACCTACCACAATTACATGACATTTTGAGAGATGCTCATAGTCCCCTGGAACTAGTCGACTTAGGAGAGCAAGGAGCAAAAACTATCCTTTATGTCCCTCTGACCAAATTATTATAGACCTCCAAGTATGTCTGTTAAACATCCAAGAAGGTTAGTTCCACCAGTCTGGTACTTTTAATTACTGTGTGTCATGTAGATA
>NW_008355790.1:2918675-2920683 GCF_000622305.1 Nannospalax galili
TAGTTATGTCTGGATACATACTCGCTTCTCAGGATTTGGTTCTAAGACCCACATATGAAGGAGAACATATGTTAATTTTTATTCTGAGTCTGTGTTACTTTACTTAGTACAACAGTTTCTAGTTCTATCCATTTACCTGAAAATTTCATGATTTCATCTTTCTTTACTGCTCAGTAAAACTCCATAGTTTAAATGAATCACATTTTCATTATCCACTCGTTAATTGGGGGAAACTTAGGTTGCTTCCATCTCTTAGCTATTGTGAAAAGAGCAGCAACAAACAAGGATGTACAAGTGTCTCTGTAATAGGATGAGTTCTTTGGGTATATGCCAAGGAGTGGTATAACTGGGTCAAATTGTAGGTTCATTGTAGTTTTTAAAGAGTTCTCCACACTGCTTTCCATAGGGGTTGAACCAGTTTGCAGCCCCACCAGCAGTGGATGAGTGTTCCCCTTTCCCCACAGCCTCTCCAACATTTGGTATCAGTTGTTCTCTACATCTTAGGCAGTCTGACTGGGGGTAAGATAAAATCTTAAAGTGGTTTTAATTTTAATTTCCTTAATTATTAGTGATGTTGAACATATTTTTTAACCATTTAAAGTTACACGATTAGAAGAAGCATTTCATTACAGCTTTAACATACTCAGTAACGCACTCCAGAGCAAGAGTACATCTCTTTCACAAGTGGCTCTAAGTTTGTAGGTTCACAGTTGAATTAATACAATTATACAATATTAAACTCAGTATGAGCCTTGTAATACAAAAAAAGAATGAGTTTTTAACCTTTAAAGAAGATCTCCATTTCATCTTAGAATATCTTTTAAGATGCTTCATAGCCATCTTTACTTCTTCTTTTGAGAACTCTCGTTTCAGCTCCTTAGCCCATCCTTTAATTGGGTTGCTTCTTGTCTTGGTTCTTTGTTTTTTGAGTTCGTTACATATTCTGGTTATTAAACCTCTGTCAGATGTGTCACTGGTGAAGATTTTGTCCTATTCTGTGGGTTTTCTGTTTGTTTCCTTGGTTTCCTCCTTTGATTTACAGAAGCTTTTTAGTTTAACGAGGTTCCATTTGTTAATTCTTACCCTTGTTTCCAGAGCAATTGATGTCCGGTTTAGAAAAATATTTCTTACGCCTATATCTCGTAGGTTTTTCCCAATGTTTTCTTCGAAAATTTTCAGAGTTTCAGGCTTTACATTTGAGTCATTTGGAATTGCCTTTTGTGCAAGGTGAAAGATATGGGTTTAGTTTCATTCTTCTACAGGTGGAGATCCAGTTTTGACAGCATCATTTGCTGAACATGCTGTCTTTCCTCCAGTGAATGTTCTTGGCCTCTTTGTCAAATATCAGGTGGCTGAAATTGCATGTGCTCATATTTGGGTCTTCAATTTTGTTCCATTGATCTATGGGTCTATTTTTGTGTCAGTACCATGTTGTTTTTATGACTATAGCTCTGTAATACAGCTTAAAATCTGGTATAGTAATCCCTCCCCCTGGCATTGCTCTTAGTGCTCAGGGTTGTTTTGGCTATCCGAGGTCTTTTGTGCTTCCATCTGAATCTTAGGATGGTTTTTTCCAATTCTGTGAAAAATGTCATGGGGAATTTGATTGGCATTGTGTTTAATCTATAAATGACTTTTGATAGGATGGTCATTTTTACAACATTAATTCTTCTAATCCATGAGCATGGGAGGTCCTTCCATCTTCTGATGTCTTCCTCAATCTATTTCTTTAAGGATTTAAAATTTTCCTTGTAGAAATCTTTAATGTCTTTGGTCAGGTTTATTCCAAGATATTTTTTTGTAGCTATTCTGAAGGGGAGTGTTTCCACATACTGTTTCTCTGAATGCTTGTTATTGGTATATAGAAAGGCTATAGACTTTTGTTGGTTAATTTTGTAACCTGCCACTTTACTGAATGTGTTAATAATTTCTAGGAGTTTGCGTGTGGAATTTTTGGCGTCCCTTAGATATATTATCATATCATCTGCAAAAAGGGATAATTTGAGCT
>NW_008355790.1:2920871-2922938 GCF_000622305.1 Nannospalax galili
CTTTAATTATTTTGAGGTATGTTCCCTCCAGCCCAATTTCCTCTATGACTTTGAACATAAATGCATGTTGAATTTTGTCAAAGGTCTTCTCTGCATCTATTGAGATGCTCATGTGGTTCTTGTCTTTGAGCCCATTTATATGATTTATGACATTTATAGACTTACATATATTGATCCATCCCCGCATCTCTGGGATAAAGCTGACTTGATCATGGTGGATGATCATTTTGATGTTTGTCTGTATGTGATTTGCAAGTATTTTTTAAAGAATTTTTGCATCTGTGTTTATTAAGGATATGGGTCTATAGTTTTCTTTTTTGGTTGTATCTTTACCTGGCTTTGGTATTATAGTGATGCTGGCTCCATAAAAAAACTGGCTTCATAGAAGGAATTTGGAAGTTCTCCCTCCATTTCTATCTTTTTGAATAAATTAAGTAGTATTGGATGTAGAACTTTAAATGTCTGAAAGAATTCTGCTGTAAGTCCATCCAGTTCTGGGCTTTTTTTTAGTCGGGAGGTTTTGTATTCTGTTTCAATTTCTTTTTGTGTTATGGGTCTGTTTAAGCTGTTAATCTCTTCTTGGTTTAGTTTTGGTGGTTCCCATGCCTTTAGATATCCATCCATTTCTTTTAGATTTTCAAATTTAGTAGCATATAGGTTTTTAAAGTATTCCCTTATAATGTTCTGTATCTTTCTGGTGTCTGTTGTGATGTTTTCCCTTTCATCTCTGATTTTTTGATTTGGAAGTACTCTTTCTTTCTTTCTTTCGGTTAACTAGGCTAGTGGTCTGTCAATCTTGTTTATCTTTTCAAAGAACCAGCTCTTGGATTCGTTCATTCTTTCTATTGTCTTTTTTTTTGTTGTTTCAATTTCAGTAATTTCTTCCCCGATTTTTGTTATTTCTTCTTGTCTGCTGGGTTTGGGTTTCATTTATTGTTGCTTTTCAAGTGTCTTGAGTTGCAATGTTAAGTCATTTATTTGTGTTCTTTCTGTTTTTTTAATGTAGGCACTTAGAGCTATAAACTTCCCTGTAAAGACAGCTTTCTGCATGTCCCGGAGGTTTTGTTGTGTTGTATTGTCCTTTTCATTTAGTTCCAGGAACACTTTTATTTCTTTCTTAATATCTCTTTTGACCCATTCATCATTCAGGAGTGTGTTTTTAGTCTCCATGTGTTCTTGTGGTGACTAGGGCTTCTTCCAGTTTTGGTTGTAAGTTTTCTTGTATTGTGGTCTGATTGAATGCATGGAATTATTTCAATCTTTTTATATTTCTTAAGGTTTGTTTTGTGCCCCAGTATATGGTCGATTTTGGAGAAGTTTCCATGGGGCGCTGAATAGAAAGTATGTCCTCTGGTGCTTGGGTGGAATACTAGGTAGCTGTCTGTTAGGTTCATTTGATATAAGGTATTGTTTTGTTCAGATGTCTCTCTGTTAACTCTCTGCCCTGTTGACCTACCTAATGGAGACAGTGGAATACTGAAGTTCCCTACTATTAATGAGTTGGGCTTAATCTGGATCTTAAAGTTCTGTAGTTTTGTTTTTATGAAGTTGGGTGCACCAGAGTTTGGTGAATATATGTTCACGATTGTAATATCTTCTTGGTTTATTGTTCCTTTGATCAGACTGAAGTGACCCTCTTTATCTCTTCTGAATAGTTTTACTTTAAAGCTTATTTGGTCAGATATTAGAATTGCAAAATGCCTGCTTTTTTTTAGTACCATTTGCTTCGTATATTTTTTTCCATCCTTTCACCTTAAGATAGTGCCTGTTCTTAAAAGTGAGATGAGTTTCTTGTAGACAACAAAAAGATGGATTGTGTTTCTTAATCCATTCACCTAGTCTGTGTCTTTTGATTGGGGAGTTCAGTCTATTAATATTTAAAGTTATTAATGACAGATGTGTATTGAATCCTGTATTTTTATTTCTGTTTACATTCTTGATACAGCTGTACTTTTCCACAGCTATAACTTCATTGAATTTCTTTGCACAACCCCTTGAATATAGTCATTCCTTTCTTCAGTTCTTTGTATTGCTTCCAGAACTCTCTGAATGGCTGGTTTTGTGGAC
>NW_008355790.1:2923086-2958882 GCF_000622305.1 Nannospalax galili
CGACTCATTGTTTCTCTTTTGCAGCTTTCAGAATTGTCTCTTTGTTTTGTATGTGTAGTGTTTTTACTATGATGTGCCGTGGAGACTTTCTCTTCTGGTCCTGTCTCTTTGGTGTTCTATATGCTTCTTGTATTTGTATCGGCATATCTTTCTTTAATTTTGGGAAATTTTCTTCCATGATTCTGTTGAAGATCTGGTCCATGCCATTATCCTGGGACTATTCTCCTACCTGTATGCCTGTGATTCATAGGTTTGGTTTTTTTTTTATGGTGTCACACAATTCCTGCATATTCCATTCTTGTGATTTCTTAAATTTTTCATAATCTTTGCTTGAGTGGTCTAGTTCGTCCACTTTATCTTCCAGTCTTGATACTCGGTTTTCCATTTCATTCATCCTGTTGTTAAGGCTTTCTACTGTTGTTTCTAGTTGGCTTACTGAGTGTTTCACTTCCTTCTTCATTTCAGCCTGAGTATGCTTCAATATTTCTAACTCTTCTGAATTCATTCAGAAGTTTAACCTTATCTTCCCTCGTGTCTTTGATTTCTTTTTTTGTGTGTTCTTTCAATTGACTGAATTCTTCTATCATGTTTAAAATTGTTCTTTTGGGCTCCATGTCCTGCATTATGTCTAGGGGGTTCTCATTGTACTCCTTTAGAAGACTATTGGCATTTGGTGGGGATATGTTATTTTGGTTTTTCATGTTATTATTTTTTCTCTGTGATTTTGGCATGTGAATTTCTTTTGTAGTTTCTGATTCTTGTGTGAGACTCAGGCCTTCAAGTTTAGGTCTGCTTCTTTTTGTGAACTTTATGTGTCTTTGTGGTTTACTTTTTGGGCATGAAAAGCTGGTTCGTCTAAGCTTCTGGTTCTCTCTTTTGATTTTATATTGGAGTGGCTGGATTGATATTGTCTTCAGGAGTTCCCACAGAGGCCCAATTCAGATGAGGGTCAGATGTTTTCAGGGTTTCTCCTCAGAAACCTCAGGAATTTGGGGGTTAGCCTGGCCTGGGAGCCTCACCCAGGAAAGATGCTGGTCTACAGCAGCTGGTAGCTGTGCCACCCAGAGATGCAAAGGAAGATGGGGTGGGAAGAGGCCCCAAGGACTCCTGGGGACTGCACTGAGGAGATGGGTTGTTCTGGGTGCAAAGGATCTGGAAGAGAATAGGTCATTCCCTACATCCCAGAAAGTGGCTGGCAGGTGGTGCAGTCCCAGGGAAGCAGAGGGAGGTGAGGGCGGGGCCAGGTCCAGAAGCAGTGCTCCTGGGGCCCAGAGAAGGTGCTCCGTTGGTCTGGATGAAAAGAATCAGGAAGCAGTATTGGTTCCCCAGGTGTCTGGGGCCCCAAGACAAGGAATGGGGCAGGGCCCATACTTGGATGAGAGAACGGCAGGGGAGATGGGAGTGTGAATGAGGCTGGGGGAGTCAAGGCACAGAGGGCACAATGGACTTACCCCTGAGAGAGGCCTTCAGGTGGGAGAAAGGCCTGCGGCGGGTGGTGCAGGCCCAGGGAAACAGAGGGAGTTGAGGCGGGTTTTGTTTCTTAATCCATTCACCTGGTCTGTGTCTTTTGTCTGGAGAGTTCAGTCCGTTAATATTTAAAGTTATTAATGAAAGATGTGTATTGAATCCTGTCATTTTCATTTCTGTTTACATTTTTGATATAGCTGTACTTTTCCACAGTTATACCTCCAGTGGATTTCTTTCCACAATCCCTGGGGTATAGTCATTCCTTTCTTCAGCTCCTTGTATTCCTTCCAGAACTCTCTGAAGGGCTGGTTTTGTGGACTTGCATTCCTTCAGCCTATTTATGTCATGGAAGATTTTTCTTTCTCCTTCCTCTATAATAGACATTTTGGCTGGGTATAGTATTCTGGGTTGGCATCTGTGGTCATTGAAAACCGGGAATACTTTGGTCCAGGCTATTCTAGCTTTCATCATTTGCACTGAAAAATCAGCTGTAATCCCAATGGGTTTTCCTTTATATGTGACTTGTTGTTTCTCTCTTGCAGCTTTCAGTATTGTCTCTTTGTTCTGTATATTTCGTGTTTTTACTATGATGATCCGTCGAAAGTTTCTTTTGTGGTCCTGTCTATTTGGTGTTCTATATGCTTCTTGTATTTGTATGGGCATGTCTTTCTTTAATTTGGGGAACTCTTCTTCTACGATTCTGTTGAGGATCTGCTCCATGCCATTATCTTGGGATTCTTCTCCTTCCTGTATGCCTATGATTCATAAGTTTGGTTTTTTTTATGGTGTCACACAATTCCTGCATATTCCATTCTTGTGATTTCTTAAATTTTTCATAATCTTTGCTTGAGTGGTCTAGTTTGCCCACTTTATCTTCCAGTCTTGATATTCTGTTTTCCTTTTCATTCATCCTATTGGTGAGGCTTTCTCCTGTCATTTCTAATTGGCTTACTGAGTGTTTCACTTCCTTCTTCATTTCAGCCTAAGTAATCTTCAGTATCTCTAGGTCTTTTCTGAATTCCTTCAGAAGTGTATCCCTATCTTCCTTCAGTTCTTTGATTTCTTTGTTTGTTCTTTAAATTCATTGATTTATTTTATCATGTTTATAATTGTTCTTTTGGGCTCCATGTCCTGCATTATGTCTAGGGGGTTCTCACTGTACTCCTTTAGAGGACTATTGGTATTTGGTGGGGATATGTTATTTTCGTTTTTCATGTTATTATTTTTTCTCTGTGATTTTGGCATGTGAATTTCTTTTGTAGTTTCTGATTCTTGTGTGAGACTCAGGCTTTCAAGTTTAGGTCTGCTTCTTTTTGTGAACTTTATGTGTCTTTGTGGTTTACTTTTTGGGCATGAAAAGCTGGTTCCTCTAAGCCTCTGGTTCTCTCTTTTGATTTTATTTTGGAGTAGCCAGTTTGCTTTTGTCTTTAGGAGTTCCCACAGAGGCCCAAATCAGATGAGGATCAGATGCTCTCAGGCTTTCTCCTAAGGTCTGGATCCCTCCAGGAAAGATGTTTTCCTCAGGAATTTGGGGGTTGGACTGGCCTTGGAGCTGGGCCCAGGAAGGATGCTGGTGTAGGGTAGCTGTTGGCCATGCCACCCAGAGATGCAAATGGAGGTGGGGGTGGCAAATGGACCCAAGGTCTCCTGGAGACTACAGAGAGGAACTGGGTTAGTGTGGATGCAAAAGATCAGGAATTAGTGGTGGTTCCCCTGGTGTCTGGGGTGCCAAGACAAGGAATAGGACAGTCCCCAGGCTAGGAGGTGGGAGTTAGGGGACTGGTCGACAACACACAGGAGTATGAATGAGGCTGGGGGAGAAGGTGTGAAGGTCGTGATGGACTTACTCATGGAGAGAGGCTGGTAGGTTGTGCAGGCCCAGGGCTTAAGAGCATATTCACATAATCTTAATTTAAAATGTATTTATAGAAGATAATGTAAGAATAATAATTAAGATTAAATAAAGTACTAGTGTTTTAATTATGGATATAGAATTGTGCTTTATGATTTTTGTAACTTGAGATGCCTCTTATTTTTAGAGAAAAGCAAACACATTATTGGACACTTCTCTATATACTTAGACAAAGTTCTCAGTTATTTGAAAAGTTAATGTTGGTATCTGAATTTTAACACTTTTAACTTTATTTATTTATTTATTTATTTATTTATTTATTTACTCTTTTTGAGACAGGGAATCCCCACAGCCCCAGCTGGCCTGGAACTCACTTATTTATTTATTTATTTATTTATTTATTTATTTATTTATTTATTTATTTAATGTGTATGTATGCCATTGTGCATGTGCCACAGTGAGTTATTGGAGATCAGGGACAACTTCTGTGAGTTTTCTCCTTCTACTTTGTGGTGCTTTGGGGATTGAACTCTGGTAATCAGGCTTGAGAGCAAGCACCTTTGCCCACTGAGCCATCTCACTGTCCACTGATGTTATGCTAATTACTCATCAAGTCATCAAATGAATGCTTGATAATATTCCTTTAAAAACCTGAAAATAATTATGGTAAACTTGTTTGTTTTAAAACCAACCACACGAAGCATTCTTACTAGCTTTAAAGAGTCAATTTGTAAGAATAGACAAATGTATTCAAAACTACTGTTTTAAAATATAAGGCTTGGGATAAAAAAATCCCAAAATATGTAAATGTGGTAAAGTACACAATGGTTTTTAGGTGATCAATGAGTATTCATTTAAAGTTCTTCACGAAATAGTGCTCTGAGAGTGTTTTGTGACACAGGCATGTAGGTCAGGCAAGACTTACTTGGTTTACTTAACCTATCTAAATACCCTATTCTTTCTTTAGAATTCTTTTTTTTAAAATTAAGGTACAGATTGAACAGCATAAATAAAAGAACTTTAGGCCATGATGGCTCGATACTAAATAATAACAGTTATAAGCAGCAGCTTCTCTTAGGACCAAAATCAGCTCTGTTCATAGGACTGCATGCCAAACATTTGCAGCTAAAGTTGTTAAAAGGCTCAAGACTGCATTCTGCTTATCTGGGAGTGTTCTCATGTGGGCAGCTGAGAAGCTTCAAATTGTGTAGAGATGAGTAAGCTTCCAATGGGCAGCATTAGCTATTGTGCTTTATGCTCCTTTGCAAAAATACATGATAACTAGGATTGCTTTCATTCAGTCAGCCACTCTAAACTCTCTCCTCTGTTTTTGCTGAACCCCCACCCACCCCCGCCAAATGGTTTAATCACGAGTCCAAAGTTCATAGAAGCCCAAAATTAGTGTAGTTTCCTTGACTATTTTGGCTTTCTAAAGCTTGTAACTCTAAACAATAACCAAGCCTTTTATCTCCCAAAGAAAATGTGTTTTCCTGTGAGCTAAGTAAAAATTGGTTGATCTTCTTTGTTCATGGCAAGAATTCTGACTTAGAATTTCTGGTGTGAATTCATTATTGAAGAACAAAATGCTATATAAGGAGAAGTATTTCTTTCTCTTTTGCTTGCTTTAAAAAATTCCTTTTCATTTTGTCACCGTTATTTTTATTCTGTACTTTATATATTTTCAAACAATTTCCATATAGCATTCATGTCTATTTATTAACTCTAGTTAATTACTTTATTTATTTATTTGGTTTTTTGAGACAGGGTCTTCTTTTAGCCTCAGCTAGTCTGGAACTCACTATGTAGACCAGGTTGGCCTTGCTCTCACAGAGATCTGTCTACTTCTGCCTCCCAAGTGTTGGGATTAAAGGTGTGCACCACCACCCTGGGCTCTCTAATTAATTCTTCTACATATTAAAATTTCTTTAAATTGTTGAAAGAATAGTTTTTATTCCAAATAATTAATATGAAGTTTTAGGGTATTCCTCTTAACCACATTATCAACCACATTCCTCTTAACTACATTATCTAATTAAAGCCATATTTCTCTGAAATCTGAAATTCAGATTTGAATTATAGTATTTTATTTTACTATAAAAATAACCTCCTTACTAAACTTGAATGCGAGAAATTCATTATGTATTTTACTGTTTGAATTTTTTAGATTTATTTTTTATTTTATGTGTATGTTTGCCTTTATGTGTGTGGGTATACCATGTGTGTGCAGTGCATGTGGAGGCCAGAAGATGGCATTGAATCTCCTGGAACTGGAGTTGTACATGGTTGTTAGCCATCATGTGGGTGCTGAGACCCAAATTTGGGTCCTCTGCAAGAACAACTAGTTCTTCTAACCATGAAACCATCTCTCCAGCCCCCTTTACTATATTTACAATATATGAAATATAGTTTAAGGAAAATATCACCATTTGTTTGTTTGCTTATTGATTGATTGATTCATTGAGACAAAGCCCCAATGTATAGTCCAGGCTATCCTGAAATCTCCTTCTTCCTTAGCTTCCTGTGTCCTGGTATTACAGGTAGATGCCCCCTTGCCCAGCTTAGAAAATATCACCTAATATTCTTTAAAATTTTTTTGATTGATTTATTTTTATTTTATGTCTATGAGTGTTTTGTCTGCATGTGTGTAAATGACCCATGTCTTGCAAAGCTTGCCAGGCCAGAAGAGGGCATTGGATCCCCTGGAGTTGGAGTTATGGATAGTTGTTAGCCACCATGTAGGTGCTGGGAATGAAACCTAGATCTTCTGCAAGAGAAGCCAGTTCTCTTAAACACTGAACCATCTCTCCAGCCCCCTAGCTAATGTTTAATACACAATGTACAGTTATATACCATATAATATATATTTTCCTCAAAAGTCTTTCAATCTTAATTTCCTATTTTAATATAATATACATATCATCCTCTGCACCTGTCTTTCCAGTTCATCAATACTCTGCTTCTCTTTTGGGGGATAATGTTCAGACACTGGAGTAGATGTGAGGAGTGTGTAGGGATTAGGATCTTCTTTGTTTCCATTCCGTGTGTATATTTTGAAACAAGGTCTCATTTATACGGCCTCAAACTTGCTATGTAGCTGAGAATGATCTTGAACTTCTGATCTTCCTGCTTTGCTTTTGCCTTCTGAGTGCTGGGATTACAAGTGTGTGCCGACATACCGGTTTATTTGATGCTGAGGATGAAACCCAGGACTTTGTACATGCTAGGTAAGCACTCCATCAACCGAGCTACATCCCCATCCCGTAAGTGCTTCTTAAACACCTTCCACCTAGTTCTCCTTATAGTAGCCCCACCTTTAACCCCTGGTGCAGAGTGCCTGATGCTGTTAATTTTCATGCCCTTTCAAGATTCTAGAAGGTAAATTCAACTGTATTTTTATTTTCCCAATTGCTACTTTGAGCTTTAATTTTCCCAAGTTTTTAAATCAGTTCCTATTCATTTGCTTTCTAGCTTTCAAAACTTTAACTTTTCTAGAACAAATTCTTAAAACTAATCTTTGAGTAAAAATGAATCTCATAAGCTCTGATAAGAGCTTACTTTATTTTTAATCCCTCTGATGATAAACTTATGATTTGTTGTGGGGGTTGCAATCTTTAGTACCTATAGGGGCCAGTCAGAATTCTCTGGATAATTCAGGCTTAGAGATAACTAAGTTTGGGAGAATCCCAGGTGTCCCATACTGGACACAGTAGGAGGAGGACACTTGCTCTAGGTCAGTGGGCAGCATGGCTGTTTGAGTCTGTGTAAGGCAGAATGCCTGTGACAGTCCTCATCACCCAACCCTACTGCTTTTTCTGGGTTTGAACTGTAAGGGGAAAGATTCAGAAGTTCCTTTGTGTCACTGGTGAAGGAAGTAGGTGAAAGGCATTGCTGTGGGGCTACCTTGGGTGACAGGCAAGGTAACTCCCAGCAGAACTTACATGGCAGACTGCCTGGGCCAGGGGCTAGAGTTTGTGTCTGAGATGCAAAGGATCCAAGACTTCTTGGAAGACTGAGATAGTGTCTTTGGGGTTACAGATGAAGCAAGGTTATGGCCTGGCCTGAACTATGTCAAGAAAGCATCAGTGTGCCAGCACGGATTTCTGCAGCAGGCACAGGCAGGTTCCCAGCAGGCAGCACCTGCCTACTTCAAGAAATCCGTTCATAGGGATGTTACCTTGGAATGGAGAGGAGGACAGCACTAAGTCACTGCATACAGGGAAACAGTCCTGATGGAGCCTGAACATCCAATTTGAGTGAATGTTTATGTAAAAGAGACATTTCAATCCAAAGAGACCATGTCAAAGCAAAATAAACCTATAATGGGAAAGGGATTGAATTACCTTTAATAGAAAATTTCAATGCTCCTCACTTCGGCAGAAATTTGGGACTCATAAGGAATTGTGAGGGCACTGAGGAGATAATTCAGTCAGCAAAGTACTTGCCTATCAAGGATGAGGACCTGACTTCAGTACCCAGCAGCTATGTAAAATGCAATGGGTGGTGACAAGTGCTTTAATCCCAGAGTTGAGGAGGCAGAGATGTGAAGATTCCTGGGGCCTGCTGGCCAGCTAGCCTAGCCTAATCAGAGAGCCCAGGTCCAATGAGAGACTTTGTCTCATAAAACGAGGGTGGCTCCCAAAGAATGACACTTGAAGGTTGACCTTTGGCCTCCACAAGCATGTTCACATATATGAACATATATACCCCCCAAAAAAAGACTGAGCTATAAAAACTAAAGAGGACACATATTTCTTAAATATTTAAGTTGGTATATGAGGTAAGATAGAATTGGCCGTCTTGTTGAAATACTGATATATAACTAAACTCAGTGACTACTGCTTCACTATGAATCATAAACATTTCACATATTTGTGATTCTTGAGCTATCAAGTTATAGTCATTTGCATATAAAAACCAGACACTTTCTGGAAAGTTCTTCCTGACATGTGCTATAATCAGACAGACCCCCACACCTGAAGATTTTGTTAGAATACAAGATTGTTATTTGGTATTTACTACAATTGCCAAGATCAGACAATTCAGTTCCTCCCAAATATCTGGGTGTTTACACATTAGATGGTTGTACAATAAATGAACATTGTGGAGCATGACATAGAAAAATTGTTGCTTTAGATGCCATTGTTGCTATTCCCAAAGATATAAAGAGTTGCAAAACACAGCTAAATGTCTTTTTTGTCATGGGTCAGGCCTTTGCCCCCCTTTCTTGTCCTCACTACACAAACAAGGTAAATGTCTAAAAGCCTTGGCTTTAGATCTGGAGGTGGTGGTTTGTGCTCCTTCTGCCCCAAACCATCCATACCCTCCTGTGTACTTGTGCGTGCATGCGTGCGTGGGTGCATGTGTGCTCCGGTTCGCAAAGGACTTAAGCTTTGGGGTACAGAGTGACTGTGTCGTAGCCTTCTGGGGGCCTCGTGCGGGCTCTCGCGTGAGTCTCACAGTATAGCTGCCCCTCCACGAAGAAGTAGCCCTTCTGCTTGAGGTTGAGGTTACAGTCAGCGCACACGAAGCACTCCGGGTGCCGGTACTTATCCCGGGCCTTGACCACCGCACCTCTGTGGGCACAAAAGAAGCTCAAATTAAAAACTGTGGAATGCAATACGGAAAGGGAAAGGACTACACACTGAGTATCTTTCACAGTTGGGTAACCACAACGCACACCGGGCAGTTGTATGCCACAATCCGACCACATCACAGGGCTGGTTTCTCTCTGAGCTGAGATGTGAGTCATCTTCAAATTCTCAAACAAGGGGCTTAGAGAACAGCTGGCTCCTGCCTCATGTTCTTTCACCACTGAATCTTTTCAAGAGAGAGCCTTGATATACGGAAGCCAAATTGCCCTGAGACGGGATTGTGACTTTGACCAAGGCTGTGGGTTGCACAGCTGGAGCCTGTGGTGACTTTCTATCTTGAAGGTCCAGCCTCTGTTCTTTCAAGTAGGGATAGCTCTACTGAGAGAGTAGTGCCTCAACGGGGTCACAGCTTTCTTTTACTGAGGAGCAATGGCTGCTGTTGGTGACATTATGAACTGCATATGGTTTGAGGTGCCTTGGGCTGCCAAGTCACCCCCGCCCCACACTTTTTCGTTTCTACCCCACTCTACTCCTTTGATTCTCACCAAGATCCTCCCCCACCGCACTCCTGAGTAACTGGACAGATTTTTGTTTCTTCTTGTGGCAGGGGAACAGTCTAAAGGGGCGGGAGAAGTGACCACATGGGACACTTTTAAAATTATAGGATTCACTGAAAATTTGAATTAGCAAGGGTGCTATTTAAACATCGAGTTCTTGAAAACTAGAAGCTGTATTTATAGTTTGAGCCCTGAACATAGGTACACACGAGCACCACTAAGTGGACTCAGTGTATTACATATGTAATATGTATATTTATAAATATGTATATGTGTAGGAAAGAATAAGCCAAGAAATTGAGAGGAAGTAGGGGGCATGGGAGGATTTGGAGGGGGACCAGGAGGGATGGAAAAGTGCAAATACAATACCCATGCATGAATTATTCAAAAATTAAAAAAAATTATATTTTGAGCTGAGCATGGTGGCACAGGCCTTTAATCCCAGCACTTGGGAGGCAGAGGCAGGTGGATCTCTGTGAGACTGAGACCAACCTGGTCTATATAGTGAGTTCCAGGCCAGCTGGGGTTACCAGGGAGACCCTGAATTAAAAAATTATATTTTGACATTTGGACAATTAAAGCAATTGGGCATGCAAAACATTTTAATTAAGCCAATGACCACTGTGTTTGTTTCTCTGTATAGAAAAAGAAGTATGCACAAATTTTACACGAACAAAGGGAGAGTTTTAAAAATAAAAATCATGATTCTTGGAAATAGTTTTCATATATCTATTTGGGGGAAATTTTTTCTCAACGGTATTTCTGAAAAGAAAGATTGCTGACTCACATTCTAGTCAATTTGAGGTTACAACTAAGGAATGCTGGTCAAGTGTGCTAAGTGCTGTAGAGGTTCTATTTTAAGTTGAATAGAAAATTAACTTCTTCAAAATTGCCTTTTCTATGTAAAGTCTTAACAGTAGAGGAAATGGAAAGCTGTCAACAAGATTCAGAGTGAGTTCTTTGGGGAAGAGAGAGACGTACACAATGCCACTCCCACACTTGTCGCAGAGTGGCATCCTCTGGGCACTGCCAGCTCCGCCGTGGACTTTGGTAACTGGAGCCCTCACACTCCGGGTTCCAGCAGGACGGTCATCTGAAAAACAAAGTGTTTCCATTTACGGCAGGGAACAGCTGGCTCCAGTTTGCACTTTGCTTCTATTTTAAATTGTGCACTTTGACCTAAGGAAGTCTTCAGTTGCATCTGTATCATGGTTTCAAAGGGAGCAGGACCCATTGACGCAGAAGAGACTTGGATCTAAATTGTGCTGTCGTTGGTGGGAATTGTTAGAAGATGCTCAAAGGAGCAGAGTGTATCTTTCATTTTATTTTTTTTTAGAAATATAAATGCCATAAAATTTATCATTCCAACCACTTTTAAGAATGCAATTCAGTGGCAGTAAAGTCCATGTACCATGTTGGACCACCACTATCAAGATCTATTTCCTGCACTTTGTTGTCATCCCCAGATAGAGACCATATACCAACCAAACAGCAAATGCTCATTCTCTCTTCTTTGCAGCCCTGGAAACCTCTATTCCACTTTCTGTCATTATGAATTTTCTATTCCAGATGTCTCATATAAATATCATACAATATTTGTCTTTTTACATTATTTTAGAAAAACTTTAAAAATGTTTTATTATTCTTATTTTATGTGTATGAGTGTATTGTCCGCATGTGTGTAAGTGCACGCATGACATGCAATGCACACTGTCAGAAGAGGTCATCGAATTCCCCTGGAACTGGAGTTATGGATGGTTGTTAGCCTCCACATGGGTGCTGGTAATTGAACCCCAGTCCTCTGCAGGAGTAGCTAATGCTCTTAACTGCCGAGCCATCTCTCTATCTCCTACTTCTGTCTTTTTCACTGAGCATACTTTTAAGGTTCATTCAAACTGCAGTGCTGGTCAGATTGTCACTCCTTTTTAATGAGGAATAGCACTCCCACATATGTGTGTCTCACATTTTGTTTATCTACTCATCTCTCAAAGGACATTGGTTTTTTTTCCCATCTTTTGCTTTTTGAATACATGAGCACTGGTGTACAAGTACGTGATTTTGTTTCTGCTTTGAGATGCATACTTAGGCATGGACTTGCTGGTTTGTCTTTTAACCACATTTAGACGTCTGCTTAACTTTTTGAAATACCCCCACTGTTTTCTGTATTGAGAGCATCATTTTCCATTGCACCAATGATGAACAAAAGAACTTTTCCAACACTTATTTCCAAATCTTTTGGAACCCATCTTAATGGGGCATTTTACCTTTGGTGTGACTTTGAAAGGATAGTATATGTCTTTTAGGGTTCAAAAGTACAGGCTAAACTGTAAGCTAGAGGACAACAGAAGCGGGACAGAGGTCAGCTTTGCTACATACTGGTTGTATGACTTTAAACTTTCCTTTTGCCTCTTTTTCTCATTTTTCAAATGAGGCAAATAATAGTTTCTATCTTACTGACTTATTGTGAATAGTAAATGATAATACATGCAAGGTATTTTGCACAAAATGAAGAACATAGTAAATTTCATGATCTTTTTTTGCCTTGATGTTAATGATACTCTAAAGGGTTGGGGGAGGCTGAGGAATCTTATAGTAGCTATTAAAAACTAGATCTTACAAATCATAAGCTACACTAGCCCTTATATCCTATGGATAGAATTTGTCTTTTATGCCTTTTTATGAGTGGTTTCATTTTATGGCTGCTTGGATATGTCCTGAAAGCTCTTTCTCAAAATGAAGCACCACCTAAATCCTAAGCAGATTCGCTTGATGACTGCCTAAATTAGCCCCCAGGCTTTCATCCCTAGCATGCTACTAAACTCTTCTCCACCCACCCAAAGGCCTTCACCAATGTGCAAGCAGATCCTAGTGGCTGCTTACCAGGCCCATCGTTCACTAGTTCCTGGAGCACCCTGAAGGAGCCTGACTGGCGGGGTTGAGTTGGCTCATCACGATTGTCATGGAGCATGCGGTACACATCTGACTGGGGTGGTACTGAAGCTGTGGGTTCACTGAAACACAAATATGATCAATGAAGCATCATCAGGAGCATTGAGAGGCAAGCATCAACCAAGAATCATCCTCTGCTTAGAGCAAGCAAATCTCTATTATGGTAAGAAATACAATGCAACTTCATGTGGGCTGCCTTAAAATGTCATTAGCAAGAACCCTGAGAGTCACCTTGACCTTCTCTATCTAGGATGGAAATCAAAAGGTGACTGCTATTTGGAGTTATAAGACTCCTGTCTGATGGCTATATAATTATAGATGTGAACAAAATTAACTTTCAGAAAAGGGACAATGTAGACACAGTAGTGAAGGAGTAAGTTCAGTGTGATTATTTTCAGTCATAAAAGTTTAAATGTTCACATTTTTCATATGAAACTATCATATAACTTGTACATTGTTGAAATTTAACCAGCAAGTGTTTCAACACACATAACACAGCAACTTTCATCAATATATGGGTTAAATTGATTATCCTATGTTTTAAGAGTCACATTAAAATTCATTTATAATAATTAAAGTAACTTTATTTAATGCTTTCTACAAATACATTCATAATGGAAAACTTTACTTACTAGGCATTAAATATGATATTACTTTATGTTATCCAATTGTATTACCTAGAAAGTTTATCTGCATATCTATATTATATTTGAAAATAATCACATATAAATTTGAAATTCTTTGAGCTTCTTTGTAAAATGACTTTGATAGTAACTCAAGGTATAAACCCCAAGATATCTTTAGGATACTGTTACACAGCACTCAAATATCATTATAATTTATATAAAGTGATTCTGCAAATTGAAAGAAATAATAAGATCTTATTCCATAATAAATCCTTTTCATTGAAAAAGCTTGGTGGTAAAGATACTCAGAACAAACATTGATAACAAAGAGGAAACTAGTCAAAATAAGACTAATGGGAATTAAATAATTTCACTAATAGCCTGAGGTATTCATGTATAAAACTTAATGCAAAGCAAACATTTAAGATGAAAAAAGTAATTCTTTTCCATACACTACCATTAGAGAAAGAAAAGGTATAATCTCATAAAAATGCTCTGACTCTCCTACCTGCTTCCCAATTTTTCACCTACAAAAGACAGACATAAGACACTTCTGAGAAGTACTAAGTCAGACATCCACAAAGTGCATCACAGCTTTCAAAAGACATACATTTGGTCCTCACGTGATTTCATTTTATTGCAATCTGCTGTGTTATCTACTTCGATAATTTTTATTACCAGACTTAAATGCTTGCAAGACATTTTTTCTTCAAAGCTTTGCACATAGCTTTCTTTCCATCAAGACAATGTTAAAAGACACCATTAAAGTTGTGTTTAGTTAATATGCCTATGGTTCAAAAAGTCTTGTATTACCTCATGGAGGGTGTTTCCCCTAGAGCTGTTGAAACCTGACCCTGAAGTGTTTCCATAATATTGTCATCTGAGTACAGCTGCATAGGTGTGTTAAACTGAGCATGTACAATCTTCACACCAGGAAGTTCCATTTCCAAAGGAATGTTAGGGGCCATCTTAGCAGCGACTTTCAAGTCACCTGGGCAAATGGTGCTAACAGTACTGACAGAAGAAGGGGTGCTACGTCCACTGCCACAGTCAATACCGGAGGGAGTGCTGCATCCACTGTGTTAATGACACGTTACACAGAGATGACACACGGAACCAGAAGAACACAGAGAACAAGTGCAGATAGGTTAAAAAGAGGTGCATTGCATCAGTCTGAAATGTAGGTAGAACTTGTTGTAAAAAGTGGCAATTGAAAAATTCATACTTGAAAACATTTCACAAAATTAAAAGATGCAGGTGATATTGCATTTGTTGGTGCAGTTCTGTCCAGTCGAGGGTTACAAGTTGAAAGACTTGCATGTAAAGTCATTAGAAATATATGACTATTCTCATTTTTTAAAAAAGGGCCACATAATTTAATACATGACCAAATCATAGGTAAATGTTGGAAGGAAGTCATGTTTGCTGGCTCTCCTTATATATCTCTGAATTTTATAGTTAAAGTATTCATGAATAAGACTTCACAAATAGTAGCAATATGTAGCATAGAGATTTAGTCAAAGGTATAGGCTGAACATCTACAAAGAATAGATGGTTCAATGATAGTTTGGGTCTTGAATGAATGGAAATTGGCAACTTGTGGGTAGGTACAAAGAAAGATTATATTTTAGAGCTATTTTATAAATAGTTTATTGTTACTATTTCCATTTTTTATATTTTTTTATTTTGTTAAGAGTACACTTTAAAAATTGTTCTCTAGAACAGGGACTAGAAGCAGTCAATAAATGCTTATCACTTTACAATTGTTGATTACAGGACAAATAGATCATCTTAGATTATTTGGATGCTACCATACTGTTAGGATAGATTTCCTTTGCACATAATGTTTCACATAAAATTTTGGACATACACATATATTTCCATGCACAAATTTATTTCCTTTTAAAGACAAGGTATAGGGATTTATTAAAACATCATAGAGGCCAGTCATTCAGATTAAGAACTAGGGATGTTTCATATTCTGTATCAAATTGATCAGTCACAACCGAGCATGCATTTTGTTAGTTTATTTATCTATTTGACACCGGGAATTGTACCTAGGGCCTCATGCATGTTAAGTCTATTACTGAGCTACATCCTCAGTCTTCTACATGCAATTTAAGTGCACATGAGATACATTTTGTGAGAAAATAGTATGTATTAAGAGAGTCTTCAAAAATGCACAGCCATTTAGAACAAAGCAAAAAGAAGTGATGGTATTAATATAAACCTCTATTATGCCTGCCCATCTATGTTATTGTAAACTTAAGGCATAGATACAGTTTAATGACAAGGTTTCCTCAAAGTCAGCAGCCTGTCACTCTCAAGTATGGGGCCCCATTTAAACATTTTTATTTATTATTATTTAAAAAAATTTTATTTGAGACTGATTGCTGCTAGGTGAAGGAGAGTATGACTTATATATGATCACAGGATGGGCTGATTAGACTCTGGTGGACAAATTTACACTGAAGGACATTTGGGTACAAACACCTGAATGAATAGGACTCAGCATGTATGGCAGAGTGCATAGGGTTTGGGTGGGGGCTTGGGGAGCATGGATGGGGGAGGGGGTCTGGATTTGAGTGGGAAATGTTGTTTGAAATTTAAAAAGCTCAATAAAATTTTTTTAAAGTTTTTGTGTAGGAGTGTATTGCCTGCATGTAAGTCACTCATATTATGTAATGCCTATGAAGGTCCGAAAAGGGCATTGGATCCCCCCTAGAACTGGAGTTATAGATGGTTGTTAGCCACCATGTGGGTGCTGGGAATCAAACTGGGGTTCAAGTGCAGCCATTGTTTTTAACTGCTGAGACAACTCTCCAGGCCTGGACCCCATTTTTGCATTTACTCTCAAGGGCCACAGGATGTTAACCACAGTTCCTCATGGACAGCAAAACTCAAAAGGATACTGAGCAGTGGCTTCTAAATATTTCACTAGTGTTGCTGCCTGGTTAGGGACGATATTGTCTTAAATATATTTAAAATTTTTCTTTTGGTCTTGTATTATATAGTTCAACTGTGTGAGAACACAGCCTAAATAATGGGCTTGCTCCTTTATTTCCTGCCTGTTGAGACTCTATTTAAAACCTAATCAGTACGTCAATTAGCTCACACACCCCAGCATCAAGTGACTTTATTCACCATTTTTGTAGGCTCAGCACTGATCTCTGAAAAGACTTTAGCTGGTAAAAGAATGGAAGCAAATTTTCTCATATAGAGCAGTTTGGTCAGGATAAAATTTATTCAACCGAAGTGTAAGTGTTCATGAACACTTGTAGTAGAGGAATTGGAGAGTGAGTTAAATCTTAAGGGCTTTGGGGTTGAATATAGTGTATCCATTCAGGAACATTAAGAACTTCTCTTACTTCCTGTTTGCCAGGCAGGGTACAAGATGCTGGATAAGGGGTTGCCAAAGTATCAACCGGAACTGACAAATATGCCTTATTTTGTAGTTGCAATTAGTAATCTTTTTCTGCTGTTACAGTTCTTGTATATTGACATACGTGTGTGAGGCTTAGTTAGGCAAGGGTTGTGTCTTTATTTCCTTCTTCCTTCTACTTAGGGGAAACAAACTGAAGCCAACAAAAATGATCTTTTATTGATTTCCAATACAATGTTGAAAGTGTTCTTGAGCTGATTTTTGTTGTTGTTGTTCTTGATTGTTTTTTGACAGGGTCTCCCTAGTCACAGCCTACCTGGAAGTCACAGTGTGAACCAGGGTGGCCTTGATCTCACAGAGATCCACCTGCCTCTGCTGCCCGAAGGCTGGGATTAAAAGCACATGCCACCACGTCGGGCTCGAGTTGATGTTTCAAATGAAAGAGTTCTCATGAACTGTGGGTACTGTAGAATATCATCGTGAGTCCTGTGACTTATTTCTGATGACCTGGGATGTAGGTGCTAAGGAGATCCCCTGACGTCAACTCCTGATGAGACAATACTACCTGTTACAGTGAGGTTCTCAATTATGTCATAACTAGGTGGGTCATTCGACCAAGAACTAAGTAACTTCCCTGGGAACGTGAGCAGACGGGGCGGGGGGGGGAGGGGATATTTCTGGATGTAACCTTAAAAGTTACCTACAGACATTTCTTTTTTATATTCAGATCTGTAAAAACCTTGTATTTATTGTTAATTATAGCTTTGGCTTTAATGTTTTATGTATTTGCATATAAAACATTGGTGTTTTAAATTGCTTCAATTATGAGGAAATAAATCAGGCATATTAACATATTATAAATTTATGACATCTAATTTACTTGAGATGAAAGAAGTTGTTCATTCATAACGCAGTGGTAGCTTGGTAGGTAGCCTCTCAAAATTCCCCCTTGTTGAAAAATCACTGGGGGAGGACAAAAATGTTCAGAGGCTGAAGCAGGGACATGGGAAGAAAGGAAGAATGGAGGGGCATTTTCATAGTTCTTTAGGATTTCTACACTGTCACTGTTTTTTACAACAGAAAATTCCTGTTCCTCCTTGCTCCTCTTCTAAGAGGTGCCTTCAAATGACGAACTTGTGACTGGCTTGTCTTATCACCGTGAAAAAGTTAGGATAAAAACATAAAGAAAGGATCTTATATGCAGGTCTCCCTGAATCTTTGTACAATTAAATGTGTCCAGTGTCCTTAGCAAAGCCAGGATATTACTTAAATGTATTGTTTTATTTATGCCTCTATGAGTCACACACTGGACTTATACTCATGCTAAACCTCAAAATTAAGTAAGTATATTCATTTTGCTATGCTTCTTTGGGAAGATGTCTATACATTTATTCAACAGTAAGTAGCATTTTAACTTAAAAAGGATTTATTTTTGTCATTTTAAAATTATGTGTGTGTGTTTGTGTCCACAGATGCCCTTGGAGGTCAAAGATGTTGGATTTCCCTGGAGCTGGGGTTACAGACAGTTGTGTGCCACCTAACACGGGGGCTGGAACCAAACTTGGGTCCTTCGCAAGAACAATACTCACACCTAACCACTGAGCCATCTCTTCAGCCCTGCACTTTAAATTTTGATATAGTGTGATATGATATAGTGTGTTATGATATAGTGTGTTATTGAAAGTAGAAAAAGATGTGGAAAATAAGGAGAAAATGGATGGAAACAAGAGAATAAAGGGAAATGAAGAAAAGAATGGTGTAGAGTTGAAAGGCTGGAAGACAGACAACAGTTCCAGATTCTTCTTGTCACACCATCAGGAAACACTGGGTACTCTTAGTGTTGTGTTTCCTTATCCAGTGCACATTTGAGGAACAGTTATTTTTACGTCCTTGGCTCACAACATGGAACCAGTCAGACAAAGATGCTGGATTTGTCAGTTACAGCCTTCTCAGCATCTTCTTCCTGTTCTAACATCCCAGTGCTCCTCACAAAACCTGCGTGGTTTATTTTGAGACAGTCTTCTGTCCTGCCTGTACTTCACTGCAGGGGCTACACTTGGAAATCATGTATTAAGACTGGCCATCCACAGCAGGAGTTAGGCATCTACATGCTCTAGGAGAATCACATAGATATGAAATGTGCCACATACCATATACTTAATTGTGATGGGCATTTTGACAAGCTGGCACTTAAAGGCATTTAATTAAAAATTTCTCTCTCTATTTCTTGCTTTCTCTCCCTCAGAACAAACAACAGGAGGGTTAAATAAGTCACACCTATGGAGTGACTTCACTCATGGGCCATCAGTTTGGGGCACCTGATATAAACCATTACTCAATGTTCCTAACATGATAGTATCAATCCCGTCTAATCATCAACTTTCCAGGGTTAGCTATTGTCAGAGTGGTAGGTTTGAAATTTCCTGAAATTGCTATTTTGGCATTAATTTCAACTGAAGTTCAAGTTCAATTTCTAGAGAAGACTGTTGAATAGATCATGTGGACATAATCAGCTTCTCTGATTGACAGATAAGACTTTAAATTTTGTTCATTATTATTCTGATTTATACAGTGTTGTCCACGGGAGTCAACAATAGCCCCAGTAACTGCCTTCCCTACTCTGACTCTATACTTACTCTCAGTCAAGGGGAAAAGGTCCTTTCTCAAAGGGCCTCTCTCTCTTTGCAGGGAGCTATACGTATGAACATTTACTCTTACATAAGGGTTAAAATTAGTGTGTTTGAAGGTCCAGACAGAAGTATGCATTGTGGTGGGGTGGCTGGAATCTGTCAAACATATAAAGCAATCCAGGTTTCCCCTTACTACTGCTGGAGCCGATTTCCATTTTTGTCTCTGCTGGCCAGGGTTTCATGACCTGGGACAGGGTACATCTGCCTGTCTCAGAGGTCATGGTGTTCTGGATAGGATCCTCAGAGTAGCAGGGGCACTATTTATAAATACACATGGTGACCACATACTATTTCACAGCTGTTGTCTTGTCAATATTTACCCTAAGTGATAGATGATATTTGGTTACTGTTTACCGCTAAACAAGCTGTTTCTTTTTGCTTTTAAAATAAGCTTCACAAGGAAAGTCCACTCCAAACATCTAAAAGTTACTTTTCCTGGTTGTTAGTAAGAATTGATTAAAGAACATGCACTTCAAACTTCACAATCTCAGAGTTTATGACCTGCTTCGGCCTGGAATTATGAAAGGTTTGGGCCGAATATTGTGCTTGTGTTCAAAGTAGTTCACATCCTGTAAAAACAAAGGGTTAAAAAAAAGTCCTCAGTGGAAGATTAATCCTTGGAGGATAAAATTGAATGAATGATAATTGTACAGAAAGATTATTTACCACCAAATATTACATGACTAAGTGGGGTGGTGATGGAACCAGAGATTTCTTCTTTTTCACCATGCAGTCACTAAATATTCAGGAACTGGCTGATTGAGGTTCAGAACAGTTAGAACCATGTTCTAGATGCTTGTCTTTGAAAATAAAAATCTGATAGTGCCTTCAAGAAAGTAAAAAGAAAGCCACAAGAGCTGGACTCTTGCAAAGAAAAAGAACCATACTACGAAGAAGACGGTGGCCAGACCTGAGAATCCATACTTACTTTTGAGGTGAACTGGGGATGAGACCCCGCAGTTGTCCATGCAGCGCATCTTGGATATTGCTAGCTGAATAGAGCCCAATGGGTGAGTTATAGGAAGCGCTCACTACCTGTCTTTTGTCATCAATGTTTGCTGCTGCAACGAAAGGCTGGGCCCTTCTGTTGTGCGCGGTACCAATGGGTTTGAATTCCTGTACATGGCAGACAAAATACACAGCCACAGAACGCACAACAAAGCCGTTAATGAGCAAAACCGACAGCGTTGCTGTTTTTAAGGCATCATTACCTACTACAGGATTAGCAGAAAGGTTAAAGGAGGAGTTAGGGTACATCTTCCTACCATTTCTATGAAATTTACATATACTATACTATACTCACCTACCAAATGTTACAATGCTATGGATTTGACCTTGTTTATTATATCACAGTTCAAACACTGTTTCTCTTGCCTGCCCCCTACTGACTTCTTCACCAATTTCTTTTAAAAGATTCCAAAAAATTGTGTCAGAAATGATCATTTTTATGCTTGCCTTTAATCTTTGCCCTCAGGAGGCAGAGGCAGGCAAATCTCTGTGAGATTGAGGTCGGTCTGGTCACAAAGTGACTTCCACCTAGATTGAGATGAGGGAGACCCTGTCCAAAAAATAGATCATTTTTATTTAGAGAAAAATGATTCTACCACATATTTTATTTTCTAAAGTAGAGGTTACATATTCTTTCTTCTCCATTAATTTCAGCTTTTGTGTTACTGAGAGAGAACAGAACCCAAGGGCTACACAGATGAGGCAAGCATGTTACCATGATATCTTAAATAACTTTAATCCATTTAAGAAGGGGAAGAACAAAGTAATCAAAAGGTGAATAAGCATTTGTGAGTAACTATACCGAGGTTGTACTTAAAAGTAGCAAGAGCCGGGCATGGTTGCACATGCCTTTAATCCCAGCACTTGGGAGGCAGAGGCAGGTGGATCTCTGTGAGAAAAACGTCACCCTGGTCTTCGTAGAAAGGTCCAGGTCAGTTGGGGCCTCAGGAAAATCTTGTCTCAAGGCAAACAAAAGTAACAAGAATAAAAAATCCTTTTATGAAAGCAGGAATATCAGATTCCTTTGTGATAATTTCCCATGCATTTGAAGAACTGTCCATATGTGTGTCCATTTCTTGGAGGACAAAGATAAGGAAGTCAGAGTCAAGCAGTGCACATGATTCAATAAAGAGCTTTTCTTTGTTGACTGGGGAACAGCACCACACAGTAGAGTCCCAAACTCTGAGTTTAAAACATGCCTGAAAGATCTGAAACTCTATATTGTCTTTGTGTGTGTGTGTGTGTGTGTGAATAATGTTTTCTAGTTTTGAATTCATGAATAATTTTATAAAGCTATTAATTTTTTTGTCTTATGAGCAACAGGAGACACCAGTAGGGCATGCTAAAATACATGAGAGCTGATTCTCTTTGCAAACCTTTGTAGTTGCCAAAGTAGCAATATTAATCTTTACAACAGCATTTGTGCTCACGTTCACATCAGCTTTATTTACTTTTGTGACAGCGCCATCAGTGCTGCACACAGATTTGAAACAATTATTTGAAATGTTATCTGAATTTTTTTCAATAAAAAGTGATCATGCCTTTAGTATTTGTGTTGCCATCATTTTCTTCAGGTTGTTACAGATGGGTAAACTGGAGGATTGTGCATTTCTGTTAGGGGAGAAGCTGTGGAGAAGGAGGTCATGAGGACAGAACTAGAAGAGGAGGAAGTAGCAGAGAAGGGAACAAAGGAGAAGATGGGGAGGAAGAGGAAGAGAGGGACAAGGAGGCCAAAAAGGAGGAGGAGGAGGAGGGGAAAGTGAGGGAGGAAAGGAATGAAGGAGGGGTAATGAGCGGAGGGGAGGAGGAGGATAAGGAAGATAAGAAGGAGAAGGGGAGGATGAGGAGAGGGTGAGTGAGGATGAGGAGGAAACACTAAAGCAAAGAGACCATCTTTCTATTAGAGGTGGAACTGGGGCTTTTCATAGAGCCTCTTGTGCCCGAGACTGTGAATAGCTTCCTGCAGAGACCTAAGATGCAATAATACTTTCATTTTGTTCTCCTGAGCAGGTAGTCCTCACACAAACTCTTGTCTTTCCCATATAGGCCTACTGACCACATTAAAAACAGTTACGACAGGGAAAATGGGGTACAGCTTCAACTGCTAGCTCACTGTGTCAATTCTCCATCTGTCCCCAATGTCATGACATCAGAACATCTGTGATGATATGAGAGACCGGGTCTGTCACCTCAGTCTGGGACAAACATGTTGTCTCCTGAAGCTTAGAAGATTTAAGCTTAATACAATTTAGCCTATCATCCTATAGTGTGATTGAATTGACTAATACCTTGTTCATTTAATTTTTTTCCTTTACAAAAATGGCTGGCTGCTGAGGAGTTGGCTGGATGACATTTTTGGTGCTTCCACTAGGAAGCAGGATGACTGAACAACCAAAGGCACCTTTAGAAATTCCCGTTTTGAATCCCACAACATGTAAAAATGTGTATGACCAAACATTTACACAGTGGTGTAAAATCTGATTGTGTTAGCTGATCTCATAATGAATTGGAACTGGCTGTTCATGATTACCATTATGACTAACTGTTATCATGGCTTGAAAAGAGTGGACTGGAAATAATTGTAAGTAATGACAGTGGTCATGGTTTGAGTCTTTGTAACTCTCTTTGATATGAAAGAAGACAGAGGCTAATTGCCTAATTTAGCTTTGGAAGAGCATAAGTCTTTGGGGCTGATTATGGAGCGAATCAAGCAAGACCAAACCACTGAAGCCTTGTGGATGGAACCTAGATGATTTCTCATAACAAAGTATGAAATGTCTTAAGACATGATTAGTTTAGCAACTATGGTGGACTGATTGGAAAAAAGTTTCTACCCTAATACTGTGTTTCTTAACCTTAAAATGATGAATAAACATGGATGGTGATAGTCATATAAATGAAGTATTTTATCTGAAAATATTTGTGTATTAATCTTCAGAGGGACTTCTTTTTTAAATATTTTATTTATTATTTTTATTTTATGTGTATGAGTGTATTGTCTGCATGTATGTTAGTGCACCCATGTTATACAATGTCTGTGGAGGTCTAAAGGAGGCATCAGATCACCTACTATAACTGGAATTACAGATGGTTGTTAGCCACCATGTGGGTGCTGGGAACTGAATCTGGGTCCTCTGCAAGAGCAGCCAGTGCTCTAACCACGGAGCCATCTCTCCAGCCCAGAGAAACTTCTTTTGAGATTTTAAATTTATCGTGTGTGTCTGCAGGTACCGTACAGAGGCCAGAAAAAGGTGTCAGATCCTCTGGAGCTGGAGTTACAGTTTCTTGTGAGTCACCCAACATAGGCCCTAAGAACCAAACTCAGGTCCTCTGGAAGAACACCAGGTGCTTTTAACCACTGGGACATTTCTCAAGTTCCCCCCAAGGAGCATTTCTAAACTGCATTATGTAAGTTAACCAGCTCCAAACCTTTTCCCTGTGATTTTCAGTTTAGGTTCTACAACCATATATATATATATACATATATAAATGTAATTGGTTACAAGAAAAATCCCTCTATTTTCTACCCAGATAATAAAAGGAAGTCTTGGGGCTGGAGAGATGGCTCAGCGGTTAAGAGCACTGACTGCTTTTACAGAGGACCCTGGTTGGATTCCCAGCACCCAACATAGTAGTTAACAACCATCCACAACTCTAGTCCCAGGGGATCTGATGTCTTCTGACTTCAGTGGGCATTGTAGGACATGAGTGCACTTACACACCTGCAGGCAATACACTCATACACATAAAAAATAATAAAATATTAAAAGAGGAAGTCTTTCTAGTATAGGCTTAAGGCATTTTTGTTTAGGCTTTGCAAAGCATTAGCTTACTGGCTTCTGCGATCATTTCCAAGAGCACAATGAAGTGTATCCATCAAAGGTAAACAAGCGCTTTAATGATGGCACCGAGAATCAGCATTTTGTCCAAGTCTTACATCATTGTTGATAGTCATATAGAACCAAAAGATAAAACCAATTAGATGCTCACTATTTTGCATTAATTGTGCTTTTACTTTTCTTGGTAAGGCATGTGTAACACAAAATGTCAATAAAAAATTTTATAAAGCAGTTAATTAGTTCAGCTCTTGTGTTTGTTTTACCCAGGCAAAACCATCAAATAATTCTTATCCTATCAAAAAGTAATCATTCAAATTAATTACAGCTTCAAATATAATTGTTAAATGTTAGGGGATTAAGAAATAATACATATTATTATATATTATAAGATATTATTATACTAAGAAAGAGTAGTTTGAATGAGTGAAATGCTAGAGCAGCCAGGGGAAAGCTTTGGATCTGATGGGTCATCACTGGCATGGAAAAATGGCGCTCTTGACCGTCCTTGAAATGACCTCAGCAAGGACAACACTCAAAGACAGTTTACCTTCAATTTCTTACTTGATGACATTGTTCACAGATAAAGGGTCAGGCCATCACCATCTTATTGGAGCCGAACACCTGACTCATATACTTTGTTTCTCTTACTTCCCTACTGTTTTAGACACTTTTCATATGACATGGTGGGGAAATAAGAACAAATGATATTTGAGCAAATATATGATAAAGTCCCAGTGAAGCAATGAATCTGTCACATCATGTTTGAAGTTTATGAATAGCTATCCTCTCATGCTCACCCTTGGGAATGGAAAACAAAGTTATTCTTTTTTTTAAAAAAATTTTAATTATTTTTATTTTATGTGTATGTGTGTATTGCCTGCATGTAGGTAAGTGCACCTGTGTCATGCAATGCCTGAGGAGGTTAGAAGAGGCTGTAGGATCCCCTGGGACTGGAGTTACCGACAGTTGTTAGTGGCCATGTAGGTGCTGGGATTCCAAACCAGGTCTTCTGCAAGAACAACCAGTGTTCTTAACCTCTGAGCCATCATTCCAGCCCCTGAAGTCACTCTTAAAATCATTGCTTTCCTTTAGCAATTGGCTTCAAGTGTTCCCATATCTCATTAAAGGAGAGTTTGGGGAAATGGTGATTATGAAGTTTGTTTTGTATAGGTCTCCTTCTAGTTATCAAAGTAATGTAGATTAAAGTTTATTTTATGAAAATACACTATGACTATACATGTAAGTACATCTTTAATATAAAATCTATGGCAAGGACGTAGTCCTTTACGCTCAGAGAAGAACCATTTTTGTTTCTGAAGCATTTTTCCTCCTGTGATGGGTATAATGTATCTTTGAGTTATTCACCTGACTTTAAGCAAGGATGAAAGTGATGGTTTAGTGGAGATAGGAAGCTTTGAAGAAGGAACAGTCTGCAGATGCCTTGTTTAGAAAAATGCTGGAGACTACTCACAGACTGTCAGGATCATAAAGGAATGGATTCATTCAGTTGCCGAGAATTGATCTGAACAACTTCTAAGATCTTTTTGAAGGCTAAGACTCAAATCTTAATACATAAAACCAAGACTTAACTATTTACTGATAGCATGGAAAGATTTAAAAAATTGAGCTATTAAAATTTTATATTAATTATTATTTCAACTGTGTAAGAAAAATCTTCTAAATCTAAACCTATGCATATGAAAAACCACCAGAAATATATATGTATATTAATGTATATTATTTGGGACTAGATAATGGGATAATAGCATCTCACTTTCAGTGAGAAGATAGTATTTTTTAAATGAATAAGAGCATTTTGCCCCACAGCAAAAATTGTAATGCTATAAAAACCTGACTTGGGTTGAGAAGAAAGAACTCAAATTTTCTATTGTTCATTGGCGTTTTACAGTTTTTCTCCAATGGCATTTTAAAGCACTTTGCTGACGTCTGTTTCTGCAGCTGACAGTCTTGCTTTCTGGAAGACTGTTCTATCTGTACCACACTCATTGAGAGGGAGGGGGAAGTAAATCTTTTTGTATAGCATTGTATTACTTGAAACAATTAGTGTTTTCTCCAAATGGTTTATAATGCAAAGGTCACAAATTTCTACTTTGTTAGAAGAAAATCTCTTTGTGTTCTAACTAGGATTCTCAGATGGCAGGGTAACATTGAAATGTAACTGTATTGTGTACTGCCTGTGCTCTGTGAACTGCCCATGCAGGAATCTGTCCCAAGAGTGTCATAAGGGGAAATCCTTTCATCCATTAGGAGAACTGAAATTGTTCTTATCGCTGAGCTGAGCCTGTCAAACACTGGCCTCTTAGAGAGGATGCCAGTAAGAATTAGGCATGACTCAAACTATTGGAATTCTGAAAGTCTCCGTATGAATGACTGCTATAGTTCTTAGCCTAATTGGCACCTTTTTTATTTTTATTTTTCAAAAGAAGTTCATTTCCTTTTCCCTATTTCTAGCTTCATAAATATTTGTATTTTCAGCCAGGCATGGTGGCTTTAATCCCAGCATCTGGAGGCAGAGGCAGGTGGATCTCTGTGAGTTCAAGGCCAGCCTGATCTACATAGCAAGTTCCAAGCCAGCTGGGGCTGCAGGGAGACCATGTCTCAAAAAGATAAAACAAAAAATTCGTGTTTTCTAAACTTTGCATTCAAGACATCTGGGTTAATAAAATGATTAGCAAGAAGCGAGAATACTTAGAATTATACCTTAAAGGCCAATTCTTACAATAATCATAATCATAAATCGATGCTTATAGATTTGAGAGATAGCACTTCTCCAGTTCCAGCTCAGGCCTTATGACTGAGCTTCAGTTCCGAAAAGATGGCACCAAAACAGATGCCCATCAGTCATCTCTTGGATTAATAAATCCTTGCTGGGATGGGAGAGGCAACTGCATGTGACTAAAGATCATTGGATTTGGCCCTTTGATCAAATATATCTAGTTACCCTGGACCTTATGCCTCGTATTGTGAGTTAGTTTTACAATCAAGGAGAAGTGGAGAAGTGACTTGTGAAAGGGTGCAGTGCAATTTTGTATGTGCTGTGTATGGACCAAGAAGTGGGGAAATTTCATCCAGTTGGTTCTAGAGATTCCAAGAGTTTGGATAGTGAACTGATACACAGACAAGGGCTTCAGAGTTACTTTTTAAAAAGTACCCCACAGTCTCTTTTTTTCTCTGTTTCACCCCTAAACAATCAATCAGTGTGGGGCGAAGTGAGTAGGTGTGTACTTTACTGAGAAGGGTTATATGTAAGTGGTAGCTTTGCATCTAGAACTTTCATTTTTTCCCCCCATTTTTTTGTAGCAAAGCAAATGCTGATTAGAAGTTACTATTCACCAACCCACCTAACACGCTAGGGTGACCCACCCTAAGCGTTCAAATCCCTTTCACTCTGTTTACATGCTGAACATCTCTAATCCAAAAATCAGATTTAGATCCCTTTGGTAAAGTATCTTAGTATATATGTACAAACGTTTCCAAATTAAAAGAATCTGAACTGTAAAACTTGTGGCCCTAAACATTTCAGATGAGAGAGAGAGCCAACCTGTCTTACCTCTCCCTTCCATGTCATCAGTTGCTCCCTCACTCTGAAGAATCAAAGTTTCATCTGACCTAAGCATCCCAATCAACTTCCAAGATCACACTCACAATCTAACATATGAAGGTGGTGGGTGTTCTGAGAACAGGTTCCCAGGGCTGGACCTGGTCATTTCCTTGCATGTGGATCAGGGAGGGGGTTGTATTTTGACTAAATATAAAGCCTTATAGAGCATAATTTATAATACCAATGAGGAAATAGAACAGCAAGGAGGAAGGGAATCTTTTATATAATGTGGTGGTGATGGGGCTAGAAAGCCCTATCGTGTAAGAGGTAAATAGTGTGAGAGTCAAGGCAGCTTTTGAATCACAGTGTGGGAGTTGGGGGGGCATCCCTAATCATGAGGATTATGATTGTTTGACTAGCTGTAGATCTTTGCTTATATAATTTGATTTAAATCTTTGAATAATCCTATGAGATATTTGTACTCAAAGGGCTTCTTCTGTTTCATGGTCCTGAAAAAGGGAACAGTACTGAAGTGTGAATTATAAACCTATTCTCAGATAATCTTATTATGTATACAGAAGGGCAGCAGTCAAGGAATATCCATCAGTTTAGTAGGAAAGCTTGCTTCAAAAAGGATATTAAACATACATCTTTTCATCTCTAAACCTGGGCAGCTTCTAAGGAGAGGTTCTAAAACCCTACTCTTAATTAGATTTTTCAGTGTTTCATAATTGAGGTTTGATTAGATTTCAGCTTTTTGGGGGGATTTTCTGAAAGTACACATAGCCAGATAATCATCAGTTTATTAGATTCATGTATCTCATGAGACAGGGTTGCCTCAAGGGAGAAATCCTTTATCTTTTCTAATTCAGCTACATGGGCAGAATATCCCCATAAGATAATTCAATTTTTTGTAAGGTAAATTTAATTATAGAATGCCAGAACTGAAAATTAAAGAAGGATGTAAAATAAGATCTGTGCAAAGACCTTGAAGGATTGAAGCTCATAATGACTACTGGATTAGAGACACCTGTTCCGAATGGTAAAGCTTGTTTTGCTTTATTTTAACAACTTAAACTTTTTAGATTACCTCATGGCCATTTGGCAGAAGTCTATTATTAGAAGTGAAAAAAAAGTAGTCTCTATGCAGATTTAGTTGAATTGTTTCCAGTGAGAATATGCTCGTGTGACGTGGTTTCACTATGTAGGCCTGGCTGGCCTGAAATGTTCTGTCTATTCCAGATTGGCCTCAAATTTGCAGCAATCCTCCTGCCTCCACCTCTCAAGGGCTGGGATTACAGACATGTACCAATATGCCAGGCAGAGAATGTACTCATCTTTTTACAAGGTATTTGCATAGGCATTCTCTGCTTTTTTTTTTTCTTGATGTAAGAAAACATGAATTACATAAGTTAACCTCATAGAGTAGTGACCGACCACTGCATCATCAGGTGCCTTGCTTCCATTTTTATATTTGCCATTTTTTCCTCTGGGAACCCTCCCAACTCCCCCTGCCCTCTGCAAAGGAAATACAATGAGAATATCATTTACTTTGAGTTCTTACCTGTGGTTCTGCTTCTAAGTTGATTTTGAAAGGATGTGCTTTCCCATCCTCAGATACCTGTGGAGACCATAAGTGAGTTTCCGCCCTGCAAATAAAGCAGAGTTTGCAAACCTCAAATCCAAATGGCACTTCTGTCTTTAATATACTTTAATTTCCCATTATGTTTGCGAAAATACTAGCAACCCTCACTAATTGAAGCAAAAAGACTATTTGAAATTATTATTCTGTAATTTCCCGTCTATTCAGTCTTAAGTTTTTATGTCCTTTTGAAGAATCTAGAACAGATTAAGACGGCCTGGAACTCACTGTGTAATTTCTTGAGAAGGCAGGTCTGCAGACACCTGGAGGCAAGCTCTTTAGGTCTCCCCTTCTTCCCTCCTCTCCTACAGGGGCCACAACAGGAGTCAGGGAGGGATTGGTCTGACTGCTGAACTACTGACATCCAAGAACTATGTTCTCATGCATCTGTCTGGGCCCCTGTGGCTCCTGGAGATGTGTACTGTCTGAAGCACAGGTTATGCACACACAGGAAAGAATCTATTTTACTTCATGAAATTGGTGAATGGGCTAATGGCCTCGTGCACTGTTGGAGTCGATCACGAATACAACAGCAACAAGACAATCGCATGTGAACAACCACTAAAACCAACCATTATTTCATTATTTTCAGTTTCACATCAAGGTTCTAACGACAAGAAATTGGGTTTCAATTTCTACTTTAGGAGGCAGACTAGAAATATTTCGGTGTTTAACATAACCAGGCGCACAGGTATTCTTCACACTTTGTAGTGGTCTCTTGGGCTGAATTCTGTATGAAATAGCCAACAGTATAAAGGATATTAATAATCAAATTTAACATGGTCACATTTTGATAAATCAAGAGATTCTTTGAAGGTTAGCTCTCTGTTCCATTCTCATATGTTCCATTCGATTCCTATCACACTGAGATATGGACAACTGTTTATTCTGCCCAGTGTCTCCATGGCTATACTATTTTCATAATCAATTCACTGGACCACCACAAGAAGAAAACATTCATCTGCACCTTTTTATTATTTTGACATTCCAGAGAATTCTTTTTGAAAATGATTCATCCACAAATACCAGGACTGACTGACTTTAGTGAAGATCAGAAAAAAGCACACAAAAAAAGCCAGCCACAATTCTAGGTCCTATGACTTCTCATTAGAGGGCTCAGACCATTTATAGCTCTGGTTCAGGTTCTCCTGCAAAACAGATCAAATTTTAATGCAATTAGCTAAGACACACCTGTCAATCTTGAGGCACAGCTGGTGTGCTGCTGCTTTAATCCTGTCCTGTGCATCAGCATGAGTCATGGACTCTGTACCGAAGCCATCGATAGCCAGGATAACATCTCCAGGACACAGGTTGGCAGCTGCTGCCTTGCTTCCTGGGGTTACCTGGAAGAAATCAAGACACCATTTATAAACCAAAATCCAGAAGCTTCTTGTCTTTCATATTAAATATTTTTACTTTAGTTTGGCAACTTTTTGATTCTGGTCTTTTTGAGACTGGGTCTCCCTGTAGTCCCAGCAGGCCTGAAACTCATTATGTAGACCAGACTAGCCTTGAACTCACAGAGATCCGCCTGCCTCTGCCTCCTGAGTACTGGGATTAATGGTGTATGCTACCACACCTGGCTCTTGCTTGACAACTTTTTAAATGTTTTACTGGGAGGGAAATCTTAAAGCTAACTTAAAATAACTCTTAGTTGATCAGTTGTGTTAGTTATATTTTATCATGTGAAATATTTTTTTTTCATACTAATCATTTTTTATCTGACTCTCTTTTAAGATGTTTTCTGTAACTATCTCTTTGAATTATATTTTCTCTGTTTTAATTTTTAGACCTTTTTGTTATTGTGATCCAGAATTTCTTATTTGGAAATAGTTTTTCTACATTTTAGCAACTTTGGAATTGAGATTTATTTTTATTTGTGAGTTAGTCAGCAGTCTAGTGCCCTCATCAATGAGATTAGCACCCTTATAAACAGACCTTCAAAAAAATAAAAATAAAAAAGATCTTTGTTGTTTCTCTGCCATTTCTTGGAGTACAAGAAGTTGGTCACCTGAAACCTGGAAGCGGCCCTTCCAAGGACCCAGCCATGCTGGTGCCCTGATTCCAGATTTCTAGCTTTTAGAACAGTCAAAAATGACTTTGGTTGTTGATAAGTCACCCAGCCTCCCATAGTTTACTATAACAGATTAAACTAAGAGCATTTAAGATATAAAAGTATGGAGAAGGAGTTACTCTTGTTCTAATAAGGAGACGCTTAATAATATAAGCATTCATAACTTTTCAGAAAACTAAAGTCACAGGGCAGAAAACCAGAAATTCGAAGAAAGAGAGGTGCCTTGAAGGAAGAGAAAGACCATGCCTGAGCATGGACCATCCGTGACAGAGCATGGAGAAGTGGCCATCATAATAGCCATTAAGAAACTTAGCTAAAATAACACATTGCTAATGGTTTGGTGAGGGTTACCATGAGTGTAAGAGTGTACCCCTGGGAACCAATGACACAAAGGAAGTCTACATTCACCCATAATCTTTGATCCATGAATGAAGAACAAATGGAGTAAACAGAAAACATCTTCCAAGACAGCAGGTTTTAATTAAATCAAATCAGTAACTACATTAAATATAAATGAATGTGATGGTTTGAATGAAAATGTCCCCCATAGGCTCCAAGTATTTGAACATTTTGTCCCCACATTGTGGCACTGTTTTGGGAGGTTTTAGAAGGTGTGTCTATCCTGGAGGAAGCATGTCACTGGGAGTGGGCTTACAGAGTTCTTAAGCCTTGCCAGGTCTCCAGTTGCTCTCTTGTTTCCTGTGCCTGTGTGGTGATGTGAGAGCTTAGCTTCTGCTGCTCCCCACCTCCAGCCGCCATGCCTCCCTGCCATGATGGACTGTAATTCCCTTGGAACCATAAGCTCAAATAAAACTCTTCCTTCTATAACTTGCTTGGGTCAGTGTTTCTATCACAGCAACAGAAAAGTGACTAATACAATGATCTAGACATACCATTTAAAAAGCAGAGATTTTGAAACGAAGTAAAAAAGCAAAATTCAAATTTTTGCTGTGCACAAGACATGCCATGTCTTGTAGGGGAAATGAAAGGAATTCTTACTTCAGGGTATAGAAAAATATCATTTACCATATTTTAAAATGCTTAGAAATAGAAAAATGTAGGATACTAGTATGTTGACTAACCAGTTAAAATCAATGATTGTTTTAATTATCATTCCTAGTCTCACTTTTTCTGGCTACGTCCTAACTATTTACTGCTGCCTGGTCCTTACCTGGATCTCTCCCTGGCTAACTGTCCAATCATCTGACATCCCTGCTCTCCTTTATCCAAGATGTACTGGCCATTCTGATTTCCTTTTAGTTCTTCAAGTAGACCAATTGTGTATCCACTTTATGGTTTTACATGAAAAGTTATTTATGCCTTACATGCTCCCCTATTCCTCACCCGTTGGCTCCATCTTATCCTTCAGGTCTAGGAGCAAGGGATGCATTTTTAGAGACTCCCCTAAACTTCTGAAGAGGCTTCTTTTGTCCCTACTCCCCTTATTATTTATCTTTATCCCATTATTTACTTCAAGAAGATTACTTGTAATTTTGTATTTGGTTCACTTATTTGTGCATTGTCTATCTTCTTGACTAGACTGGAAGGTTATGGGGTAGATGGTCTCTGACTTATGATTTGACTTGTCAATTTTCACCTTTACCATGGTGTGAAAGATATATACATACTGGAAGAATCATACTTTGGATCTTTTCCTGGGCTAATGATTTATAGTACAGCACCCTCTTATGATGCAAAGTCACAGTTCCTTGTCAGGCCCATGATTACCAGGGTAAACAACAAACACTATGTTGGTAAGCTATGGGTTGGGTGGATTAAGTCCATCAAAGAGGGTTTTCAATTTACAATGTTTTCAACTTTTGATGGTATCATCATAGGCTAAGGAACACTGTATTTCTAATGTTTCTCAGTGTATTTTCCAGTGTTCAGGATTAATAAATGAAAAACTAAAGAATGAATGAAAACTTAATTTGAATCAGAGTTTATGAAACAAAAAGGGCTGACCCCAAAATTAAGTGAATTTTTTTGTGTATAAGCAATTATTTGTGTGTGTGTATGTGTGTGTGTGTGTGTGTGTGTGTGAGTGTGTGAAAATGCCCATGTGTGCACTGAGTTCGGAGGAGGATTTCAGCTGTCTTCTTTACCTACTTGCTTCCTTAGCTCCATCTTACTCCCTTGAGACAGGATCTCTCACTGAACCTGGAGCATGTTGTTTTTCAGCTAGACTGCCCTAGTGACTCTCCTATTATACAACTTCTTAGTTCTGGGGTTTCAGGCACAGTCATGCCTGAATTTCTGCATGGGTCCTAAAGCTTGTGCATCAGATGCTCTTCCCATGGAGCCATATCTCTAGACCAGAGCACGTATATTAGTGTGAATTTATCATTGTTTTGTTTGGAAATGCATAATTTTAGATGAGAATTATACATAAGTCTTAATTTAAACCTCAAATTGTTTCAGGAATAAACTGTTATTGTTCATAATACTTTTGGATCAGTCATTAATTCATATTTCTCTATTTGCTTGTTCTATCTATTCTATTTAATTTTGTGCCTCTAAGAGAGATCCAACTTCATCTAAACAAATAAAATTGCTAAAATATTAAGTTCTCCTGTGTAGATCTCCAGCTTCATTGCTAGAATGTTTTTGTTTCTACTTGGTTAGCCTCTGTGACCATCTCACTGTAGTGATCAAGATTTTCCAGTGAGAACAGTTAATAGAAATTGGGTGAAGACAACAAAGGATTATTACAGCTTAGCTTTTGGGAGATATTTCATAGCTGTTTTCCACTTAGAAGTTCTCCCAGACCAAGGCCTATTAGAACAGTTTCTATCCACAATGACCCTTGTAGGGATAAAAATAATCTTAAACTTTTCATTTTTCTCTCAGTATAGAATGTCAAAGTTAGTACTTTCTATTTTTAATATTGTAATACCAGAATGTTTTCTTTGAGTTAAAACATTGAGGCTTAATGTGCTAGGTTGTAAAGTTACTCTTAGATTTAGTAATAGACTTGAATGTACTTAAGTTATAGAATACCCAGTCCTGATTTGGAAAACCTTGAATTTTCTTCTGTTTTTAGTTCTGGTTATGATGAGTGGAAAATAGGGCTGGGGGTACACATGTCCATACACATTTTAGGTAGGCATCAGAACTTAAATGTTGAATATCTAGGTGATAGATATTGAATTTATATATTGAATAGCTATTGAATATCTAAGATACTAAAAAGTAGTAAAATTTATTAAATCAATACTAAAGTTAAGAAGGTCATATTATCTTTCTACAAAATGCTACATTAAAAAACTGTTTCTCATATCTTGTATTGTTTCTGAAATAAGAAGACTGCTTCTGTTTTTCCAAGAAAGGGAAGTATCTAAGTAACCCATGGCTTCCCTGTAAACTGAGAGCAGCTATGTAACTATGCCACCAGGTACTTTAGAAGCTGTTCTGGTTAGCTTTAACTGTCAACTTGAGACAGCCTGAGTCACTGAGAGAAGACCCTCAAATGAGGAATTTCCTAGATAAAACTTGTCTGTGGGGGACTGTCTTGATTGTTAGAATGTTAGAAGGCCCAGCTGACTATGTACAGTACCCTTTCTAGGCAAGTAATCCTGAACTATTCAAGAAAATTAGCTGAGTATAAGTTGGCCTGTAAGCCAACTAGCAAGCAGCATTGACTGTGAAGTGAGTTCCTTGGCAAGAGATGTGGAATTGCAGCAGGCCCACCTTGAGTTCCTCCCTACTTCCCTCCATGATGGATATGATCTGGAATCACAAGCTGAAATAAACCTTTTCCTTCCCTAAGTTGCTTTTTGTCAGAGTGTTTTATCACAACAACAGAGATGAAACTAGAACAGAAGCCAGCTAGGGAGTGTGGCTAGTGATGGCCAGAACCTGCTTTTGATTTTGTATTCAACATGGTAAATGCTGTTTTTGGTCTTCCACAGAGGGATGGGTTAGGAAGAAAAACAGATGCAGAGAGAGGGTTGGTGGAGGAGGAGAAAATATGAAGCCTTTACTCTTCTTAGATTTCTAGTTTAGCAAGGTTGATGGCTAGAAAATGACTGCTAACTTGACTAAACTTTAGCAAGTTAAACTATTTATTGAGGTATAGAATCTATTTTCCATGATACTTAATGCTGTTGCTTTAGTATGGTGGTGGTTTGAATGAGGAACGTTCCCCATAGGCTCCAGGTATTTGAACACTTTGTCCCCAATTGGTAGTGCTATTTTGGGAGATTTAGGAGGTGTGTCCTTGCTGGAGGAAGCAAGTAACTGGGGGTAGGCTTTGAGAATTCTCAGCTCTGTTCCATTTCCAGTTTGTCTTTCTCTGCTTCCGGTGCCTCTGTGAAGATGTGAGCTCTAAGCTTTCTGCTCTGACTGCCTTTGTAATCATGCCTCCCCACCAGGATGGACTCTTACTACTCTTGAACTGTAAGTCAAATAAACTCTCTCTTCTATAAGTTGTCTTGGTCATGGTGTTTTATCACAGCAACAGAATAAGTAATTAATACAATGTTATTATAATATATTATATTATTATATTATTGTTACTTTATATTATACTCACAGATTTTTATTACTACATTTTCT
>NW_008355790.1:2959006-2964933 GCF_000622305.1 Nannospalax galili
ATTTTCTCCAATTAGGAGAAAAGAGAGATGAAACAAAACATTGTTTTTCAATGAATTATTTCTTATTCAGATTCATTAAGGTCTTAACTACTGAAATGACTAGAGAGCTAATTGGACACAGTACTGCAGTCAATCACTCAGCCTCATGTTTTCAAACTTGCCTGATTACAAGAATCACCTGGGTTCCACATTGATCATAGAAGCCATCCTATTCCAGATGTCTAGAATCAAAAATCAGAATCTCTAGGAGAAGAGCCAGGAGTTATGCTGCTCATAAATGCCTTAGATGATTTTAGCTACTCACCTTAACCTAAAACTTCAGTCCAGTAGGGAAAAAAACTCATTTAAAACACAGGTAAAGCATTATGACATCTTATTTATAATTGGAGACATAAGAAAAGTCCAACATACGCCTCTGATATGATTCTGATGTTAAGAATAAAAGTGCAGCTGGGCAAGGGAAGCTGAGGTGGGAGGGTCACTTGAATGCAGGAGTTTGAGGCCAAGTGGGGTAAACACAGTGACATGTCATCTTTAGAAAATCAAAGGGAATAAAAATTATTGAAATTATGAAGCAGGGGTTGCAGTAGGGGTATGGATCAAAACGGGGAGAAACTGCATTGTCTGGTTGTTCCCCATTCTCTGCCAAATGAACTTTGCAAGCCTTACAAGGTGTGCAAACTCCTCTAGCACCTGTGTGTGATGGAAGTTTCTACAATGACATGTCATTTATAGCAGAATCTTTTCATGATTCTGGGCATGGGTGTTTTCAAAAAAGTTATTTGTGTAATTCTAATGTGCAGCCTGATTTGAAAACAATTATCTTATTGTCATAATAGCATTATTATTGGGAAGTATTATGTTGTTTAATTCTTAAGACAATCTTACAGAATACTATTCTTTTAAGATGAGAAAATTTATGCTCAGAAAGTATAAGACATGCACTTGTGTCTTGTGTAGGGTCATACATTCAGTGAAAATCTGAAACTCCTACTGGGCTCTGTCTCACTTGAGAGCTGGGGCTCTTCCACTGCTCAGTGTAGCCTCTCCTGCAGTTAGTCTCCTGCTCTGCCCTGCCTCCTGCTAGCTTTTTAGCCGCACATTTCTTGTGGAATTGTGCATAGGTTTGTCATGGCAGTTTATGTACACATTCTTTCTCTTCCACTGATACCCAAGTTTCTTAGAGGGTAGAAATCCGTTGAGATGATAATAGCATTCCCACAGTGCCTTTCGCTTACAGGCTAGTCTGCAATCAATATTGTGTGCCTAGTGCCAATGCTTATACATACACGTAGTCCTGTTAGCACAAAATTATACAGGTCTATTCACATCAGTGCTTTTCCCGTTTTTGTTTTAGCCTAGAAAAAGATTGTTTCCAACTGTAAACATTCCTTTATAAAATTTCAAATTTCAAATAAAGTTTATATTGAAGTAACATGCTTTTTTGGAGACATTGTAGACATTAAGAATATACCAATGGTCTCTATATTGGTACCCAAATTCATACAGCATTCACAGTTATAGTGATCTTGGAGTGCTGTGAAGAGGAAGGAGGGAGGGATGAAGCGGGAGGAAAAGGTGCACCAGTCTCGGATATATACACTCATTTCAACAGAATTTGTGCTGTGTTTTATGTTCAAATTCTACAAAAGCAAACAATCCTGTAACTTGTCTGTGAGAGTAAACCTACTTTGTGGACAGTTCAAGAAACTTCAAGAGGAATCCTCAGAGTCTTCTTGAAAAAAAAAAAAGTTCACTTAGAGATGTGAACTTTAAACGCTGTTCTATGAAAAATGACAATTCTCTATGGTGTTTGAAATAACCACTCTCTATTAGTTGTTCTGAATCACTGGGACAGACTATCTGATAAACAACTTAAGAGAGGGAAGATTATTTTGGCAAGACAGAGCACCTTGGTCTGTGGTGATGAGAGGATGAGCTGCCTAGATAGACCAGGCTAGATCCAGGGGAGAGTATAACTTTCAAAGTTTTGGCCCTAGTCACCTACTTGCATCAGGCAGTCACCACTCCTCAGAGCTCCCTGGCATTCAACATCACACAGTGAGCTGAAGACTGAACATTTAAAACAAACTCACAGGAGACATTTCAGATGCAACCATAACACTCTCCCTTAAACTAAGCATCCTAAACTTAAATTTCATCTTGCACAAAGCATAGTACATTAATTGTCTAGAAAATGCCGATGTCTGGTGCTTGATTTTCTTGTCTTTTGATGTGTATGTGTTCTTTGAATTAATTTAAAAAAATCAATCTTACTGATTAATGGGTTTGTGAATAATTATGGGACAGAAGCCTTTGGACTTAATTTGTGAACTGCAATCTCAATAGTGGAGAGAGTTAAATATGCTACCTTTCACAAACTCTGGTAGGAGCTCTATTGTCTCTTAGGAGCACTGCTATACAGATGCCCTTTACTTAGGCTGGAGTTACATCCTGATCAATTGAATCTCTTTTATGTAGCTAAAATACCTTAAATAAGCAACATTAATATGCCAAACCTACTAACCATCTTGATTTGTCTTAGTTCAGTACACTATTGAGGTTTATTATTACTCTCCTGACCATGTGATTTGCTCCAGCTATGGCTTGCTACCACTGCCTACCATCAAGACAGAAGAGGATACCACCTATTATTGCTGGCCTAGGCAAAGGCCAACATTCAAAGTTCTTAGTATGGTTTATACTGAAGGCATGCCACTTTCACACCATTATAAATTATCAGGGTCATCATTGTAGTTCACATTTATACAGCATAGCGAAGGTAAATAAAGGCCTTGCTTGTAAAGAGGACAAAAACTGATTTAAACGAGTTGAGGAAATACTTCTCATGTGCAGAACTTCTGTGATATTAAGTATGGGTATTTGTATTTCAATTCTTTGTATGCTTAAGAACTTACCTAAGACAGACAAATAACTAATGAAACAATTTACAGTTACTTTATTATGGAATGCTTTAGAACATAATCTGTACCTATTACAGCAATAATGTAAAAGGGGAGCAATTTCATTATTCATATTGTGTCTGTATTTATTTTGCAACATACATGATGTACTAGACACTACTATGTGCCAAATGGTCCTCAGTGTTGATAGTTCCTGCTCTTAAGGAGCATGTGAGGGGGCAACACAGATACTTAAATATATCTAGGAAAGATTGGGGTAGAGGATTTGACCAGATTTTCATAGGTTTAGAGGACTGTGGTGTGGAAGTGCAGAAAAGAATCCTGGGGGAAAGTGATGTATACCGGAAATGCAGATGTGCTAGGGAAATCATAAGCAGTCCAGAGCAGCAGCACCACTGCCCATATATAGAGTGAACGAAGGAGGAGGAGGAGGAAGAGAGAGAGGAGAGAGAGAGAGAGAGAGAGAGAGAGAGAGAGAGAGAGAGAGAGAGAGAGAGAGAGAACACAGAAGAAAGGAAGTCATAATAGATGGTAAAAAGCCATGCTGGAGATTACATCTTTTGTTGTTCATAAGCTGGTGATGTCATTGAAGGATGTTTAGGAAAAGGAAAGGTGAGAGCCTCCTTTTCAAAAGATGGATAGTAAGCATATGAAGGGTGAATTTGAAAAGGCAGATAGATGTCTAGGTGTGAAGTTATGATTTCTTGAATAAGGAGAATAGTTAAAAGAATGGGAAGGGTAGAGCTTGAAGAAGTCGAAGCCATAGGATCTCTGACATACTGGGTGGCACAGAGAACAGTGAGTGGCGTATTTTTCACCTGTGAGCTTCAGAGCTCAGCTTGAGATGTGGGTGGACCTGGCCCTCCATTTGTGATCGTTAGTGGATTAATAGCCCTCCTAAAGCCTCATTCTTCTCATCTGTGAAAGGGGATCCTACCCCTACTGGTTTTATAAGGATGTTCTGAGCTTTAAGTGAGTTAGTGGCTATAGAGGACTTAGAAGAAGGGCTTTTTTTGTTTTCTTGACAATGTCTCCCTGTAGCCCCAGCGCTGGCCTGGAACTTGCTATGTAGACCTTGCTGGCCTTGATCTCACAGAGATCCACCAGCCTCTGTCTCCTGAGCACTGGGATTAAAGGTGTGCCACCATGCCTGACAACTTTTAAATTTTTATCCAAGTGATTTTTCATATTCTTTCAGTTTCAGTGGAAATATTCTTAGCTAAGTATTCACAAAAACATAAAATTTCAATTGAAGGGATGTGCATTTATTCACCAAGACTCTCCAATATAGATGACTATAGGGACACGGGATCGAACCCTATTCTCCTGGGGTTAAAATAATTGAAAAGGTATATTTTAACTAAATAATGTCTGTTCATGCTCTGTTATTGAATCAAGTGGCAACAATTGTGGCACAAATTAGATATGAGTTAGAAATTCAAGACAGAATGGCTTCTCAAATAAAAACTGTCATTACATCAAATACATTTACCAATAGCCTCTATAATTCAAGCACAGATGTAAATATTGCTTTAAAATAAACATTGCTTTTAATGTTAACAACCCTAAATTTCAAACATATGACTTATTATGTGGACATGTTACAGATTAATAGTAAGATAGTTTTATAAATTACTTCAAAGTTCTTTATGACATACATAATTAGTTATTTAGTATTTAATCTAAATATGATTTATTCTTTGTTAGGATTCAAAAGCTTCTTTTCATTTAATATAAGCAAGAAAAAACTATAATCCATAAACTAAACATATTTCTTAGAAGAGATAATGGAAACTGTTTTCTTTGGTAAATCTATAAAAGGAATTGTTTGGCCTGGATCATGGAAGCATTTTCTGCTTAATTTACTTAGAGTATTTCTGGGGGATATGTTACTTTTTCATTTCTTGTATAAAAACACATGTCAGATATGTTTATATGTTTTTGAAAAATGTAAAACAAAGTTTGAAATGACCCACTGTGTGCATCTGTATGATACATGCCTTGAGATTTGTGAAAAGCAGGTTGGGTCCCATGTATGTCAACATTCATACATAAGTAGAGCAGAGTTTAAAAGGGATTGGCCTTGTGCAATATCTCTGAGTGATCATATTATAAAGTACACTTTTATAAAGTATGAACAGCAAGAAAAAGTATAATACTTAGAAAATAAGACTATGGCATTTGAGAATTTCTGCTTTTATATTCAAAATGGCTTATATATGATAACTGAAATTATTTCTTTAGAAAAACTGGGTTAGGAAAACAATAAACTAGATTAAATAATGCTTTACAATTAATCCTAGAAATTTGCTGACAGGAAAGGAACTCTGAGGTTTCATTTTTACTTGTCTTTCTTGCTTTTCCTAGTTGGGTACTGCTTTAGGTGATATTAAATTAGGAAAAGTTTGGCTTTGATACAAAGTCTGGTTTGCAAAGTTAATATCCTGACTGGTTGCTCTCTATCAGGTAAACTATTGGACAGGTTTTCTTAATAGTTTGAATTATAGGTAATGCTTCCTCAGCCAAGCTCCCAGCTTTGGAAAATATTTATTCAAAATGCCTAGAAACGGAGAACTACACATTAGTAATATTTTCCCTGTCTGGGCTGATATGAACTGCTTCATCTTGGCCAACTTAAGTTGTGCCCCACAAACAGCACCCTGCTGAAGTTTTCATTCAGACAAGAAAATTGTTTGGACTCCTCCAGCTCCACGAAATAACGGAGTCCTTGGTTTGGTACACCCCCCCCCCATCAGTTTGATATGAAGTGAGATGGGATGATGAGAGCCAGAGCACAGCCCCCGCCCCTTCAAGGCCTGGCATCCTTGCCCTGAGCCCAGGAAATCACCCTGTCAGTGGACCTCTTCTGAAAGTGGCTAGGGACCAAGAAAGATGCAGAGGAATCTGTGAGCTGACTTTTTTTTTTTTTTTTTGGTTTTTTTGAGACAGGGTCTCCCTGTAGCCCCAGCTGTCCTGGATTCACTATGGAGACCAGGCTGGCCT
>NW_008355790.1:2965130-2993620 GCF_000622305.1 Nannospalax galili
ATCCTCCTGCTTCTGCCTCCCCAGTGCTGGGATTAAAGGCATGCGCCACCACGCCCGGCTTGTGAGCTGACTTTTAAAAAACTCTCAGATCTGCTTTGCATCTATCAAACTTCAATTTGTTGCTGAAGTCCACCTGGGACCCAGAAGCACAGGGTCCCCAGTGCACCATCCTGCTGCCTTCCCCCAGACTCCTGGGCCCCTTTCCGTTCCAGGGCCACTCGCCTCTCCTTAGGGGACCCCAGACAATCCGCAGTAAAAGGAAGAAGGGAAAACTCTTACCCTGGTGATGACCAAAGGCTGGTTGAAGTCTATGCCCCCGGAGAGTCTGAAGCCCCAGGGCGCAGGACCCGGGAGGACCACGTTCTGGGGCATGATGCCTTCCTGGGAGGGATCACAGCGATGCGTGGACTCTGTGCACTCTGTGTCTCGGAACGGAACAACCCACTCTGCTCCGGGACAGCAACCTAGATGGGAGGGCGGCCCGGGAGCTTTATCCCCGCTGCGGTGTGACGTCACTGGTCTCCCCTCCTCCCTACCCCCTCCCACCAAGGAGAGCTCCAACTTTGGAAGTGAGAGACTCGCCTGGCCCTGCGGGAGCTCCCAGCGGGTGCAGCCGCCCAAATCTCTCCCGCTGGAGGAGGCTTCTAGTTACAGCTGCCATCATCCTCTTAAAGTAGCACCTGTCCTCCTGTTTACTTGGAGCTCAGCAGAGCACTTAACTGGGAGGTTTAAAGCAGGCAAACTACAGTCTCCATGCTTTCAATGAAAATAAAATACAAATGCAACAGTGCATCAGGAATTTAGCAATTTTGAGTGCCGTTAATATTTTCCTACTAGCTATGTGACTTTGGTCAAGTTAAAGTCTATCAGCCTTAGTTTCCTCGTCTGTACAACAGGGGTAATTACGGTACTAATAGGAGTATTGTGAAATTAGGTCAGAATTAAATATTTCTGCATGGCGCTTGGCACAGCATACATATACGTACCAAGTGTTTCTGCAAGTAAGATATACATACCCCAACAGACATGTCTGACCTTGTGACAATGGGACATGACTTTGGTATCAAGAATGGTGCAATTGAGTTACCAGAAAAAAGGAAAGGAAGACAAATTACACCCCCCCCCCACACCACACAATCTCATGATGTTTTAAGTAATTTTAAAATCTGGTTTGGGATACATTCATAGCTATTCCTTACCCCAGGTCGCTGCATGCTGCCCACAAGATGCAGGTTGCACAGGTCAGTTTGACACACGGAAGCAAGTGTGACAGTGATCTAAGAGTTGAAGCTTCTCTGTATGGGCCTTGCAGCAGAATGAGAGTGACCAGGGGAGTGTAAATACAAGAGACCAAGAGAACCCACAGACTGGGTGAAACTGCAGAGAAGAAAGCAGGTGGGTATTGGATAAGCACCTTTGTGGTCCAGATGCTGTAATGATTGCTTTACCTGTGATCTTAGTTCATCCTTACTAGTCTTATCAAATTGCTATTATTAGACTCATTTTTAAGACTAGGGAATAATTTCTTAGAAGCGGAATAACTTGCATAAGGTCATGTAGTTAACAGATAGGAGTGAAATAAAAAAATCCAGGTTGGTCTGATTCCAATGTCTATCTGATATAGGAATAAAGGTCAAGGGACTCTGGGTAGCATCCTGTATTAGTTTCAGTGTGGAATCAAACATATCTGGTGCTACGAGTCAGAATGTTCTGACTCCCAAGGAGAAAGGCAAGGGCGAGAAGCAAAAAATGCTTAAAAAAACCTGAGAAGGGGGGTCTTAGGGTTAATGTCCAATAAGGTAAGGCTATATTGGTCCAGGAGAGCTGAGCAATATACTTTATTAGAGAGTACTCTTTTTCAATGCATTTTGAAGACTGGTGGAGAAAAGAGATAAGAGATTCAGGAATCTACGAAGTGGACCAGTCCAGGCAAGTGAGTGTCACAGAACCAGGAAGGGCATTACTTTGCTCACTGTGGCATATTACGCAGGTCTCAGAGGACAAGTGTTTTTCTACTTCCCAGCATTTCCACTGCCTCACCTATGTTAAGTTATCAGGGAAATAAGCATGTGTTCTGCTGATTTTGTCTGTTTGCACCGGCTGTATTATTGAAGAACATACTTCCTCTGTCAGTCACTGGCACTGTCTGCATGGTACACATATATGTACACATACACATATCTGTTCAGAAAAGAATGAGACAAGTTATATGATGCTGTGTAATTATCATTATCTATTCTTTATACCTATTTCATGACCTGGCTTATAGAACAGGTTGATTATATGATACTTTTAATTTTTTCTACCAGTTATTTGGGGTCATTTAGATTAGTACTTCTGAAACTTTCTTCCTTTATGACCCCTTTTTGCTGGAGAAAATTTTACACAAACCTGAGTGTGTGTGTGTGTATGTGTATGTGTAAATAAAATAGGTATATAAATCAAACATTTATTGATAATAAATCATAGAGAAATTTATTTGAAATCAATTCTTCAATATATATGTAAATAAAGCCTTACCATTTATTAAAGAGAAGAGCAAGTTTACATACCAATGAGATGAATATACCTGTTTATTCTTACATAAAGATTTAAACCATGGGGCTGAAGAGATGGCTCAGCAGTTAAGAGCACTGACTGCTCTTGCAGAGGACGCTGGTTAGATTCTAAGCAATTACATGGCAGCTAACAACCATCTATAACTCCAGTTCAGGGGAATCTGACACCCTCCTTTGACTTTTGCAGGCATTGCACTTCATGGGTGCACTTATATACATGTAGGCAATACACTCATACACATAAAATAAAAATAATAAATAAAATATTTAAAAAGATTTAAAGCTTGCCTGACTATTTGGTACTGCAGGACTCAGAGAATCTTCAATGTTTTTCAGAGTTGAACAATATAATATTTTAATTTTACAATCATAAATGCAGAGAAAACCCCTTCCCATAAATATATAGTATTAAATGGTAACAGTATGTTTTTCAGAAATAGTTGGAAATTATGTTCTAATTCCAAGCCAAAAATCATTTAATAATTTTTTACACCATTTGAGTCAGCAACTCAAACAGAAGTTTTAAAAATCAAACAGTCTGACTTAATACGATCCAAAGATATGTTAGTTGGTTACTTACACACTGAGGCATAATAAACCATTATACTTCTTTAAAAGCAGAAACCTTTTATACAATAAATGCATGGCAATTAATAATGTAAAATAATCTCAAATTTGAGCTGAGGTGTTTCTGGCAAAGCTCATTAGTGTTGCAAACCATGATGGCACGTGCACTGCAAAGTGCAAATGTATGTTCAGAAACAAGACTAGAAAGAAGCACTGGCCAGTGCTTCCAAAAATACGTTTGAGCTTGAATTAGTTTTTGATCATTGTGTATTTAGAAACACTATATTGTTACTGTGCTGGATAGCTTTAGTGTCAACCTCAACCTGGGTTGAGGGAGCCTCAATTAGGGAATTGCCTTTTTTGGATGGGGCTGTGGCCATGTCTATGGGGCACCTTCTTGATTGTTGAGTGCCGTGGGAGGGCCCAGCCCACTGTGGGTGGTGCCACCCCTGGGCAGGTGGGCCTATGTTCCATAAGAAAGCAGGCTGAGTAGAGGCCAGAGGAGCAAGCCAGTAAGCAACATTCCTCCATGGCCTGTATTCCAGCTCCTGCTTCCTGGTTCCTGACCTGAGTTCCTACCTTGGGCTCCCTGGTGAACTGCAACCTGGGAGATTTAAGCTGAATAAACTCTTTCCTCCCCAAGTTGGTATTGGTCAGAGTATTTTGCCACAGCAATGAAGAAACAAACTAGGACAGTTACCAATCTTTTTTTGGTGATCTGCACATTCAATTTCATGACACCCATATGGGGTCTGGACACACAGCTTAAGGAGGTTGTGACTGGGTGACTGGAGGGATGACTCAGCACCTAAGAGCACTTGCTGTGCAGTCACGAGGACCAGAGTCAGATCCCAAGCATCTACTTAACAAGCTGGCAATCTGGCAAACACTTGCGACTCCAGGTCCACGGGGGACAGAGGATACCTTGCTGGAGCTCGCTGGCTCCCAGCTTAGCCCTGAAAATGTTATCCTCAGGTTCAGGAGGAGATCCAGCCTCATGGGGATAGGCAGAGAGTAGTAGAAGAAGACACTCAGTATCTTCTGACCTCTGTGCGTACACAGGTGTACATACCAGGAGGTGTGAACACACACACACACACACACACACACACACGCACGGACATGCACGCACATGCATATACACTTACACACACAAATAAAAAAATCTTTAAAAAAAGAAGTTTTGATTGGATATAGGCAATATTGATAAAGCATTCATATAATATCTGATGAGTTCTTAAGGCTTTGCAGAGAGTGAGAATAACAAATGTGAAATGGGCTGTTTCCCTCCATCCATTGCTCACTGGGAGCAACAGGAAAGTGTTCAGTGATGACTGTCAGGTAGAAGTAAGAGCAGCTGTGTGTGACTCTTTTATTCATTCTTTTTCCTCTTTTTAAAGGATACAGTAGAGTACTGCTTTCTGCAGTGATGGAATAAGAATGACACAATCAGCTGTCCTTAGGAAAGCTGTCAAGGAATGCTCTGCTCTGTAAGGCTGGATCTAGAAAGGTAAACTTCCCAGGCAGAAGTTTCTTCTTGGTTCTTTTAGCTTTTTGAGACTAAATCTTGTTATTTACCTGGGTGGCCTGGTACTTATTATGTAGCCCAGGATGGCCTTAAACTCACAATCCTCTGCCTCTGACCCCTGAATGCTGGGATTACAGCAGGTACTACTATGCCCAAATTCTCCTCAGTTCTTGTCTTTTCCAAGGAAAGACTTTGGCCAAGTGACACAGGCAGTTTAAGCAGATGTTTATTTAGCAAAGCAAAGCAAAACACCCCAGAGAAAGACTGGAATGGACTGACTTGCAAGAAGAAATAGTAGCCCATCGGGTTCTGCATTGTAGATTTCTAAGAAGTTTCTTATAGTGCCTGTCACTGTTAAGTTCTTCTCTTTGGGTATCGCCTTCATCCCCCTCTAAGGCACAGGCTCTGGGGACAAGATGTCCCTATGATTTTTTTCCCCCTTCTCATCAAGATGTTCTTTGCTTGGCATGGATAGAAGTTGTAAAAGTGCCCTGGCACCTGAATTTCTGATATTGTGGGAAGAATCTAACTGTAACTTCAAGGTATTGAGGTACAAAGGAGCATTTTAACCATAAAGAGACAAAGTTACTAAGACACAATATAGTTTTCTTGGTTCCCTGATATCTAACTCCTTTCCTACCCAATCAGGTTGTATTCCATGTCAGCAGGGGTAAGTATACACGACACCCTCCTCCTTCCTGCTCATGTCTGCTTCGTTTTCTATCATAACAGTAATGTTTTTTTTTTTTTTTTTTTTTTTTTTTAGGAGGCTTAAATTGGCTCATGACTAGGGGCAAGAACACAGGGTATGTATAGGAAGGCAAGAAAGAGCAAATTAGGAAGCAGCAAGTAATTTCGCATAACTAGAGGTTAATATTGGCTACAGACAGGGGACAGGGTTATGGTAGCCAGAACCAATCAGGGGAGATTTTATATGGTACATTAACATTTTCAGTTCATTTCATCAAAAGTCTTTAAGGAGTTTTAACCAACAGGCATAATAATCAACTTCACATTCATAAGCATCATTCTTGGAGGTGGGTCATGAATCATAATAGAAGGAAATAGGCAGTAGGGAGTCCAGATAAAACTCAGTACAATGGTTCAGGGGAAGATGTTCATCAGCCATCTAAGATGGGGAGCAGTGGATGAGTGTAGGAGTCTTTCAGTGCTCCATTGATGCAGTCTGGGGACAAATCTCACATGGGGATTAGGGAGAGGCTAGGAGATTTAGTAGACGCAACCCTTTATGTTGGGTTTTGTATAAATGGTGGAATTATTAACAAGTAGGGGGGATATAAGAAGTAAAGTAAGATGTCTTTGTTTTATTTAGGGAATGATGGATTAAACCACCACTTTTGTTGCATTGATTTTGAAATGTCTGTGGAATATCTGTGCCATGTAGTTCCCTAATTAAAAGACTAAGATTTGGAGACACGTTCCCTGGGTCATAGAATTGCCCCATTGTATTTTCTGGGTCATCTTAAATGTGCATTGTTTAACAGCTTTGTTTAAATAGTGATGATAAATAGAGAAAGACAAATACTACGTGGTATCACTCAGATGTGAAAACTAAATAGACTGACCTTACAGAAATAGAGAATAGCATAGTACCTTCCCAAGGGTGGGGATGGGGGATAGAGATGGTGATTGGGTGCAAAAATACAGTTAGATAGGAGATCAGGTCCTAGTGCTCTATTATATTACAGGATGACTTTATTTATTTTTATTTGAAAAAGTATTTTATTTATATTTTTATTTTATGTGTATGAGTGTTTTGCCTGCATGTATGTAAGTGTACCTGTGTGCAATGCCTGTAGAAGCCAGAAGAGGGTGTTAGATTCCCAGGAACTGGAGTTATGGATGATTGTTAGCCACCATGTGGGTGCTGGGAATGGAACCTGGGTCTTTTGGAAGAACAACAAGTGTTCTTAATTGCTGAGTCATCTCTCCAGCCCTAGGATGACTATGTTTAGCAATAGTTTATTGTATATTTCAAAATAGCTAGGTAAAAGGACTTTGAATGCTTTCAAATCAAATGATGAGTGAGATGATGAATAGTTACTCTTTATTTGATTATTACACATTGAATACATGCATTAAAATATCTCTTTACCATAAATATGTAATTCTTATGTATCAATTAAAATCATTTAAAATATTTAAATGATGGTAACAATAGTTTTGATCTAGAGTTATTGTGGGGTTTGCATGAAATACTTAGAACTGTGTTTGGTACGTGTCAAGTGCCTATAATTATTTGATGTTATTATCATTATTATGAGTACTAGTATTGTAATCAGTTGGATATATAAATCTAGAACTGGGCTTGAGATGAGTATTTTGAAGTTATGTAGAATTTGTGACTATGGACGTCAAATGTTTTTTTAAAAGTTGTTGCATAAAGGTTGACATTCTTTATTTCAAGGGATGGAGTGTACATTCCCTCCCTTTGAACCTGCATAGATGTGTGACTCACACATTACAGGTGATAATGATAGTGTGTGACTTATGAGGCTAGGTCAGAAAATATGCTGCAGCAGCTGCTTTGTTAATTATAACTCAGGCCTGACGTCCCAAGGTACCATATGGTACAGAAGCCCAGGCTACACGGAAAGGTTTTGGAATCAGTTCTGGCAGCTCCGGGCATGAGTCTAGAGTCCTCTTTCTGGTCATTTGGGTGGCTGTGGGAAAAGTACCACTCACTGGGTAGCTTAAACAAAATAATAAATACTCATCCTTTGGGAGCCTGAGGATCTAAGATTAATAGATCCAGGTTTGGGTGAGGACTGTTCTCCTGGCTTGAAGATGGCCTCCTTGCTACATCCTGGAGAGAAAACTTTAATGTCTTCCTCTTCTCACAAGGATACTAATCTCACCAAGCTGCCCCACCCTCAAGACCTCATGCAAACCTAATTTCCTCTCAAAGGTCCTACTTCAAAATACCTCTACACAGAGGTGAAGGTTTCCAGATATGAATTCTTGGGCATACAAACAGTCCACCACACAGGTCCAGTCTGTAAGTTCCCCCAGCCTGAGTCCTCTCAGCTCAAGACCAGATGTGTTGAATATAGAGGACTTATCCTAACTGTATACTTTCCAGGTTCTTGGCCCAGAGTATGTGGGAGCATAATAAAACAATTGTTTAAAGCTTCTAAATATTAGAATAATTTTTTACCCAGGCAATAGCAGCAGATGTTAGATGAACCTCCTCATGGAAATTAGGTATGCAAGGCAAGAACAGATTTAAAAGAAGGGAACAATAGAAATGGAAGCATTTAAAGTATAAGAGAATCAGAGAAACATAGAAAATGATAAAATGTCTAATGTTGGCATGGAAGACAAATGAGGGGACTGATCAAAGAGAGAAGGCAAATATCACAGGATGCCTGTCAGATTTGGCAATCACGAAGTTACTGGAGGGAACAGAGTCACATCAACAGAGTGGAGATGACAGAGGACGACTACAATGGTTTGACGACTAGTAGGAGAAGTGAGTGTAAGAAGTCTTTTCAAGGCATATTGACGGCAGAGAAAGGAAGGAGGCCCTGGGATAGCCAGTGATGGGGATGCAGGTCAACAGATGAGAGGGGATTGTGTTGTTTGTTGGAATCAGAGGAAAGAAGATGCTGAGGAAACAGAAGAGAGACAGGGATGAAGCAAGGTCAGGGATTGACAAGAGAGATTGGCAGGGAGGTAGATGTGTAGGACTCAAAGGCCCTCAAAGAATGGTTGACATTCCTGTCCATGGACAAATATTACTCAAACATTATTAGATGATCTAGTTCTCTTGTCCTTCGGAATTCTACCTACCTGTCCCAGACCCTCAGAGACTCTGCCTCTGGACTGAGTTAGGTGTTCTGAGCCAGCTTTATTGGCAAAAATATCAACCACGCTTTTTATTCCACAGAGTATTTGATAGGCTGAGACATAATCACATTCTGGGTCAGGAGCATATTCTAGTGTTTCATTGCGTCAATAGGATAGAGCAAAATTTTGCTACTAAAGGGCTTAGAGGAACTTTGACTGTCTGATGTATGCCAGAGATGTCCCATTTGGTTTCAGTATTGCACAGCAGTCACTGTGCAGACCAGCAGGGGGAGAGAGCTGACTCCCTCCCCAAAGTCAGTATTTAATCTCTCTCACTCTCTCCTTCCCTCCCTCCTTTCCTCCCTCCTTCCCTCCCTCCCTTCTTTTGACTTTTTCCTTTAGCCAGCTCAATTTTTAGGTGTTTTAAACAACTTAGGTGCTTATTAGAAGTATAAATTTCTGGACTCTATGTTCAAGAGATTTTAATTCAGTTGCTGAAGTCAAAAGCCATTGTGGGTGGTCTGCGGACCACACATTAAGACACAGAAACTCAAATCAACACATGGGATTCTAATTTCTTGTATTATGTCTTACACAATCCTTTCTTTCTGGAATATTCTTTTTTGTCTATCACATCCTATTTTCTTTTCATATATTCCAGGGAAATTTAATTGAGCATCTGGTTCTACATAAATCATTCTCCTTATTTTTGCGTGGTTCTAGGGACCAAACACAAGTCCTCAGACGTCCAGGAAAGTGTTATATCATTGGTCCATAACTATTCCTTAACTCTTAAATCTGGCCAATATAGCATAATTTTGAACTTAACTCTCCTCCCATTTAGCCATACTCCTGGTGATGGGTAGGAGCTGGAGGTTAAACAGTGAGCAAGATGTAGATCTGAATGTTGAGAGGCACATATTCCTACTAGGATGATTTTTTTCATGAGGGCTATTTTCACATTCCAAATCAGACATTAGACTGTATTTCAGGAAGGACTATATTTCTTTGGAATATACCACATTGCCCTTAGTGCTGGGCACTGAGTTGCTTATCAATAGTTTGGTGGCAACAGTTTTTGGATCTGAGATTTGTTGGTCTAAGAAGTCAATTCTTATTTTCAACTCCTTCAACAACAGCCTGCTAAGGAGCACCTTCCCTGAGAACTTCTGTTATCCTATTGTTTATGGCTTCACCTCCCTCAGTCTTACCTTGCCCTGTGGCAGGCAGCATTTGCATGTCCTTGCTGGTCTGGCTGAAGAAACCAACACATTCAAGGGCCTGGGCAGCCAGCCAGTGCTCCCAAGCCCTTCCTCCCATTGTGTCCGACTTCCTCTTTGGTAAGAGCCCATGTGATTTTCATGAATCGGAAGACTTGGGTCCTTGTGAAATCTCTTCTGGGGAATTAGCCACACTGAATTCCATGCTTTGTGTCTGCCCTCAGTGCTGGCAGGAGCCTGTGTTGTTTCACTCCCACGTCATCACACTCCTTGAGATGATGGGATGGTTCGGCTCAAGTTCATTTGGTAGTCTCTGAAATATCGTTGAGTTTTCCCACTGTTTGTTCTGAATAAACTAATAACAATCGAGGGAGTCATTAGGATGCCGGGAAACATGAACTGAAGTGTTAGGATGTGAGCAGGGGCCTCTTTGGGGCATGAGATTGAGTGGCTGTTATTTTAACACCAGGACATTTGTTGATTGCACAGTTGTGAAGAGAGAGACAGATACAAAATGTTTTATTATTTTAATTTTATGTGTATGAGTGTATTGCCTTCATGTAAGTGGACCCATGCAATGCCCACAGAGGTCAGAAGAGGGTGTTGGATTCCCTGAAACTGGAGTTACAGATGGTTGTTAGCCACCATATAGAAACTGGGAATTGAATCCAGGTCCTCTGCAAGACCAGCTAGTGCTCTTAACCATGGAGTCATCTCTCCAACTCCAAGAGAAAGAGATTTTAACCTGTTTCCCACTGAAGGAAATTACTTGGATCTTTTTCGTTTTCACCTTCCTGGCACTGACAGTTTGAGAAACGCTTATTTCTTTGTCGACTAATTATCTGGTTTTGATTCTATGATGGTGGACTGGATTAGAAGAGGTACCATGAACTGTCAGACAATGTGATAAGCAGTTAACATGGTCCTTGCTTCTAATTCTTTATTCTTCAAAATAGATATTATTGACCTAGGGTATGGAAATGGTGAGAAGACCAGTGATTCCTGGCCAGCTGAGTTCCTACATGGCCATGCTTTCTGCCACATTCCAATGTTTAGGCTTTTTCATATTGCCCCTTAATGCACACATGCCAAGGCTCATGGGTCCTAGAGCTCTTTTTACTATCTGCATTAGCTGGTTGGTGGAATGGTTTGAATTCATAAAAAAATCCACCAGTTCTATCTGCATTGATGGTTTATTCTCCCCAAGAATGAAGAAAGTAGAGCCACAAAACACTGGAGAAGAATAATGTTGAATGTTAATGCTATCAACCTCAGCACAGCCTGTGAATTCTGTTGGCAGGATCCTGGAAATGTCTGTCAAAATGTGTCTCAGGCAATTAGAAATACCTGATCTCCCATTGAATGCTATTCCACTTGCTGGGGTTAACTGGCTTCAATTCTTTCCATGTACCATTGTGTGTTTTTAACGATGCTGGAGAGCAATCAGAAGAATCAAGATGCATATTTACAATAGGAACACGTCTGAACCTCTTCTTCAGTAACAGAGACCATGTGTTCTGGAGATTTTCTATTTGGAGTCCGTTTATCATGGCTATAAAAACATTTCAAATGAGAACAGAGTGGATAGAAACCCTGGGGAATTGTACAGGGAGCTCTGGGTTTGGATGGCTACATGCCAGTCGCTCAGAAGGTTTGAAGCAAAGCACGCATGTTAGCATTTAATCTCCCACAGACCTTGGCCTTCTTTCTCCCTGAGCATTTCCACCTGTGTCACCACCAGGACCCATGCAGGCCTCTTAACAAATCAAATGTGTGTGTTCTGTACTAGACGTGTCAGTTAAACTGAGAGAGAACTTACTTCCATATATAGCGGTGTCTGGGTCTCTTTTTAAAAAAGTTCTTTAACTAAAGATAAAAATGGGGATAATAACTAATGACTATTTTATACAGTACACATTTAAATTATGCAGGAAAGGTTGTTATTCTTCAATGAAAACCTCAGACTTCTCTTTAAAGGAAGGCACATTTGGAAGGAAATTAGTATTTCTGTTGTGATTTTTCCAGTTTTCTGGTGGCATTAGGCAGGAAACAAGCCTTTTAGGTTTTATATCCTGGTCAGAGTGGTGGTTTTAGGTGTAGATTGGATATTTAAAGGAAATTGAGAAGGAATGGAGGGGGATTTGGGAAGAGCTGGGGCAGCAGAGGGAAGGGTGGACATGATGTAATCATGGTACTCATGTATGAATGTCCACAAGAGAAAACAAATCTGTGGCCTTTTCTACTTGAAAATGAAGTCTGATTCCCACAATCAAACCCTCCCGGCCCTCTCTTCGCCTCCCTTCTCTTTCCCTTCCATTCTTTCTTCCCTGGATTTGAGATTCACATATTGAAGTATCTACTTGGTTTTTATCCTCAGAAAAACCCAAACTAAGCCTTTTCAGAACCCAAATTCTTTATTTCCTTCCCTTGACTCCTTTCTGTTCCTGAAGAGTCCCAACGTAACTGTCACTCAGTGATCAGATCTGAGTGCAGATTTTTGCTCCTTAACTCCAGCACGCTGAATGTGATGGGCCACCAAGTGCTAATCATGTTGATCAGTGGCCAGCCCTGGATCCCAGCCCTTCTCTCTCGTAAGTCTTTCACAAGTCCTTCCTGGGATGACTGGAGAGTTCTTCACATGACTTTCTCTGATTTTGGCTTTACTCTGGAAACAGTCACCACTGAAATCTTTCATAAGATGTAAATAAGTACCTTACCTATTTAATACTCTTCAGGGGCTCCAGACAGTAGTGCTATCATTCAAGATAAACAGAAAAACCCTTAGCTTTATTCACAAGATCTTGAAGCTTTATGTCAACTAGTTATCCAGTCTCCACCTCCACTAGTCTCTGAGCAACGTCCTTTCTCCAAGCATCTAAAATGCCCTGTGCTTAGTGTGTACGGTGTGTGTTTAAGCAGTAATCTTGGCACTCAGGAGTCTGATGTAGGAGGATCACTATGAGTTTGAGGTAAGCCTGGGCTTTATAGTGAGTTCCAGAATGAGAGCCTATCTCCAAAGCAAAACAAAATGAAATGAAATGTAACAAAACAAATGAAACAGAACAGAACTGGACAGAACAAAACAAAGAACCAAACCAAACCAAACCAAATCTTTTGATGCTTAATGGCTCTCACTGAACTTCTTAGTATTTACATCCTTGACCATGATGCTTCTTTGGATTGGAGTTCATTTGCTCATTCATCCATTAGGTAATTGATAAATTACTGACCCAGGCACCTTTCCAGTGAATGGGGATACAACAATGAATGAAGAGAGGGCCTGTGCTCATGAAGCTTGTATTCTAGCAGCCGAAGATAGTTCTGAATGCTAATGCAGTAGGTCAGCAATGAATTTTAGTTGTCAAAGTCATGAAGACAATGAACTAGTGTGACGAGATTGTGGGTAGCAAAGGGAACATGTGAATCTGTAGGCACTTCTTTCCACAGGGTTCTCTAGATGATTCTCCTGAGCAGGAATATTTTAACAGAAAATTTTGCTGGCAAGAAACAAGCATGATGTCTAGAGGGACAAGCTGTTATGAAGTCTATGTGTTTACAATGCACTCAACAGTCTGCAAGGGGATTTAAAAATATTTTTATTTTATTGATTTTATTTGTATGGCTGTATTGTCTGCATGTATATAAGTAAGTGCACCTGTGTCATGCAATGCCCTCAGAGGTCAGAAGAGGGTATTGGATCCCCTGGGACTGGCCTTACAGACAGGTGTTTGCTGCCACGTGGGTGCTAGGAATCGAACCCGAATTCTCCGGAAGCACAGCCAGTGCTTTTAACCTCTGAGTTGTCCCTCCAACCCTGAGGGGCATTTAAAAGACACAAATGGCTGCTGTTCAGAGAATGAGGGAGAGAGTTGTGGGAGTAAGAGAGGAAGAGGAAGGTCAGTCAAAGAATGTTAGACCTGGTAGATATGGCAAAGTGCTTAGATTTTATTTAGGGAGGGAAGGGGTATGCAAGACCAGGTTTATATTTTCTGAAGATTTTACTAAAATAGCAAGTATTGTCAGGATGTGAAGAAACGGAAAGAATCACATATTGCTGATGGGACTATAGCTTGATGCGGTTGCTGTGGGAAAAAGTTTGGTAATTCCTCACAGAATAAAAGTGCCCTCATAGTGTCACTATATGATTGGCTTTGAAAATATGATGCTCAGTTAGAGAAGTGGCATTCATGCAATCCTAACACTTGGGAGACTGTGGCAGGAAGATCATGAGTGCAAGGTAAGCATGGGCTGTTTAGCTGAGGGTACTACTGAAAGTCTAAGCTTTGCTGTGGCCTGTCCACCAGCAGTCATGCAGACAGCCTACTCCTGTCTTCAACAACAACAATATCAGCAGCAGCAAAAACAGCAGTTGTTGCCACCACCACCAGACATAAAAGGTCACATACCTTATGAATGCATTTATATGAATATCCAGAAAATTCAAATCAATAGAAAGAGAAAACATATTATTAGTAACCAGGGGCTGGAGGGTGTGAGAAATGGACAGTGATTGCCCAATGGATGTAGGCTTTTTCTTCTGGTGCAGTAAAAATGTTCTGGAACTAGGTGGTGGTGACGGCTGTACAACTCCGAATGAACTTCATGTCACTGAGTTGAACACTATAAAATGTAATAGTTGTGAATTTTATGTTTGTTTAGTCAGAGCAGGCTGCCGTAACAAAATAACACAACCCAGGCAGCTTAAACAACAAAATATATTATTTACCACCTCTGGAAGCTAAGAAGTCACAAGTTAAGGTGGGTACCACGAGCACTGATCTGCTGATGGTGTGCTCCTTTGATTGTAGATGGTTGCCTTCTTGGCGTGTGCTCACATGGTCTGTCCTCAGTGCGTGTATACAGGGACAGAAATGGAGGAAGGGTATGAAGAAGGGAGAGAGAAAATACAGACAAGCTCCCTTTTATTTCTTATTTATTCATTTATTTTTGTTTTATGTATATGAGTGTTTTGCCTGCGTGTATATAGATGCACCCATGTTGTGCAATGCCTGCAGAAGCCAGAAGAAGGCATTGGATCTACTGGAACTGGAGTTTTGGACAGTTGTTAGTTGCTATGTGAGTCCTGGGTCCTCTGCAAGAGGAGCTAGTACTTGTAACTGCTGAGCTGTCTCTCCAGTCCTGTGTTTCTTCTTAAGGGTTTTAGTCCTATGGAATCAGAGCCCTAAACTTGTGATCTTACCTAACTTTAATTACCTCCATTTTTATTCCGAATACAGTTACATCGAGGGTTAGAACTTCAATATACAAATTTTAGAAGCAAACAAATCCATCCATAATATTATGTATAGTTTAATAATAATAATGACAACAAATAATTGTTTAGCTGTGGAGAACATGACTGCAGTGAAAGTAAGAATATTAGTTAAGAGACTAGTAAGGAAATACAAGAGACGATGATGGTTGAACGAAGTGGTATTAGAGAGGAATAGCTCCTTAGGCTTTACGCCTCTTATTTTTGCATAGAGATGTCTTTTTAATATAACATTCTTGTTTCCTGACTTAACCTCACTCACCTTTCCTATTGCCTGGTTGGTGGGTAAAAGGTCACTGATCCACATCTCTCATGTGGTGCAGTATTCTCTTAGTATGCTCTAAAGGTTGGGGATTCTGTGCCTTTTCCTCACTCTGTTCTCAGGCCTGATGAGCTAGCCACTCTATTCTGCAGACCCAAACTTTCCACCTGAAACACCGTCAGTGCCCAGGTTGGTGTGGCCTTGGTGGACAGAGATATTAGTAAGCCCAGCTGACTACAAATGAAATCTGTTTTGTCCATCAGCGTTGTCATGATGGTGCTGCTTTGATTTCCATCTGCCTGGCTTCCTTTTTCTTTGCTCTATAGAATCTTCCAGTCTTGGTTCTAAGTTTGACTTTTCCTGGGAAGCATTCTCTGACTGTCTCTACTCTCCAATGTGGCTCTGTGCCTTTCTTTCCCCAAGCTTGGGTTATACCAAACAGTTCTGCATTGCTTCCTACATGCCCTCTCTGTAGAGCTAAAGCCAGGCATTTCCCAAGCACAATGTATTTCACGCTTGCAGTGCAGTTTCCAACGACATCATGCATTTTAAATTTAGTTGTGTTTTTAAAAAATATTTTATTTATTATTTTTATTTTATGTGTGTGAGTGTATTGTCTGCATGTAGATAAGTGCACCCGTGTCATGCAATGCATGTGGAGAACAGAAGAGGCCATCTGATCCCCTGAAACTGGAGTTACGGACAGTTGTTAGCTGCCATGTGGGTGCTGGGATTTGAACCAGGGTCTTCTGCAAGAACAACCAGTATTCTTAACTGCTGAGCCATCTCTCTAGCCCCTAATTTTCAATTTTTAAAACAGGGTCTTACTATGTAGGCTGGCATGTTTCAAACTCGCAGTGATCTTCCTGCCTCTAACTCTTGGGTGCTGGGACTATAAACATGTGTCACCATGCCCAGCTGACAGTGACCTTTTTAAGGGTAAGGTCACTATTAGTCTCTTTCTATTTTCCATAGTTAATACAATTCCTGTCACATAGAAGGCACCCAATAAATGTTAAACATACAATTCTACAGGAAACTTACCGTTCTTGTCATACTTTTCTTTGTTTATTGCAAATTTCATACATGCATATAATATAGTTGAGTCAAATCCACACCCATGCTCTCCCCTCCAATGCTTCTAGCTCCTTCATCACTTTTCCTTCCCAACTTCATGTGCTTTTTCTCTCTCTCTTTTTAAATCTGCTGAGTCCACTTATTGCTGGCTGTACGTGCGTGGATATTGGGCCATTTACTGGAGCATGGGTACCTTTCAGGGGTCACATCCCTGAAGAAAATGTAAAGAGTCCTTCCACTAGCAGCCATCAGTTGCCTACAGCTCCTCAGCTGGAAAGATATTTCATGAGTCCATCCCTGTCTATGCTGGGATCTAGACTGGCTTGATCTTGTGTAGGCCTTCTGCATGTAGCCACAACTGTTATGAGTTCATGTGTGCAATGGCTCTGTCATGCCCAGCAAATTTCATTTTACCACAGATGTTAAGACCATCATCAAGGCTCCAGATTCTCTTAATTGTTAGGTGTGAGCATGGTAGAGATTGGAGTCATACATGACATGTTCAATTCACAGATGTCCAACCAGGCAACTGGAGTTCTTTCAAATTTTTGATAAACTCGCGATTGTGATATTTTGTAGTCTTCTTTGAAGGTTTTCTGACTTCCCAAAGTCATGGACTGATAATTTCTTGGGGTCTATTACCTGAAATTCAATAGATTATGTTAAGTTGATATGTGTTTTCAGCTCTTGGGATAAAAGGTAGCAGTAGGTTCTATTCTCTGAAAACAGGGGAAAGTAGATATGTTTTATTTTTAAGAAGGTGCAGAAATGATCTTCTGTTACAAGATCATTACCTCTGAGTATTATTTTTAAACTGATATCACTGGATTTTGCTGTCTGTGTCTACATTTTCAACTAGTTTTACTATATCTAAGCACCTGCATGCTTTATTTAGCTATCTGGGCTCATGGCTATGGTCTAAGACTTGTAAGTTGGAGTCAGCTTGTTAATGGACATTTTATTTGCATTTCTTTAATTTCTATTTTCTGACTGGGGAACTTTTTTTTTGCAGATTACAAATTTCCAGAATATCAAACTATAGAATGATTTTAAGGCTATTTTGAAATGTGTCAGACAGCTTTAAAAAATATGCTGGTTGACTATGAATTTCTTTAAGATAGTGGACTGCTTAGAAAAATAAGCAGAATAGTTTGAATGTTATGTTAGTCTACAAGGAAAGATTAAATGATAAATTACATTTCCCTGGCAGCATGAAATTCAAAAGGAGTCAAACTTAAAAAGAGGAAATTTACATTTCCTGCCTTTCCTTGCCAGGGAAAAGCAACTGTAATGACTGCCTGCCATTCATGTGACATTTGGTGATACGCTCTTCTGTCTAGGAGAATGCTGCATTGTCTCTCTTGTGGATTAAACTTAACTCTTTAACTTGCTGTGCATAATTATACAAGACTTAATTGGAATCAAGACATCTTGAGTTAACTAGTTTTTGAAGGTGAATGACATGGATTGACTTGGGTTGGTAGCAAGCTTGGCAGATATTCCTAGAACTGTAGTCGTTTGCAACTTCATTTTACAAAGCAGTTTAAAATAGAAGACACAGAATCACCCTGTATGGGGGCTTTAATGTTGCTTTGTCATACAGCTGTGATGGGAAAGCCAGGGCAGTGGTAAATAGGACACTCAGGTTTCTTGGTATAATGTCTTCTTGATTCTTTTTCTCTGGGGCCTTCAAATTAGAAACTGAAAATTGCCTAAGCTAGTCCCGAGATCCTTTTATCATGAAATTCAACTTGGAACTTCTTTGATTGTTCTTATTTTTTCTTTAATCATCTTCCATTAAGTCTTGATAGGTTCTTTGGGGATTAACACACATAGTTTACTTAAAGAAGGTTATGGTGTATTGTATGAAAGGAGACTTCTCCTTTGCACTCTCTTTGACAAGGATGGAAGAGGCCATTGGCTTTGACAACACATATGATTAAGGCACTGTTACCGTCTTAAAGAAGATTATGGTTATCTTCGGGGAACACACACACACACACACACACACACACACACACACACACACATAACCAGTAGGTCAAACTTGAGATTGTTGTCTATGATTTTAACAACTCAAGTTTTGAGTTTCTAAGTTACTCCACCACCAGCTGGCATGAATACAGACAAGGCCATTTCTAGCTGTCTTCTATGCATGCTCTCTATTTGAAGCAAATACTCTCAATGAAAGAAAATCATATTTATAATAGGCATACCCTGTAATAGAAGATTGTCTGGACATATATGGAGGACTTGTGAGAGCAACAGGTACTCAGTGGAAATTTCAATGAAGGGTATTTACATGAGTAACTCCTGGATACACTAATCCTAAGGGAAGAAAGAATAGAGATTGGATAAACATTCGAGTGTTGTAGCAAGTCCATGGGCTGATTTAAAAGGGGGAAATGCTATTATAAGTATAGCAGGAAGGAATCATTTCAGAGCAGCAATGATTTCTGAATACTAAAGCAATAAATGAAAATAAAAGAGTAAAAAAAAGTGGCTTCATGAAAATACTTATTGAACTTAGGCACACTTTCTGCCAGTTAAAATAGTGCCCAAAGCTAGTGGCTTCAAAAGACAACTTCTTTAGCTAACAGAATCCTAAAAGTGACATAAGCAACTTTTGGGCATTATTGACCTTTGAACATCAGTAGCTAGACATTAGCAGTGATATCATGTTGTCTAGGGGAGCTTAGTCCATTTTCTCAATCTCCTAGGAACTGTTTGGAGAATCAGCAGCCTTAATGGGTATTAGTAGGAGTGGTAACAGTGGTTCCTACTTTGTGATGGTTAATTTTGTGTCTCCATTAGACTGGGCTACAGGGTGCCCTGAGATTAAACATGGTCTCTGGGGAGGTCTGTGAAGGGAGATTAATATTTGAATAAGTAGACACATCAGGTAGATGACTTTTCCAGTATCAATGAGTATCATTGAATCCATTCAGGGGCTGAATAGAACAAAAAAGTTAGAGGCAGATTGAACGTACTGTCTGCTTAAATTGAGACATTGTTCTTCTCCTGCCCATGCCTTGTTCTCAGGTCTTCTGATCTGGTCTGAAGTCTATATTATTGGCTTTTTAGTGATCAATTCTTTGAGCTGTGCTACTGACTTTCTAGGACTAAACCTTGCAGATAGAGGATCATTGGACTTCTTAAAAATGATGCAAGCCAATATCTTACAGTAAATATTTATCATCTATATTATATCAATCATCCATTGCTATACTCATATATGTTCACAGATTCATATATATATATATATATAGAAGATATATATATATATGTATGTATTGGTTTTGTTTTTCTAGAGAATCCAGAGCAACCCAGACTTCTTCCAGTATAAACTGCCACTGTTGGTATAAATCTTGCAGAAGCACACATGAGATTCACTGGGGGAAGTTAAGAATTAGAGAAGAGGGGCTGAAGAGATGGCTCAGTGGTTAAGGGCACTGGCTGAACATTCTTGCAGAGGACCCAGGTTCAGTTCTAAATATCCATGTGGTGGCTACTAACCACCTACAACTTCAGTTTTAGGAGAGCTGACACCTTTTCATGGCCTCTGTAGGCACTACACAACATGGGTGCACTTGCATACATGCAGAAAAAACACTTATAAAATAAAAATTAAAAAATTTAAATAAAAAATAGAAAAAAAGAATTAGAGAAGAATTCAAGGAGAGTTGGAATTCCTACAAAACTGAGGTGCAGAACCAGCATCGCAGTTTTTTGCTTTTAATTGTGGCCTTTTTATACCAAACTTAAAGTAACCTGAGAATGATATACAGCCAATGTGGATCAGACATTCAGCTTAAATGCAATGTTTAGAGGGTATAGGCATTTAGAGGGCATCAGTGAATCACTGAGAACGACGGTGGTACATGCTTAGAATCCCAGCACTTGGGAAGCTGAATGAGGATGATCATAAGTTTGAGTCCACTCTTGGACACAAAGCATGTAACATGTCTCAAAAGAAAAAAAAATGAAGAATTGTAACACATTCTTTTCCCTTTTATTTTCTTTCAACTTCCCTTCTCTATACTGTTCACAATGATTATGATTTCTTTAGTTTCAAGATTTCCAACTTATTTTATATCCAGTCTTTTATAAAGTAAATATTTCATTAACATTCTTTGCACAAATGTAAGAGGATAATAAACAAAGATAAGTTTTATTGATGCCCTACAGGCCAGAGCCAATTGGATAGATCCTTTGAAAATATGTTATGGCTATTACTGTGGAAAATTGAGCCTCATTACTTTCCATTCCATCATTTACTCCCAGTGGCTTAGTTCTATGTTGATCATTAGCATCAAACGTCACCTCTGAGTTTGGCAAACAGCTGTCCAGTTTGGTTTAGGGCTAAGGCCTATTCTGGCAAAGATGGAGTTACTTGTTCCAGAAGAGCTGGTTTGGATTGAAACTGTAGAAGTCTGCTAGAGTGGCAGAGATCAGAAGGAAAGCTGGCAGCATGTGTATCTTGTGAGCTACATCCTCTGGGGCTACAGTGAAATCTATAGATTCTGGGCCCTGTGTGCTAAAATAGAGCTTTTAATATTGTGGGTCACGACCCCATATGGGGTTGTGTAACCTAATGTGGCAATAAAAATTGGCAATAGTAAAAAGTTTCTGAATTTGCAGTGACTCCAAATTAATTAAATAATGAAGCTGAGGTGTTCCTGGCAGTGCTCACCACTCTTGTATCCTGTGACTTCACTGCAGCCTTGGTTCCAAACACCCAACATGCATTTTACACTGTGCACAATGTCACACCATACAGCACCGATAAATGATGCTTGGAAACACCTAGGCTCAGATTTGTGACTACTGCAACCTCTGAATTTAGTGTTTTTTTTTTTTTTTAAAACCACACATGTAAAGTTTTCTGCTCTTATGGAAACATAATGTTTTAATTATGGAAACAAAGACTTTAACATTTTTCTACTATCATTTCTCTGCATGTAAGCATTAAATCAGTATATTCTTGGATTGTATTGTGTTAGAATGCTTGATTTTAAAAACTGCTGTTTGAGTTGCTGCCTTTAGTTTCAAAGGAAGTCATTAAATCATTAAATTAATTTTTGTTTGCAACCAGCACAGAATTCCCACCAATTTTTGAAATGACACAAAACATACTTTTGCCATTTGATATTTCATATTTATATGAAGTGATGTTCTTAGTATTGATGATTATAAATCAAAACACTGATTAAATGTTAAAGATGTTTTACATTCTGCAGTATCAAATATTCAACCAATATTTAATTTTTAAAAATATTTTATTATTTTTTAATTTATGTGTACAAGTGTATTGCCTGCATGTGTGTAAGTGCACCTGTGTTGTACAATGCCCACAGAGGTCAGAAGAAGGTGTCGGATCCTCTGAAATTGGAGTTATGATTGGTTGTTAGCCACCATGTGAGTGTTGGGAATCAAATCTGGGTCTTCTTCAAGAGCAGCCATCTCTCCAGCCCCATTTAATTTTTCATGTAAAAATAAGAAGCACATAATCTCATTAGTATACAAATTTGGTAAAAGTATATGTATATAAAATAATTGCTTAAAATAATTTTTATGATTATTATCATTAAGTGATTTGTATACTTATTTAATATGGCTAATTACTCATTAGGGTAAATTAGGTAAAACAATGTGTAAAAATGTTTTCAGAAGAGAAGGGGTCCTGAGTGGGAAATGTTAAGGAAGCTCTGTGCAAGAAGATCAAGTCAGTCAAACTCTAGCATGGACTTGTGAAGGGCCCTAAGGCCCCACCCTTATCTGAGAAATTAGCAGTTGATGGCCACTGGGGGAGGGAGACAGTCACTCTCCTTTGGGGATATGGGGTCTAGTAGGTTTCTCATGCCCTAGTAATGGTCACACAGCCATGTACATACGGGCAGCACTAATTGGACTTGGGGTTATTAATAATGAAAACAAAAATAAAAAGAAGACATGCAATTGGGAGGGAGATGGGGAGGAGGGTACCAGGGGGAGTTGGAAAGAGATAGTGGTGGACGGGTGGAATCAGTATACATTGTATAAATGTAAGAAACTTTCAAAGAATTAAAAATATGATTTAAAGAAAAAGAAAGGAAGGAAGGAAGAAAGGAAGGAATGAATAAATAAAAAGGTCTGTGATGAGGGATCAAATTGATGTCTCCATCCTAGAAAATCCAGTCATGGCACTACTGCAGTGCAGTTGTGGATGGTGAGACGTTACATTGTATTCCTGGAAAGCACTTATACAAGGATAATATCAGATACAGACTGATTCCTGATAAAACTCTTTGTCTATGCATACTGATAATGGTATCAGTAATATATTATTGTTACTAGAAACATTTTGTATGATGTCTCAAAGTAGCCATTGAGTAGCCAAAGTGAATCCATTAGCATGTTACTTATTTGATTATTTGATTGTCTAATAAGCTTCTGCTCTGACTTTGAGAAGCCAGGATATATGCTTTATAAAAAAACAGGAAGGCGATTCAGGGGTAAGCTGAAGTTCCAAAAGTTAAAGTCAACTCTGAAAAAATTAGAAATTCAAATATCTAGAAAAGAGTATTTGAATATTTTTCATGTCGTAAAGACATCCCATTTTTTTTTGGTAGAGAAAAAAGATAGATCTGACTTTGAATAGCAAAGCTATGTAGGTAATAACAACAGCAAAACCATCTCACATGGATTGAAGGGAAAGAAGGAGGGTGTGAACTTGGACAAAGCTTGGAATGAAGCATAGAAGGAGGGCCTAGTAATGAGAAGACCGATTTAAAATGTTCTTGTCAGGGTTATTGGAAGAAAACACGGATAGGTTGGGTGAATCCGTCTAGTGAAGCTCTTAAATGTTTGCCAGCAGCCCTGTGCTGTCATTTACTCACTTGTTTACATATCAAGTGTTTGTGTTAGGCATTAAAATAGACATTGGAAATGAACAAAAACAGCACTTATCCTAAGGAATTTATCAAGAAGGAGTGAGAAGGGGGGAGGGTGCTGGGGAGAGGCACCACAGCCTTTTACAATTAAATAATGTGGTCTGTAGAAAGTAGCCTGGTAACAAAGATTAATATAAGCAGAAGGATTCATTTTGCCTGGAGTAGAGGAAGGCTAAAACATCTTGAAGAACTAAATGTTCCTAAGCAGATGGAACTGATGAAACAGGCTTGTAAAAGCTATTGTGTAAGAATTCATCCACAATGTGAACTGAGTAAGTGCTGTAAAGTAAGTTGCAGTGGATGTTGTTGAACAAGAGGATGACATGAAGGTCTTGAAGATACAGCAACACTCAAGTGTGCAATAGACCTAGGTTTGGTCTGCTGGAAAGAGGCAGTGCTTACAATTAGAAACTGCTGATAGGTAAGTAGAGATGAGTCCCTGGCGGCACTGCAAATAGCAATATGTGCTGTGGGAAAGGACTTTTGCTCTCAATCAAGTTCCTTTTCACAGAGAAAACATTCTTAGTTAATTTTGCTGATCTTCTGTAGAGGACTGTCCAACCTAAGTCCTGCACACAAGTACCCCAAGAGAGCTAGGAATGCAGCCCTATGCTGCACAGCATTTGTAGATCACCAGTGTCACAATGTCACCTCTGACAGTATTTGTGTCTTTGAATCTGATGGCAAGTGCAGAGAATGTGCTTAGTCTTGACTTAGAATCCATGCTTACTGCTTATTTGCTTGGAAACTTTACCTTCCTTTGTCCCACATACTTCATTTATGAAAGAGCTAATAATGTATACCCAGTGAAGTTTCTGATTAAAAATTAATTCAGGCCATGTATTTAAAGCACATGTCAGAGTGATGGGTTCATAGAAACTCAATAAACATTCATTTTTCCTTCTTCCTTTCTTGATTTTTGTATTTGCAGCGCTCAGCACAGGGCCTGATGTCTAAGTGAAACTCAATAAACTTTAGTTGAACTTACAAATGTTAATGTTTACAGAGGGCTTATCACGTTCCAGTGAGTACAAAGCAGGTGCAAATTCACATTCAGTTAGTTGTGACTGTGAAGCCCATACTTTCAACTTAGCCATGATTCTACATGTTTATGTTACATAGTTTACAGATGCTGTTGAGTCTTCTGGAAATTTCTCGACAGTACTGATCTACTCAGAGAGTTTTAAAAGTAGGGTTGTCGTATGTCTTGTGTAAACCCGTTTGTAGTGTAGGCTTCTGAGTTGCTCTTATAGTCTTATGAGAACTTATTTTCCATATCAGAAAAGAACTAATTCTGTGTTGGGAATTCCTCCACTATGTGAACATCCATTCAGATATGTCTATGAATTGACTAAGTAGCATTAATCTTGAGTTCTACTTATGATTTGCCTGATTGTTAAAATGGAAGTATAAAATATGTGACTACCCTTGGCTTATAACCACCACCACTGCTGCCAGCGGCCATTTACGGGGCTCCTATGGGGAAACTCTATAGACTAAGTCCTGCAGTGGCTTCATTCTATAGTCCACAGACTTGAAGTCATAGAGGTAAGTGATTCGCACACGGTCACACCACCAGCTGGGTTCTTTGACCTAAATTCTACTTGGAAAAAACAGGAGCAACACAACAAAATAAAGATGGTTCCGTGGTAACTTATTCTTGACATCGCTCTTGAAAAAAGCAAGAAGTTATAGCAAAAAATATATATTTCCTATGTGGAGTTTTCACTATGTGTATAGTACCCTTGGGTATCATATTTTGCAGAAAAAAACCAGCAGAAAACCTTATCCTGATCTAAGAAAAGAAGATTTCCAGTGGGACAAAAAAGAAAAGTACACTATGGAACTTTTAATTATTTCTGACTTAAATATTAGCACTGAATTTTGGTTTCAGCAAGAGAATTATTACATGGCCAAAAACTACAGTTACTTGAAAGTTAGACATTTTTTTTGAAAAAAGAAAAACTTCAAAATCAAATTAGCTTTAATTTAGATGTAAGAATATTTTTCTATAATATATTTTATTTAATAGTCAAATAAAGGGACTATAGTAGTTTTCTTTCTTTTCTTTTATTTTCTTTCTTTCTTTTTCCTGACTCACTATGTAATTTTTCAACTTGTATGGAAGCCAGAAGATGAATTTCTTTGAAGGAAATGGAAAATTATAAAAATATTATCTCAGAATGGGCATGCATAGACAATATTAATTATAAGTGAATAAATGGTACAACCTCAGGTCCTCTAATTTTGGTTGTGTGCATTGATTGATGGAATCCAGTTTCCTTTTTTGATTTATTTAAACCGGTCTTGTGGTTCCTGAGCAAAAGGCTCTGAACTGAGCAAACATGATAAGGAAGAATAATGCATAGAAAGTACACATTCCTTCCCAAACTGGAAAAGCATACATTCCTCCTTTCCTTCTCCCACAACTTGGCCAACTAAGCACAGACTTTACTTTGGAGTAAACCAAGAATAAAATCACAAACCTCAAGGATGCAATGCTGAAATTTAATTTATATGTTTTAATTTTCATTCAGAAAAGTCAAAATTGATGGTAAGCACAGACATGGTTATCTCTTAGATCTGATCAGAGTCTAAGGTTACCCTTCCTTTCCTGTTGCCATGAGCATGCTCTTGTTGTTCAGAGGGTAGAGAAATCTCCAGGCCTTTGTAACTGGAGAAGCACAAGTTTTAAGCTTTTACATAGGGCCGGAATCTCTGTTCCTCAGGCACTAGTTCTCTGCACTGGTACTGAGCTGTCTTAATCTCTTCCTATCAGTCTGAAGGCAAACAGCTCACCTGCTTCTCTTCAAGACACTGGCACTTAGGTGATGGTGTTAGCCTAACAGGTAGATGCTTAACATTCTCTGGGAAAATGAAGTCAGTGCTGTGAAGTCTCCCTGGTCACATCTCCATGAGATGGCCAAGGAGAATGTGTGGACTTTATTCTCTCAAGTTAACATTGAACCAAGAAAATCCCACAAAACTCTCTGAATTCTAAGTGTTGATGACACATCCCTGGGTTTCACAGCTCTTAGTGACACATCCTTTCGATTCTGGTGGTGTGGAGCCATCATCTTTTTGACACTTTAAATGTAACAATGAATCTGGGGGGCAATGATGCTTTGGCAATAGCTGCACAATCACCCAGGGCTGGCAGTTTCATATACTACTTAGACCCTGCTGCAGTATTCAGTCTATACTCTAGATGTCCCTTCCCCATGGTTATGCTCATTGTACCTGTTGTTCTTTTGTGTTCTTGTCTCACACAGGATTATGCTCTCCCATAAGCACATTTTTATATCATTTACCCTTCAAATAGAAAGGGTCAGTCTCTAATCCCTTTTCTTCTGGGTCTTCTCTTTCATCTTTGTAAAATAAAACATGAGGGTAGGATAGTATCCCAGGAGCTTCAGTGGATGAAATGCAGATAAATATGTTGATGGAGAGTAACATCTGTCTCCTCCTGCAAAGGTGTCTAAGATTCAGGATCCTTCCACATCCTATATAATGGGAGAATAAGGAGGGGTTTGCGTTAGATCCATATGACAAGGATTGAATGTCATATATGGTATCATTTACTTATAGGCAACTATTTCTGCTCTTGAGTTCTCTAACTGAATTCCATTTGTCTTTCATGGTTGAGCACTGCAAATGGGGTCATGGTAGAGGGTTCTGCTCCAAAGCACTGCAAGGACGGTTGAGTTCAATGGCATGCCTCACCCCAGGGTAGAGTGACATACTCCTGGAACATCCACTCATTGTTTCCTTAGTATGAACCTGCCACTCTGAGGAGCAAGTCCAGGTTTGCAGATCATAAACACTGAATATCTTGTTCAATGCTTCTACCCTGTGTTTCTGAGACACAACCCACTCTGTTTCTGACTCTGTAGGTAACCACACCTCTTGCCTACATTCTAAGGGAGTGTTTGCCAGAGCCTGTTCCTCAGGACTGGGGGGAGCTGCTGGAAAAATTAAGGCACTCCATGACCAGAGAGAGTTGACCCAGAAAGTTGCCAGACAGCTTTAGGAAGGAAAATAACCTCCAGCAAGAATAAAATAGTGTTAGCCTGGTTAGCATTTGATAGTGAAGCATAAGCTTTCTAAAGCTCTAGGGGTTTCTTGTTGGGGTCTGTGTTAGGTGCTAAAAAAGAACATTTGAAGCCAGAATGGAGGCTGGTCAGTAAAGGATAGCCAGACAAGGGTGTTGATGAAATGCAATGTCACATGCTGTTTCAAAACATGCCCTAATAGAGGGCTAACTGAACTCCTACAATGGACAAGTAATTGCTGTGGGGAAGATTGCTGGAATCCTTTAGCTCATACAAAGAAAACCATATTTGAAATATTCCAGAGATGTAAAGAGATTATGTGGGGGAATGAATCCTTTCATAATGAAAAGAATGCTGTCCAAATGTAAACACCCACTTCTAATTTATTAACTGGTATTTTACATTCAGTTTTATTGAGGTTATAGTTTATATATAGCAAAATGATGCAATTAAAGGGTACGATTCAATTTAATTTAAAATAATTTAAAGTGTTCAATTAGCTGTGCTTTCACATTAATCTATACCCACAAAGTCACTGTACCAATTATGATGCAGAGTATTTTCATTGTTCAGAACATTCCTTCTGTCCCTTTGAAGTCTTTTCCTCCTCTCTCTACCTCTGGCAGGGACGGATCTACCTTTGGTTGCCCTTGACTTGTTTTACATTTTCTGAGGTTTTAACTGGGTAGTATTGTGAGGTGCAGAGACTTCTGTGTTTGGCTTCTTTCATTTAGCATGATTATGCTGGTGAATCTTCATTGTCAATGTGACTGTGCTGGATAGCTTTAGTGTCAACTTGACACACCTGGGTTGAGGGAGCCCCAATTGGGGAATTGCCTCCATTGGACTGGCCTGTGGCCATGTCTGTGGGGCATCTTCTTGATGAGTGATGTGGGAGGGCCCAGGCCACTGTGGGTAGTGCCACCCCTGGGCAGGTGGGCCTGTGTTGGATAAGAGAGCAAGCTGAGCAAGGGCCAGGGGAGCAAGCCAGTAAGCAGTGATCCTCCATGGCCTGTGCTCCAGCTCCTGCCTCCAGGTTCCTGCCTTGAGTTCCTACCTTGGGCTCCCAGATGAGCTGTGACCTGGGAGATGTAAACTGAATAAACCCTTTCCTCCTCAAGTTGGTATTGGTCAGAGTATTTTGTCACAGCAATGAAGAAAAAACTAAGACAGTAATTGGTACCAGAGAGTGGGATATTGCTGTGACAGACT
>NW_008355790.1:2993720-3013116 GCF_000622305.1 Nannospalax galili
GCGCTGAAAGAGTTGTAGACGATGGAGGCCTGGCGTGAAGCTTCAAAGGGAAGCGGAGATGATCAGGCCTATTCATGTGAGATTTTGAATTGGGTTCTGGTTGGCTAGGGCTGAAGAATCAGGTGTGATTAACAAGAGACCAGAACCTGAAGCAAAACCTTTACTTTACTGGGACAATTGATGCTGGTTAGCTGGGGCTGAAAAATCAGCTGTAAGTAACAAGAGGCCAGCATCACTGTGGTGGAGTCTTCTGGGAGGTATTTCCTCAGGGTCAGCACACAGAGGGGACCGAAGCCTCCATCTCAAGCTGGAAGCAGGACTTGGTAATGTGTAAGAGTCTCTTGCATGGATCTGGTGTTGAAAGCGTGAAGGGGTCACAGAGAGCAGCTGAGGTTTGGCATGCAGAGGCCAGGAAAGGCCACAGGTGAAAGTGCAGCTTCAGTTGCAGTGAAGACCCCAGGATTGAAGGGATCATGGAGTGAATCTGAGGCTTTGCACCCCAAGAGGCAAGAAGAGGTGAAGGTGTAGCCTCAGTTTCAGTGGAGACCCCAGATTTTTGGAGATGCCGGGACCATGGGACAACCACCAAGGGCAGCAGTAGGTGTGGAATGGAGCTGGCTGGGGTCTAAGAGACAAGCTGTGTGTGCTGTGGACGGCAGAGTCAGAGAAGTGGAGCTGCCAGAACCCTTTGGAGTCCAGAAAATCATGAGTGAATCCCAGAGGTCCAGCCCTGAGCTACTTTGTTTGCTAGACTTTGGTTTTGCTTAGGTGTGCCCGATTCTTCCCTTTGAAATAAGACAGTACTTGTTTTGGATTTTACAGAAGCTCACCCATAGTTAAGAGACTTTTTAAAAGAGACTATGAAGTTTTATGTGTTTGGATTTTTTAAGTACTGTGGGGTTTTTAAGGTTGTACTGTCTTATGTTGTGATATTAACATCATATCTTGGGGACAAAAATTGGAAAGTTTATGGTTTAATAGTGATGTATTTGTGTGTCAAGTTGACAAGGGGTCAATTGTGCTGGATAGCTTTAGTGTCAACTTGACACACCTGGGTTGAGGGAGCCTCAATTGGGGAATTGCCTCCATTGGACTGGCCTGTGGCCATGTCTGTGGGGCATCTTCTTGATGAGCGATGTGGGAGGACCCAGGCCACTGTGGGTAGTGCCACCCCTGGGCAGGTGGGCCTGTGTTAGATAAGAGATCAAGCTGAGCAGGGGCCAGGGGAGCAAGTCAGTAAGCAGCAATCCTCCATGGCTTGTGCTCCAGCTCCTGCCTCCAGGTTCCTGCCCTGAGTTCCTACCTTGGGCTCCCAGATGAGCTGTGACCTGGGAGATGTAAACTGAATAAACCCTTTCCTCCCCAAGTTGGTATTGGTCAAAGTATTTTGTCACAGCAATGAAGAACAAACTAGGACAGTGACTGAATTTAGAGTCACTAGGAGACTCTGGGAGAGTATGTAACTGAGGAGGGAAGACCCACCCTGAATGTGGGTGACAGCACCCCATGGGCTGGGGGCCAGACTTAATATAAGGGGAGAAAGACGGAAGATGAGCACTAGTATCAACCCCACTGCTTCCTGACTGCCAGGGGGATGCACTTAGCTCCCACAGCTTCCTCTTGCCATAGCCACGGGTCACTCCCACCTTCTCTACCTTGGTGGACTATACCCTCCTAAACCATGAGCCGAAAAAATTCGTCTTCTCCCTTAAGTTACTTCTTGTCGTGTCTTTGATCATAGCAGTGAGAACATTTTAAAAAGATTCACTTGTGTGGAGCATATAGCAATTGTCTGCTACCCCCATCACACCATAGCCTTTCTTGTTTTCAATAAGTAGGGTTTTGTCATATGGATACACCAATACTTGTTTACCCATTGATGAATATTTTGTTTGTTTACAGATTTAGTTATTTTAAATTTTGTCGCTGTAAACATTCATGTATAAGTCTTTGTATGGACTTTCATTTCTTTAGGGTGATATCTAGAATAGACTAACAGGATCCTATGAAAAGTATACTCCTCTTGTTAGCGTAGCAAATAGCTCCATACAATTAACCTGTCAAGATTATAAAATCTCTAGTCTGTTGGAAGACCCATCTTTTCAGTTTCACTGGTCAATCATCTACTCATAGCACCACCCCTAGGAAGGTGGGTTCACCTTAAGTCATGCTGAATAGATGGGTGGAATAGCTAGTGCGTTAATGAGATAGTGAAATTTTCCCGTCTGGAATCCTGCCTCCTAGGGCAGTGCTCCAGGACCCAGGCACAGACATGTAAGTCTCTGTAAGTCTGCCCACTTTTTCGAATTCTTCAGAAAAGCATTCATGACCTCTCCTTTCCTTCTTCATATCCCTGTTCTAAACATGCTTTTTTTTTTTTTTTTAACACTGTGGGCTGCCCTAGCATCTTGTATTTCTTTGCTTTTTTTCTAAAGCTTCCTTCTCCCTCCACGTGGTGCCAGTCAGTCATGTGTCTGACCTCTATGTAGGCTCTAAACCTGCATGACTTCATGACTTTCTTTCCTTCTCCCCTCCAACCTCCTCCTAAAAGCAGCTAGTGAGATCATGAGCTTGCCTGCCCTGAGGATTTTTCTTTAAAATTCTAATAAAATTGCCCTAAAGCTTCCATTCGGGTTTATTCTTAATTTTTTTTTTTTTTTTTTTTTTTTTAATGAATGCAACTAAGAACGCTCTAAGGGATGCTCTTTCTACCCACTTCACTCTTTGAAAGAGATTGCCACATAGCTTTTCTAAATGGCTTCATCATTTTTTGTTCAATGGTGTGCAAATTCTGGTTGCTCTATATCCTCACCAATGATTGGCATTTCCCTTCCCTCCCTTCCTCCCATCCCGTCCCCCTCCCCTCCCCTCCCCTTTTCCCTTCCTTCCTTTCCCTTCTTTTCTCCCCTCCCCCATTTTTGTTAATATTTTAATTTTGCATTCAAAATAATGGGTTTCATTATGACATCTTCATATGTATAACATTTTTCATTGTAAATGTACATCACTTTTTCTTAAGGTGCAAATTCATGTAGATTGATGTAAATGTCTATTACAAATAATCCTGCAGAATTTGGGGGTTTTAGTGACTGAAGTTTTTGAACCTACCTTTTCTTTCTGTCATCTTTGAGCTATATTTCATCAGGCATCCATGTTCCTTAATTTCCTAGAGAACTTTAATCTCATTGTTGTGATTAACAAATAGCAGCATTTTTAGTAATCTGACTAGAAATAAATATTTCTTAAATATCTGAGTTACAGCTAGGGAGGGATGAAGGAGGAAAACTGCTAAAAAATTCTGTATGAGAGAGGGGAACTAGATCACAATGTGACAATTCCACAATTCTGATCATGTGGACCACAGCGCTATCTTCAAATCATAGCTGCACTTACAGCTGTGGAAGGCTGCTGCGCGGAGCCACACCACTCTTGCAAACCCACAGCACATCTCCACCTGAGTTTTTCACCTCCCCCATTATTCTGGTCAGGTTAACCAAGCTCTTCTAGGAAACCAAGGATCATGGTTCCCTGTTTTGCCGCTTGGCCCTGCTGCTTGCTGCTCACTACAGGCTGCACTGTAGTAATCATCGGGTGAAGTGGATGAGTCCTGGGTGAGTAGGAAGACACAGTCAGATGGCCACAGCGAGAACCCTGGGAAGGAAATCCTCTTGTCATTAGGAATGCGTCCTTTAAGGAAAAGGCTACTGTGGCCCCCAGTTTGTTATCCATCTCGCTCTTGTTTTGGCCATGAGGTGACTGGTTTTGCCCTGCCAGGTTGTGCTTCTCTGTCATAGGCCCCAAAGCAATGGGACCAATTGATCCTGAACTGGAACACCCGAAACCATGAACTAAGGCAAAGCTTTCTTTGCAAGCTGACTAGTTCATAACCTCTACATACTCTTGCAGGGGTAATTTGTGGGGGAGTCCCAGCACTATAGGAGTGTCCCGTGGTACCTGGTGTGTTGGTGTCATTCATGCATTAACCTAAAGCTCAGCCTCTATGGGATGGAGGCTGGTAAAGAGGAAAAAGAGGTTTGTCTGAGGGCAGAAGCCTGGCTCTGGTGCTTCCTGACTTGAGTTTCCAGGATTTTTAGTTCCTTCCCGTATCAAGAGCCTAACATAAAGGTCACATGAGATGAAAATTGGGGCTCTGTGTAAGTAACCTTTTTGCTCACACTATTTCATATTTTCAAAATTTTAAACATTATTCAGTTCTGAATAGTTTCTTGTCATGTCTTCAAGGACATATTAGAAAAACAGGGTGGAGAAGTCCTTTGCGTGTCTTTCACTTTGCTCTTCTGAATATGAGCAGCTCTGATGCTCATGGACAGGCAACTTGAAGGATGAAGATGGCAGCTCACAAAAGGTTAATTCTTTCCATTCAGTCACATAAGCCTGGCAAATCACATACTGTAGTCTGCTCACTGTGGCCTTTCTGGCCTCATAGAATTGCACCAAAGTTCATCTTTCTTGAAGAATCGCCACATTTTTTCTCAGTAAACCCTCCGATAAGTTTTGTTACAAAGATCTCCAGGGTTTCCATGCCTACCAGTCCTGTTTTCCCCACTGGCTAGTATCAGATTGGCAAGAGGGAACTGACTTAACTCCAGAAACGTTTAAACTTCCTGGAAGTGGCCATGAGCACTCCCACAGATCCTCCGTGATACTCTCTGTTAAGGTCAGGTTCAAGTGCTCTTTCTAAATGTGATGATTTTTCTGCAGTTCTCCATCTGAACTGTAACATCATCAAAAGTTGGTCTGCAGCTGCCAGCAAGAGGCCTGCTTTCCTGCCGCTCCCTTCTTCCAGCCGTTGGCTTTGATCTAAGCTGCTTTTTGGGTGAGTCTGATTTCCATCCAGGACTTTACCTATTCTTATGAACAGAAAATCTTTGAGCTCTCTCGACAATGCTTCCCATGGCGTTTGACATTCAAGACTAAAAATAGCAAGATGAAGCCTGGTATGTTCCTGAGGAGATAAAATCGAATAACGTAACTGGATTATTCTTGGTTATCTTGCAGATGTCCGCATGACCAGACGTCTACAAATGGTGGTGAGATCATTTCTAGTCGCCTTTTAATCTGTTGGCAGATGGCTTCTGAAAGCTCCTTGAGAGGGTTTTATTTATTTAATCCTTTTATTAACCCTTCAGGACAAAGGCAGCCAACAGTATCAAAACTTTGCTGTAGGACTGTCATTTTGACTTTTCTAAGTAACTGTGTATATCTCCTTTTTCCCTTTCTTTCCTCATTTTCTTCTCTTTGTGGGGAGGGTAGCTCTACTTTTTAAAGTGGTTGCTAAGAAAGTCTCTGTTTACAAGCTCCTAACAAATCATGGCAGCTGAAAGACAAATATGGTGCTGCGCTTGCAGGAGGGGATGGAAGGAGGCCAGCAATTAGCAGCCAAGAGAACAAAGGCCCACAATGAGGCCTTTGAGAGTGTTGGCTGGCATCGTGGATCCACATATTGCTTGATAGAATTCAAAAAGGTGTCTGCCTCATGCTCTCAGTGACAAATTTATTTCTACAAATCAGCCAAGGTTGTATAACTTGAATGGATTGTAAAGGAACAGTCTTTTTTTTTTTTTTTTTTTTTTTTTTTTTTTGTGTTTAAAAAAGCGTTTGCTTCACTGGAGCCAAAACTCAGTATAATTTTTAGCCATTTTCAAAATTAGGTTCTTTGATCTTCAGGGCAGAGGGTGGACTGTCAGTCCAGTACAGGGAACCCAAGGGTAGGTGTATCCATGTATCCTTTCTTGTCCTTTTATTTGGGGGGGGGAGCTTACTCCCTTTTTTTGTCTTAAAATATGATATTTATGACTGTGCTGAAGTTTAGAAAAGTTTTATGCAAAGAAGATGATGGTGTCTTTCTGTTTAACTCCAATATATGAATGAATGTGATGGTTTGAATGTTTCTCAGAGTTCATATGTTGTAACTAAGGTTAGTCCCTAATCAAACAGTGTTTAGAAGTGGGACTTAAGAGACGATTAGATCATGATGGATTTAGTCTTGTGAATAGATTAATATCATTGTCTTGGGAATGGACTAGTTATCCCAGGAGCAAGTTCCTGATGAAAGAATGCCCCCTCCCCCCATCCTTCTCATTCCCGTTCTCCCTTTCGCCCTATTTTCTCTTCTACTTTCTACCATAGGATTACACAGAAGGAAGGCAGATATAGTACCTGATCTTGGCTTCTCAGCCTCTAGAAGTGGATGAAACAAACCTTTCTTCTTTATAAATCACTTTATCTCAAGTATTCTGTCATAGCTTCACACAGTGGACTAGGATTGTTAGTATTTGGGCTCTTCGTTTCATAATTATAAAGTAATGGTTCCCTGGGATAATTAATTGTGAGTCTTTTAATGATGCTTACGGAAAATGAGGTCCAGTATGAGTTTAATGAGTATCTAGACTTCGGTCAGGGACAGCCTGGTGATGGCTGAGATGGACATAGTGGGTGGTGAGGAGGCTATTGACTGGGTGCCAGGTGCTCTTTACAAGAATACCAACTCATTCAATATCTCATGTAGCCTAGTAGGTAGATCTTGTTATTATCTTGAATTACAAGGGTCAGTTAAATGGCTCGGTGGGTACATGAGCCAGGCAGGCCTCATGACTTTAATTCAATATCCAGAGCCCATGTAAAAGTAGAAGAAGAGAGCCGGGCACGGTGGCGCACAGCTTTAATCCCAGCACTTGGCAGGCAGAGGCAGGCAGATCTCTGTGAGTTCAAGGCCAGCCTGGTCTACATAGTGAGTTCCAGGACAGCTGGGGCTACAGGGAGACCCTGTCTCAAAAAGACAAAAAAAAAAAAAGTGGAAGAGATGCAGTTCCACAAAGTTGTCCTCTGATTTCTACATGTGTGCAGTGGTATGTGTGTGCTCTTACACAATCATCATATACACATGATAATAATAAAAATAAAAAAATTTAATTTATTTTAATTTTATGTATGAGTGTATGCATGTATTTAAGTGCATTCATGTGTGCAATGCCCATGGAGGGCAGAAGAGGGCATCAGATCCCCTGAAACTGGAGTTAAGGACAGCTGTTAGTTGCCATGTGGGTGCTAGGTACTGAATGCTGGTCTTTTTCAAGAGCAGCCAGTACTCTTAGCTGCTGACCCATCTCTCCAGTTTCATAATAAAAATTAAAAATAATATTGAGGAACCGAGGAGATGGTTCAGTTGGTAAAAGCACTTGCTATGCAAGCCTGAGGACTTGAGTTTTATCCATAGCACTCATGTAAAAGCCAAGTGTAGTGATTCATGCTGGTAATACCAGTTCTAGAAGGTGTATGTTGGAGTGGGGTGTGGAGACAGCAGGACCCCAAGAGTTAGCCAGGCAGCCTAACTGAATTCATAAAGTTAGTTTAGTGAGAGACCCTCAAAAATAAGGTGGACAGCAATAGAGGAAGACACCTGATGTCAATCTCTAGCCTTCACACACATGCACATATGTGTGCACACTTCTGTGTATCCCCCCTCCACATTAACATATCCATACACAAGTTTACTGAGCATAGATTATGTGCAAGGATTGAGAGCAGCCTTGGGAAGTGCTTTGCTTGGGCAGTGAGAGAGAGGTGGGCCTCGTAGCATATGGGAGATGAAAACTTGCAGAATGCTTTAGTACAAGCTCAATACTTCCATTGAACAAGAAGATAATCTTCTGGTGGAAGCACAGAGGAAGCAGTTGGGGGAAGGGGAAGGTATTCACAGAAGAGCTAATACTTGAGCTGCCTTTTGAAGGATTCATTTACTTGTTCTTTTTAAAAAATATTTTATTTATTTTTATTTTATGTGTAAGAAGGCATCAGATTCTCCGGAACTGGCTTTAGGGACAGTTGTTAGCTACCATGTGGGTGCTGAGAATCGAACCCAGGTCCTCTGTAAGAGCAGTCAGTGATTTTAACTGCTGAGTCATCTCTCTAGCCCCTCATTTACTCATTCTTTTTTAAAAAATATTTTATTTATTTTTATTTTATGTGTATGAGTGTATTGCCTGCATGTAGGTAAGTGCACCAGTATTGTGCAATGCCTGTGGAGGACAGAAGAGGCCATCAGATCCTCTGGAACTGGAGTTATGGACAGTTGTTAGCTGCCATGTGGGTGCTGGGATTTGAAGCCGGGTCTTCTGCAAGAACAACCAGTGTTCTTAACCACTGAACCATCTCTCCAGCCCCCATTTACTCTTTCTTATGACATTGTTGAAAGCATACTGGAGGCAAGACATCAGGACAGGTGCAGCGCATACAATGCTTAAAAAAAATTCGCCCAAACCCATTCTCAGAATAGACACAGATACAGAGAGGCTCATGATATGGCAAGGCCTGCACTTAGCCTAGAGCAGGGAGCCACAACCTTGGTGGCCACAGGCAATGTTGGGCTCAGATGTTAGCAGCAGAGGACTCCTCATCAGCCAAGAGTTTAGTAAGAACCAGTTGTACCCAAGGGGCACTGATCCAGAGATCAGAGTTGTCAGCTCACCTCCCTGCAGAGGCTATCAGAAATACCATCCCATTGTCCACTATCACTAGGAAGACTTCTTAGGTTTCCCTTTTCCCAGAACAACCTGAAATGGAAGAGTGACGGGAACAAATAACCTGTTGCAGAATAGACCTTAAGCTTAGGAAGTGTTTGCCACAATTTAGTTGTCTTAAGATGAAAAACAGCTGAAGTAATATTGATTATCAAATTTGAGATAAATTTTTACTGCCACCAAGCTGAATGGGAATTCATAGGAGCAATTTAGTATGTCACATAGTTATGTTTCCATTTGTATAATTATCTAAGGCAGGAAAGGCCCCAGAGGCAGAAAGCAGATTAGGAGCTGGTTGGGGCTGTGTGGAAAGGGAAGTGGGAGTCACTGCTAATGGGTTGGAAAGTTTCTTTTGGGGTGATTAAAGTATTCTAGAATTGGGTAATGATGACGCTTGCACAACTTCTGTGAATATACTAAAATACGCTTAATGTACACTTTAGAGAGATGGTCTGTGAGTTGTATCTCAGTGAAAACACAGAAAAGATTAGATTGTTTAAAGAAAATAGAGGAAACTGTGATTTACTTTATGTAGTTGACTAGTAGTATGAATAAAGTCTACTGCCGAATCTGATAATCGTTAATCAAGCAATGATTTCCTGATTATCTCAAACTTGTAGCATGTTGGATGAAAGTCCATAATTCGGCCTACATTATTTCTACTAAAACAATAAACTGGTATTAGAATACAACTGAGCTGCCACCAATTTCAGTAAAGTGTTCTTATACAAAAACTCAAGCAGTGTGTAGCATGTATTTAATTTTTTGTTTTATTAATTTTTATTTTTGTGTATGAGTGTTTTGCATGCATGTTTCTAAGTGTACCTGTGTGTGCAGTGTCTGCAGAGGCAGAAGAGGGCATCAGATCCCCAGTAACTGGAGTTGGAGATAGTTGTTAGCTGCCATGTAGTTGCTGAGAACCCAACCTGGGTCCTCTGCAAGAGAGAGCAGCCAGTGCTCTTAACTGCTGAGCCAACTCTCCAGCCCCAGATATATATTCACTTATATATAGATAATATTTTAAAGTTTTTCTTATCAATTGGCAAATTTATTGTTCCCTATATTTTTTTTATCAATTTTTATTTCTGCATAAACAGTATAAAGACAAGTTTTTGTATAGTTGCCAATTTGCTGGGTAAAATACTATAACTTATTTTACATTTTGTTCCTAGGGATTGATAGTTATTCAGATATTTAGCAGTTCTCTGTCCCTTTATTCTTCATCTTTTTTTTTAAAAGAAGTACTTTCTTTGCATCCCTGTTGCCTGTACTCTGGATCAGCCTCTATGGCTAACTTGCACTCTGGCTTTCTTACTTATTTCTTGATTTATTTTTGAGATAAGACTCAGACTGTAGCCCAAGCTGGCTTTGAAACTTGCAATCCTCTGTTTCTGTCTTGCAAGTCCTGGGATTGTAGACTTGTGCCACCATATCCAGTTCTGATTGCTAATTTCACTAATTTTAATGATAGATTTAGTCTCAGAACTAGTTGCTATAAATTTATTTGGCTCTGATAATGTTTTCCAAAAATGATTTCATGTATTTTAGATTTCCATTTCATATTTTAGAATATGAAATTCTCCACTCAACCAAGGACAATATTGGCATCTTGCTAGCATCTTTCTCAACATCACAGATCATGTGAGGACAGGATACAGGGCTCCACAATGCCAGGTTACTAGATTCCATGTATCTCCATCACTCCTGGGTTCCAGTAGCATACAGACCAAGTCTTTGTGGGGAAACCATCTAAACAAGATGCTGGCCAATAGTACAATATTCAAATTTTCTTTTTACTTTTTTCTCTATTTCTGCTTTTTGCCTGTTTTTTGCCCCTTCTTTCTTAAGAACTGATGGTTTGGGGAGGTGCAGATGGGAGAGGGGATCTAAATATGATTAAAATATACTGTATGAAATGCACAAACATTCAATAAAATATATATTGAAAAGAAAAAAGAACTGATTGGTTTATTGTGAAAAATTACAATACTAGTTTTCTACAATATCTTGTTAAAAAAAATCTCTTGCTGGCTTGAGACATCTTAAAGACCACATTCTAACGCTCTTCTTCAAACTTATAGCCTGATTAAACTGGTTGGTGCATCTAAGAGGATCTAGCAATTTTGTTAAAATGTTTGATGGTAATTAAGGTCAGCCAGCATGGCAACTTCAAAAGGAAAGATCAGGTAACTTTCGTCTCAGTGCTAGTTATGTGTTTAACTGTTTTTTTTTTTTAATCTCATTTACACCTCAAATGGACATTCTGTGACATCCTCTTTATTCCACCCATTATACAAGCTAACTGAAGCTGTCGCCAGTTAAGGGTCACTTCCTTAGACACTAGAGTCTGAGCTTGAAAGTTATGCTTTCCACAGGGTGTAGAGGCATTGTGCTGAGAAGGCAAGGCATAGACTTCCATACTTCTGCTTTTCCTGAACTCTGAATTCTAGAACAATCTCCAAATCATATGTCATTGTTAGTACCCACACAGTGTAAAAGGAAGCTTAGACATTTTAGGATTGAAGTTAACGCAGTGATCCTTACCATTGCTTTACAGGGAAAAGTCATTTCTTACAGGGAAAAAACTGGGTCCTGAAGTTGGAAGATTTTCCACAATTCCATTTAGAAAATAGGTTATTGCATCTAGGTATCATCAGTGTTGAGAAGTATGCTGTGGTTTTCAATACAGCTGTCTAGCAATTTATCTCTGATAGTGAAAGAAATACCATAGCCATGAATACACGAGCAGATGTCTGTTAAGCTTTCTGTCTTATCATCTGACAGCTGACCAAAGGCCTAAGAATGTGTGTGTGTGTGTGCGCGCGCCCTTGCTAGGGGATGCTGGGTGGGCAGGAGATCTGGATAGCACTGAGCTCAGAGTTTATAAACATTCTGAGATTTATCCATTAGTAAGAAGAGGAAAAGAGTGATTGATACAGTGAGAAGATAATACTCTAGGAACTTAATTACAAATACTTCAAACAGATTGTCCCTGTGCTTTTCCTAGGGAACACACCAAAGATAAACTTGCTAATTCTCACTAATTTTTACATGCCAACAGCTGTCTGTCTGTGCTAAAGGGTTAGGGAAAAATGCTCCTAATTGTAGGGGAAGCCTATGTTAGGCTTCTAACTCTGACTTAACAGTCTAGTTTGTATAGGAACAATTATTGAAGGGCTTTCTTATTTTAAAAAGTAAGAAATACTTATGTCCCAGTGTGACCTAAAATGACACAACAGGTTCTGAAGGCTTGATGCTTATGTGCATTTTCTTTTATTTAGAATTGCACATGCTCTGTTGCTACTGAATCATCAAGATGAATATGATCCGTGGAATTTGAAAAAAAACATTGTGTCTCATGCCAACACTCCTGAGTCTCAGCACATAGTTGGGACTCTGGTGGCAATCAGACAGGACAGTCAAGACAGAATGCCCTGAATTCCAAGTTTGAGTGGATTTTGTTTGTTCTTAGTGTCCTATTCCTTGTATGAAAGTTCATCTGTAAAAAAGTAATGGCACTGATTCGAATTTAACGTCTTTGAATAATGACAGCGTCAAAGCGCCATTTGTTGACACTGCAGTGCAGACACCACCTCCTACCCCAAACCCTGGGCATTTATGTCAGTTTAATCCTGAGATCTATTTTTCTTGATATGATTAAAGAATAGTCATCAAATAATCAGAATCACATACAATTCCTTGACATTTTCTCCAAGGGGATTTTTCCGGGATGAGTTTTCTATAATTTCTTTATATTTTATAATGACCTTATCAATATTTGCATATAGGTAAAGAATATTTGTATTTTACAATTATCCAAGGAACCACTTCTGATATTATTTTTATCTCACTTTATTATCATTAGCTTATTTAATTTTAATACATTAATACTTCATAAACAATAGCATAAATATTTTTAGGCTCAAAGGAGCTCTCAGGAAGGGGATCATTCACAGGTGATCCAATGTTTCAGTGCCATCGTCCATCACTTGCAGAGTGGAAATTACAGAGTGCTGAAAATTCTCTTCCAGGCCTTTCTGGGTGTACATTTGAGACTGCTTCTGTAAGCAGATGATGGAAAACACAAGATGAAGCAAAGGAGATCAAATCTTCTGGTCTTGTGCAATTAGGCCCTGAGTAGAGAACGAGAAACAGCCTGGAGCATCATGGGAAGAGCTCTAGGTACCCATTTCCTGCTTCTTTTTTGCCTCTTCAGCATATATTTTCTATTTATTATTTACTTGTGTGTTTGAGGCTGTGTTTGTGTGTGTGCCTGTACATGTATGCGCACTTGTGTGTGGAAGCTAGAGGTCGACCTCAGTGTTCTTCCTCAGTCATTCCTCACCCCACTTTTCTTTTGAAACAGAGTCTCTCACAAAACTTAAGAGTTCAGTAATTGACCAGGCTGCCTGGCTAATGAGCTCCAGAGGATCTGCCTCCTCCCACAGTCAGCACTGGATTCACAAAGGCACTTTGCTGCCTCATAGGTTCTGGGGATCTGAACTCAGGTCCTCATCATTGTGTCCACAAGCACTTTTCCTAGCCCTCAGCACATCCTTTCTAAGTTGTGTAATTATGTGAGGCAAGCACGATGAATACCACACTACAGCAACGACCTTGTGCAATTATGACTTAGGAACATGCTGTGCTTCTCATCGAGGACATCATCATCATGGGAGAAGCATTAGGAAAACTCGGTGTGTAGATTGAATATCTGTGTCCCCCATCTAATTCATATGTTAAACTCTAAAACACAATATGATATTATCTGGAGATGATGCCTTTCAGAGCTGATTAGGTAATGGGAGTAGAACCCTTGTGAATTGGATTGATGCCTTATAAATGAAGTACTGAGAACCCTCTTCTTTTTCCACACAAAGAGGACACAGAAAGGAGGTGGCCATTAATGAGGAAGGGTGCCCAATCAGACCCCAGATCTGCTGAAGCCTTGATTTTGGACATGGCCCTCTTCTAAGGCACGTCCTGAGATGAAGGTTTACCTGTAAACATCATTGAGTTTGCACTTTGCCATGCCTCACCAGTTATCTTTCTGACTGTATTCCAGCCTCCCTTCCAAAATTTAGGAAGATGATTGTTTCCTGCTGGAGGATCTGTGTCTGACACGGTTATGGCCATCTACTCTTAATTCGGGATTAAAGCAACGTTTCCCAACATGATTTATAATACAAATCTCCCAAAATATCAGAGTTACTCTAGGGAAGAGTCTCTGACTCCCAACAGTAGATAGTTAGCTGGATGATTATTGGTTGTGAAGGCTATCCTGTGCATTTTGGGAGGTTAGAAGCATCCTTGGCCTCTATACACTGCCTACTAAGAGGACCTTATTTGTGATAATCACAAATGTCTCCATACCTTGCCAAATGTCTCAAGGTAGGGGTAAAATCTCCAAGTGAGAAGAACCATGATGGCACGTTATCAAAGTATTTTATTTCTAACCTTTCAGTTGTGGCAGTATTGATTTAAAACTTGTATACTTTGCTACCTCTCAGGATGGCTTGAATGCTACGCCCGACTGCTCTGCAGGTCACACATTTCTTAACTTAATATCTCTCTTCCTTTAGCCAAGGCTTAGCTGGAAAATGCCTCCTGCATGTAGGGAGATGATAAATAGTATTTGCTGTGTCTCTTCAGCTTTCCTTCCATCCCTCTACCAGTTCCTCAGATTATGTAGATTTTCTCTCTACGAGTAATTCTTGCCTTAGGAATCTGATTGATGGCACTTTTATGAATCCTCCTTCTTTTCCTCCTTCTCTTCCTAGACTTTGGAAATGCCAAATTGACTTAATCGCTTTATTTCAGAGTCCTGATCAAAGGCAGATGCATAATATAAAGCAATATGTTCAGTATCATGTCAGCTTGCCTGCATCTAACCATGAGTGTGTTGTGTATACACACAATGCACGTGCATGAAAATACTCTGGAGGGATATGTTCCAAAGTGTAACTTCTACCCAAGAGGGATGTGCAGTGTTTCCTCCTTTTGTCCATTTATATTTTCTTTTTTTGAAAACATTTTATTTGTAATATTTTATTTTATGTGTATGAATGCATTGCCTGCATGTGTGTAAGTGCACCATGTTGTGAAAAGCCTGCGGAGGTCAGAAGAGAACATTAGATTCCCTGGAACTGGAGTTTTGGACAGTTGTTAGCTGGCATGTAGGTGTGAACCTGGGTCCTCTGCAAGAGCAGCCAGTGCTCTTAACCTCTGAACCATTTCTCAAGTCCCCCTCTTATGTTTTATATTTATTTTCCTATGATAAGTATCTAATGATTAAATTTCAAAAAAAAAGTCAAATGCCTCAAGGAGTCATTCTTCAGCTCCCTGTGGTATAATACAAGATGTGGCACCCATCTAAGGGTGCTAATAGTGACAAGGGTTTTAGTGAAATGGCATTTATTTTTAGAAGACACAGGCAAGACTGAGTCACCCATCATGTTTTAGGGGAAAGGATGAAATAAGAAACCCCAAAGGAACAGGTGAAGATTTGCTAGGCAGATTTCTGTCTTGTGCTCAAAGATTTTTGGGTCAAGATATGTGTATGTGGATGAGCTCAGATGGAACTTTCCAGAGCTCTAGAGGAGCTGAATTTAGCAGTGAGCTAAGGCTCTGGGCTACTTAGCAAGTCACCCAGCAGAGAATGGCTAGTGTATCCTGGCACTGTGTATATTTAAAAGTTGTCCAGAAAGCACACTGTGTTCCTAGAGCATGCTGGGCTTGCCTGTCTCCAACTGGCTGGGTAATGACAAGCACTTCCCTGAAGTACCACTGGCTGGTAATGGCCTTGGAGCCTTAGCGAATCACAGCTCATGGATGCATAGTTGCTGTTTGCTTTTAGAAACCACAGTTAGCTTTCCTCTGTGCTGCACTGGGCACATGGCTCTTTCTTGTCACCTGTGCATAGCCAGATACTGTTAGGAGGAGGCTGAGATAGCAGTGTCCAAGAATGGTGTGTGTGTGTGTGTGGGGGGGGCATGGACGGATGGAGCCATTTAACTCAGGTTCACAGTTTGATGAATGACCTGCTCAGCCCCAACCTTGGGTGATGTAAAAGGCAGAGTACAGGCTTGGGAGATAGATATATCAGGTTCTTAATCCTCTTTCTGCCGTGTGTTGTGGTACTTTATATACAAGGGGAAGTTATTCTGCCCCTTTCACCTATAATTTCCCCATCTGCAGAATGGACACAGCACAGAATTCCTCCTAGATTTATGGTGAGGATAAAGACACATAACGTGTGAAAGTAATAGACTGCTGTGTGTCAGGTGCTTAACATGCCTTTCTCTCTGGTCAGTGTCCAAGTTTGTGGCTGACAATTAGTATCAGTCAAGAATTCATAAAGCTGTTTTCTATAAAGGGACAGATAATAAGCACTTTGTGTTCTGTGGGACAAGGAGGTAAAACCGAGGATACTGTGCCTGTACGTGACAGAGAAAACACTGCCAACTTTCACTGACGAAATTAAGAGTATGTTCATAAAAGTGATGTACAATTTTCTTTTACTAGCAACCCACTAATAAAATGAATTTTTGGGTGGGGGTGGGGGAGAGGAGGATTTTCTCCACAGGCAAATCCCTACTGTAGGACATTTATTTCACTTAATTAAGGTTCTAAGTGAGGATTCCTTGTCTTCAAATTGATGACCAGCATTCTCTGTACAACCCTTTCTTAACTTGTAGGACATCCAAAATCAAATAGTAGGCTGAGTTTTCTCCACAGGCAAATCCCTACTGTAGGACACTTATTACTAATGCCAATCTCTGTACTCTGACCCTCGTTATTAATGATGAGTAAATAATTTGAAATCATAATTGATCATAAACAAGTCTGAAAGGGCTGTCCTCTGGAGAGGAAGCCGAGATGATTAAATCTTTTAACAAACCGAGAAACTGTCAGAGTGCTTAGACTTTTAAAATCAAATGATTCTTTAAAGAATATCCTCCTTTGTGACCGAAATCTGGAAAACAGTGGGAAGAAATATCAGGCCACACATCCTGACCACCTACAAAGTGAGATCAAGCAGGAAATAATTTTAAAAGCAGACGGTTACTTCAACAGATTCTTTCTGCTTTACAAACAGACATGCCTGTTTTCATTGATGATGGAGCGAATGCAGGGATTAACATTTGGCACATAAATATCAGAGTACCTTCCTGTTAGCCTCCCAAAGACTTGGATGGACAGATTTGGATTTATATAGTTACATGACTGGCCAATGCTTGGGTGAAAACAAGACCATTAAAATATTGAAGAATAGGCTTTCCACAAAGCAAGGCCATCTTAGTGGAGCGTTACATGCAGTGAAAATTAACCAATGGAATGGAGGAGCTCTGAAAGGCTGTTAAAGTAAAGCGATGTGATAAGACATCTATATCAACTGATGTACCAAGAAAGGGAAGTCTGTTTCTGAATATATAACAGCTATGGACAAAGGTTGAAACAGAAGGGTCAAGAAGGGACCAAGGTGTATTAGAAACGCTCCAAGCACAAGCACTAGCTCTTTACTCTTTGTGTGAAAGAAAGAAACGAGTCCACTATAGCAGGAGTTTTGAAACTGAAAGACTGCAGTTGTGTCAGTGATGCTAAAGGGTTTTTAGGACAATAATTTAAAAATTTCAAGGTATTTAAAATGGAACAATGCTTACAGCTTCTTGTAACTGACTCCTTCCTGGAAAAAATGCCACTTTTGAGGCAGAAATATTTGAAAATGTGTTGCTTTAGCTAAGGAGGACTTAGTAAATGAACTTTGGTGATAGGTTTAAGAAATAACCTGGTGCAAGCACACATTTTCTCCACTTACGTGTCAAGAGAACACAGAACAAATGCATCTGCTTATTTTTAATTAATACTCTGGAATAAAACACAGCATTTATATACGGATAAAAACAAAAAGGAAAATTGAAGTACTTTCAAGCAAAATTTATTAGGTATCTACTCAAGTAAAACACAATGAATGACCTCTGTAAGAATTCAAAGTCAATTACCTGAAAGCCAGGTGTGAATATTTTTTTCCTTTTAAAATCAGATACAGAGAATAGAAACAGCAATTTTTCTTAAATGTAACAGGCAACAGAGTTGAAGTTTTGTTTCATAGATGGCGTGTAAAAGAATTATTCATTTATCAGTAAAGCTTCATGCAGTTGACTTATTTTCCGATCCAAAGCTTTTCTAATATAAAGCTGGTTGTGAACTGGATAGTAAAGTGGGTTTCTCAAAGGTGTTTCTTTACCCTTTTCTCCTAATGAAGTTCCTCTGAAATCAGTATTTATGTACATTTTCATTTGACTGCTAAGATCTTTTAAATTTATAAAATTTTGCATAAATGCTATCTTACAGAATCACACTAGAAGGGGTGCTTGTGATCTGTAAAGATTATGTAAAGAGTAATTTGCTGAAAGGGTTTTACCTTAGTTTAAGTGCAGGATAAAGATCAAATTAGAATATTCCCCTGTTTTCAGAACAAGTAAATGGTCTGTACAAAAAAAAAAGAACAAACATATGTACAAAATTTTAGTCTATGTATTGTGTAAAGACCAACCACTGTCTACAGAAGAAAAGCCATAAAAAGTTTATCTATAAGGTGCTCAAGATCCAAAGATGAACAGTTTTAATGCAAATTCATATGAAATACAAAGCTAGTATGTGTAGCACAGGCACTGTGAACTCTATTAAATCCTTCAGGTTCAAAATCATTCAGTACATTTCTGTTTCAGGGCAGGGAAGAGAACCTGAGTGATTTAACCATTATTTCTAAAAGCGCCTAATTTATTCCTAGGAAATATTTTACACACACCAGGAAAATCAGGCTTAACATATTCCTGTCTGCAAATGTAGTCAGGACTCTGGATTCCATAGAAGAAAAATAATTATTATAATAAAAATAATTGTATTGATCATAATCCTTGCTAAAACCAGCCTTAATACCTGTGATGCTTCTGAAGTACTCTATTTCTATAAAATAATATGTGGGATTCTTTTACAGTTCCATAAAATGTACACCATATCGTGTGAACTATATGCTCCTGTACAGTCTCTAGCACGTGTGTGTGTACACGCGGTGAGACCTACCCACTAATATTGCTTACAGATACTTTCAAGTGTCTATGTTTGAATAGCTCTTTGCGTCTCTCACTAACACTGCTTTTATTTAGATTTTAACAAATAAAACACTAAGAGCTCACTGTTCATGATGTTGATTACATTTTAATATAAAATAGCAATGCAAATTTACAACACAATAGTTTATTTTTCCTGTAATGTGGCTAAACCTCTTGTATCCTCATGATAGTTACCAATAGCTCTTAATCACTCACTGTTTGCACTTCTAAGAAGTACAGAAAAAATGGGCAGGAAAAGACTCCTATCTGAAAACTTACATTCAATCAACAAAATCACATCCATCGGAATGAACTTTCCTACTCTCACTTTAGATTGTATAATCACTGTGCATATCACAACATACAATAAGTGCAGGCAAACAATAGCTGAAGTATAGTTGTCATAGAGCGTAAACCAGGGCACTAGGCAAACTTGTGAAAATGCAAACAGTTGCACTTCAGAATTAACAATCTTTTGATTGCCCAAGGAAAGAGCACCTTCCAGAGAGGTGAAGACAGCCATGAGACCAGACAGCCTTTTGGAGTCTTTTCTCTCTCTCCTTTATCTCTTTCTTTCTCTTTCTTTCTTTCTTTCTTTCTTTCTTTCTTTCTTTCTTATTTTAACTTACATTTTAAGATCAGTTACACCATGTCATGGCTTGAAGAGTATAGCAACATGTGTATGAGCCAATTAATTACTTTGTGTATGCAGTCAGGAATCAGAAAGTCATAAATGATTAA
>NW_008355790.1:3013296-3050022 GCF_000622305.1 Nannospalax galili
CTTTCTTTCTTTCTTTCTTTCTTTCTTTCTTTCTTTCTTCCTTCCTTCCTTCCTTCCTTCCTTCCTTCCTTCTTTCCTTCCCTCCCTCCTTCAACTATTTCACTCTTTTAATGTATGATGATTTTCATTTTGATCCCACATGTAGATGTTTCAAAGTTTAGGGTAGAAAGCAGAAAACTGAACATTTATGTGGATGCAAGTCTGCCATGTCTCCCTAAGGCTCACGGCAGCAGGCCATCTGCTGGTGATTTGGTGGCAGCAGGTGGAGATGGTGATGGCGTATTGGAAACCATAAGGCATGACAACAACAGGCCTGCTGGGATGTTTTAGGCAAGTTTATGTAGATGTGTTGCTGAAATGCGGCGTAAATAAGGAAGAAGGTGATTCACAGCCTCTTGACATAGTTTCCCGGAAAAGTACCAAAGAATTTGGTTCTTCTTGAGGTTCCTGAAAATAGAAGCAATAAATGAAAAGGTGTAGCAGGGATGAAATGTCAGTTCTTATCTGTTGGCTTGAAGATTTTCCATTTACAAAGTCTCACCAAGAAACCAAGCCCTAAAGCATTGAGAAAGGAGGAAAGAAAGCTCACTTTAAGACAGTAAGAAGGGAAAGCAAGCAATTGGAGTTGTCTTGCTTGATGTAGTCTTTTTTTTTTTTCATGAGTAAAATTATATATTTCCATCACATCAAGCTTGATGGGAAAGCTGATCCCCTCAATCTAAAGAGGAAGAAAATCCTGCAGAAGGGCTGAGCAGTTGGACTCATATCACCAAGATGCCAAACAAGGAGGAAGGAGTAAATGTGAGGCTGGCAGTGGACAAGATGTCTGGAAAAGCACAAGAGCAGGAGGCCTCCTCTATACTGTCACTTTAAGTCATCACCTAAGACACTGTCAGTAGCAAAGCAGTTTTAGTATTTCATGCTCAGTGCTGCCTCATCAATCTTAAAAAACACATTGTTAGATTCCTTCAAAAAATATAGAAATTCTGAATGCTTTAACATTACTGAATTTAAAAATGGAAGGAGATTGACCACTACTTGTGTAAGGTGAGAGTAGGAATGGAAGTGAGGATGGAGCACAGCCATTGGGCATAATCTTTAGTATACTCCATTAAAACCCCATGGCCATCATTAGGATCACCTTGTGTTTCAAATACTATAATTTTTGAATACATTTTGTGAAAGTCTGTACACTAAATCTTCTACCATAGTAGATTATGGAGGCTCTCTAAAGTTTCATTCCTCATTAACAGTTTAGAATTTATTGACTTGGTTTGGTTACTGTCCCTGCGAACCATGTATGTAAGCTGTTTTCCTGTTTCCTCTGGATGGGAATGAATATAAACGGAATCTAAGGCATATGGCTGCACATGTGGCCTCGGTTCCTTGATTATTTCCCCATGGCTGGACCTGTATCTAGAAAGCTTTCATTCCTGCATCTCTCATCTTCACCTCCTTCCTTCATGTCCTTTTACCTGCAAATGTTTTCCAGAAACTTTGAGTTATTGCCTCTTCCTCCTTCTCATTGTCCCCCTGTCCTTCTTGCCCCCTTTTTCCTTTCTTCTCTCTTTCTATACTGAGGATTGAACAATGGAGGATGGGATGACATGTTAAGCACGTGCGCTACTGCTGAACTATGTATACATATAGACCCCTTTTTAAAAATAATTTATTGAGAATTTCATACATGCATATAAGGTGTTTTGATCAAAAAGACCTCTTTTAAGACTGCCTTTCAGGTGGTCAGAAAGGCCATTCTGGCCACTTCTACTAACTGAAATCGAAGATAATCATTGGACTTTTAGGGTAGCTACATCAGTGCTGGAAATGGGTCAGCTTTCCCTTAATCTTGCTCCCTGTCAAATGACATTTTCCCTTTTGACAACTAACCTTTTTCTACTGAACAGAGCAAAAATACTTCTCATCTGGGAACATCTGTTGTTTTATTACTGCTATCGTAACATCACAGTCTTTCCTGGTTGGTGCTATTTAAAGAATGTTTCTTAGTTGAATTGAAATAAAACTAGGAGAGAATCATATGTACCTGAAGCAACAATTACTAAACTATATTAATACACTGGCTCTGGGATTACACAGTACATCATGAACACAGTAAGAGTTCAGTTATCAAGTGAACCATGCAAGCGAACAAATTCAAGCAATGATAAGACAGCTAATGTGTCTGAGAAGAAATGTGCACATACCCACAAACCATCCATCATCACACTTCTCCATCACATCAACGACATCACTTTCTTTGAGTTCCAGCTCATCTTCATTCCTAGGAGTATAGTTATACAGAGCCTGAAACCTTAAATAGGACAGATGGGGATGTTTAATTTATTTTACATCTTTGTGAAATTACAGAATAGTACGATACTCATTTTTATCACTAACATTTCTATTCTTATTAATATGTTGTATTAAATAATGTTAAGTCTTTGGCATCATGTAAAATAAATGGAAATATTTAGATTCTCATGGGAATTAGATTACTCTAATAACATTTCAAAAACTTACAATGAATAATATTCATGTAAGATTATAATATTCATGAACTGGACCAAAACATTTTAATGTTTATAGGTCAGCCCTGCATTTAAATTGTCCAGACAGCTAACACATATCATTCAGACACTATATAATATTATAGAACATAAAATAAATGGCATTTATATGATACAAACATATTAAAAACAGGAGGGAATAGTAGTTTTAGCTAGCTATAATCAAAAGCAAATAACTGAAGCTTTGTAAATGGTAATTTCAAATGATTCTAAATTGAGTTGTACAAAATGTCTCAGACACACATCTTCTAAATAATTATGGGGGAATTATTATAAGAAGGAAAATTATATGTTTATCAAAGGAGATTCCTTAAGGCAGACAGTTTTTTACTTTGAACCAATATTTTCTGAGGATTTAAAATGTGAAGATTTGATGCAATTCACCTATGATGGTGAATGGATGTGGTCTATGCATGGTCATCCCAGACCCAGTCTCAAATAGCAGATTATGAGCATTCTTTGGAAAATGTGTCCTGGAAAAATTGTGCTTGAGTTAAAAATGCTCCTTTAAAATAATTTTATATGAGCAAGAATTATTAAGAGAATGTTGCCATTTTCTTTCCTTGTCTGAACTCTTTGGGAGAAGTATGGTGACATTGATCAGTAATGCATTTGAATATTCAGTCTGCTTGACATTGAATTTTGTGATTATTAACATGGACTGGCACTTTGAAAAGTAAATATAAACATTATAGAAGCTAAGAAGGTCAGGAATTTAATATGCAGTTAACATGGAAAATTCATAATAACACTGAATATTAATGGTATAATAGGATATTTTAAAAATATTTTATTTATTATTTTTATTTTATGTATATGAGTGTGTATTGCCTGCGTGTGTGTAAGTGTACCAGTGTCATGCAATGCCTGTGGAGGTCAGAAGAAGGCTTCCTCCTGGAACTAGAGTTACAGAGGGTGTTAGCTGCCATGCGGGTGCTTGGAATCAAACCCAGATCCTCTCTGTAAGAGCAGTCAGTGCTCTTAACTGCTAGGCCATCTCTCCAGCCCCATAATAGAAGGATGTTTTTTTAAAATTACCAAATTTGCTTCTGTTGCTTTTTGTAACATATTAATTGTGCTAATGTAAGGAAACAATTACAACATTCTAGGACACTTTGGATATATAGGTCACCATTAAAAAGTGGGAAATATTGAATTCTGCTTTAAAACAAGAATGATTTATTTCTAACTTATTGAGTCAGAAAAAGTATGTTTTTGTCAATTAAAACTATTCTAGCACTTGAATTCCAATATGACATTGTATACGTGACATGAAACACAGGCTCACTGGCTCCCTCTCTGTTCTCTAGCTTCTTCAGATCACGGTGTGTAGACAAAGTTGGCTTCAGGGAGCTCTAGGAAAGAGCTTAGAAGATACATTGCCCTTCTCTAAAAAACTTCACCTTCCCTAGGCTGGTACCCAACATGAGAGATTTCTTTCTCTGTTAATACTTTGCTTTTCTAGTGGACTATGCTAGCCATTTATAATCTTCTGAGGCATTTTGGGGGAGAGGATTCAGATTTTGGTCAAGGGTAGAGAAGAGAGCCAGAATCTTGGCAAACGAGAGTGGGAGATGGTGAATATGAACATTACCTCACTGGGACATTTGCCTGAGGACAGCCTTAGTAGAATAGTGAAATCATTTTACTGTTTGTATGTTGGTTAGCATTTGAGGCTGGTCAGATGATGGAATGATGCATTTTGTCTATTCAAGGGAAAGTTGATTTCAATGTGGCTTGAGGGACATGGTCATTCCTGGGCTGCTAGTTTGGTGGGTACCTCTGAGTTTTACTTTGGGAAAGCTTCTTCTCAGTCTTCAGCCTTCTCAGGAACACCTCCAACCACTTTCAGAGACAGGCCTATTTAAGGCCACAGTCTTCAGCTGCTTGAAGAATCTGGAGGTCCCCGGAGTAAACAAACCAAAATTGGCATGGCCTCTCACTACATTTTTATATGACGAAAGCCAAGCATGCTTGTCAGAATTTATTTACCATTCTGGGTTAATTGACCACTAAAAAAGTTTTATGGCAACATAAACAAACCTTCCTGGAAATCCTCCTACTTCTGCCTCTCAAAAAGCAGTATTGCACGATAGGAAATGCAGTTCAATTATAATAAAACATGCTATTTTGAGAGATGTGTTGGTGAGATGAATGATGGTGGTCTGGTGAAGATGCCTCAAACAGAGGTTTGTCATTGAAATAAGAAATGCTGAGCTGAATGGAAAGCTATAACTTGCATCTTCTATTGTTCTTAAACTGAATTGTAGAACCAAAATTTAGGTTCCTACCTTTGCTTTCAAACCTTTTTTTTTTTAAATGAATGAGATTAGGCAACACCTCATAATCCCCCTAATTAAGGTTGTAATAAAACATAAATTCAGTGAAGAATGTTTTATAATGTCTAAAGCTAGACTTGAAAAGTGTGCTTTTTCCCACCTGTGGGCTCGGTGATTTCACAACAGCTAAACAAGCACAGCTGCACATTACATAAGAAACTACAACAGAACACACTTGTTCATACTTAAGAGCTGTTTAACAGAACATGCTAGTTATGCTGTGAACCTAAACAGCTCTGGAATTTATTTTTGTGATGTAATCCCATCATTGTTTGCAGACATAAGAGACCAAACAGAACACTAGAAGTACAAATCATATTTAAAGTTTTCCAATTAAGTGAGATTTTCAATGATTATTACTTCTAACCTCGTCTATTTATGAAAAAGGACTTCTCCTGCATAAGAACGCCTTTCTGGCCCTACAGTATGAGAGGCAGCTTCAGAGAGTGATGGGTTCTGGAGAGCGTGCTTTTAACCACAAGGGGAGAGGAGGGACCCTTAGTGCTGATAACACAGGTGACACAGCAGGGGCTGCCCACAGTGGAGGGTCTTTGTCAGCCTCTTTTCACCAAGTGTGTTGAGGTTGGGTAGAATTCTGCAGGCTGTTCTGTGTGCTCAGGAGTGTGGGGCAAAGCTTAGAACTACAGTTGAGCCTTTCTGGGGCCTTCTTTTTGACAGGGTAGGCAGGAGTCGGTAGGGAATGGATGACTTCTGAGCATCACTTGTTACCAATTGGGCCTGAGAAATGCAAATGATAATTTTAAAGACAACATGTGAAACCTGCAGGTCGATTTAATTTATGTATCAGACAGGAAAGGGAATTTGGAGGGAACATTTTACGAGGTATATTCCTGGTGCTGTGGAAGTTACATATAAAAATGAACATCACTGAGTACTTTTAATACCACTGTTTCCAAAAGACCCTTCAAAGCATGTATTATAACTTTGGAGTTATATTACTAAAGTAGATTTAGAACTACTTTCAAAATATTCAAAATAAAGTCAGGATAGGTTTTCCTGTCTTTAAAACTGCAGTTATGAATTACATAGCTAACAGAGAAATAGACAAATTTATAAATTGTAGGAATCACTGAAACATTGGAAGTTTTTCCTGAAGCATAAATTAAAACCTTTTCTGTTTCCCCTTAAACCATTAGCTTTGATCTCAGTGATACAGGAGAACATTGCAATTTTCTTCAAGTTAGGAGGCCTCACGTTGGTTGTCTGATTCCTTTCACTTACAAAGTTGTACTGCCCCCTGTTTGGTACATTTATTGTCCATTATGGGGGTCAAGGTTAGTCTTGAATTTAGAAATCAAGAGGAATACTTACGGTTCCCCCCCACCTTGAATGTTTTCATGAGTGAACACAGGACGCTGTGGCTGAAATGAAATGATTTTCAATGTCATCAATGTTTAAACTGGTACTAATTAAAAGATAATTTGGGTAATGGCATGGTACTTTTCTTGACATTTACTATTTCCTGTTGTAAAAAACCAAGAGGGAGAAAAATAAAATGCACCAAATAAAAGGTTTCTGCAGAATTAATATTTTGAAGAGTGCTTTAAATTAAACTAGAATGCACAAAATTCAAACTTTTGAACATGTCCACAATCTAGTCTCCTCAAGCTTTAAGGAAAGGTCGAGGTTTAGTCCCATTGATTTTTCCAAGGTCAGGAATATGGCAAGAGCAAGAACACCAAACCACAGGAACAGGAAGGATGGACACCTTCATCCAGACTTACTCTCCAGAGGGTTCTCAAACAAGCAGAAGGGAAGCCACATTTAGTTTCACTGCAATAACCACATTCACTCTGAACTTTTCCTTACAGACGACATTTCCACATACAGTACAGATGAAAATATCAATAGCCAGGCGTCCCATGCTACGTTTGAACTGATATTCTCTGTCCTCAATGTGGAGGAAGCACATGCAGTTTTAATAAGGGAAGACAGAGAACTTCAAGTCGAATGCAACAGACAATATCCAGGTAACATATAATGTTTTACCTTAGAAGAGAAATATTGGTAGAAATCCCCAGTGCACTGAACTCTCAAAAGATTTTCCTTTCTTTTTAAACTAAGCATCAAGACCAGTATCTGTAATAGATACTTATAATATTGGAGATGACAAGCCTTAGCATCCCGTATAGCACATAAACACTTCAGTGAATGAAAGTTAACGTATTTGTTGATCATGTGAACCCAGTGTAGGTTATATTGATGATCTATGTGTTATCTTCTAGAGAAAGAAATACATTTGAACCATTCCCAACGTATTTCAAAATAATTGTCTACTAAGTGACAATTACCTAATGAAGTAACAGGATCAGAATCTAGACTCTGAAGATGACTGAATTAGTTATTAGATCCATATCTTTAGACAACAGTCCCAGGGCTTGCATTCATAAAATGATTAGTTACTATTCGTAAGATTTCCCTGAAATTGTCCAGAGAAACCTTTCTGGTCCAAGATTGGATAGGGAACCCTGGGATTTTCTTCAATGAGAGTCTATGATTAGACCTGTTCCTAAGTTCTTTTATCTGTTCTCTTCCAATTAACATTATTTAGCAGAGACTACATAGTTTTATTACTAGAACTTCAAGCTTTAAATCTAGTAATTGGAAGCACTTAATATTCCTAGAAATTTTTCTCAATTTCTATGCATGGAATACAAAAATTTTAAAACTAAAGAATGGATAAGAATTACTGGCCATATGGATGACTTACTCCTATAAACTAGTATACAATTATTAACAATATCTAAAATTATTAAATATGATTAAAATATGACATATTCAAAGAATAAATTACATTGTTTTTATGAATCATGAAGACTAAATCATCTTTCAAACATTTTTGAGGTTATTTAATTCAAGATATTAAATCAATTTAAATGTATGAAGAAGTGTGTCACCCATTATGGACATATTTCTTCCAGCTTTTTTCTAATTCTTTCTTCTCTTAAGTTAAAACTTGAGTATTACCTTAAAAATCAACTTGTTAACTAATGTAAAGCAATCTACTTTTGAGAGCTATGTATCAATGTTTGGTTATCACTATAATTCCTCATGTTCAGTGCCTACAATTCAAGCAGCCCCCAAAATTACTTAAATGAATTGTCCCTTTGATAATTAGGAAAGTCGGGCTAAAGCTCCAACTGTGGGGCTCACTTAATTCCTAGGTATGTAAACTAGTAATTTCCTGGCTTTTAATCATCTTTCCCAATGTGTTTTGCTTTGTATCCTTCAGATCTGGCCCCTCCTTTCCTGTCTTGAATCATCAGTTTTTTATAGTATTCACAACTCAGGCCAGAATACAAACTCAACTTTTATTAGCAGAGGAATTGTGTTTCTTGTAAAACAGTGAATTTGAAAACGTTTCAAATCCTGTCTTTAATAGGGATCACACTCAGGCTAACTGATAGCAAGCAGACTATTTTTGAGGAACGTTGAATAATTCCAGTATTTGAATTAATTTGTTTTACAAGTACTTGGCCAATAGAGGAATAGCAGTGTGAATAGTTATTTATGAGGGCGCATTTCTTTCTCTTTAGGACACTGTCTACTCTCTGACCTTGGAAATGCAATTCAGAGTCCTCATTGTAAAGTCAAGTTGGACAAGATGAAGATGAACCCTGCTCCCTCACGGAGCCCTGCCCCTTCATGGAACCCTCACTGCTCATGGAGTCCGTAAAGGAAGACACCTTTCCCCTCATGCTCTCTGTAAAGGTGACTCCCTTTAACCTTGCAAATTCAGTTGCCAGAAAATGGGTTAATTATTATGTGTCTTAGACATGTGAAAACCTCAGTGGTAATTCAGTTTCCTTTTGCAGATTAGTAAGCCCCAAGCCCAAAGATATTGGGTAATTTATTGTGACAAGGAAATAAAAGGGAAGGACAATTTTGACTAGCACTATACTAAATGAGTATTATGACAAGGAATGGACTAACTTGGTTAAAAATCAGCATCTTTGTCCTTGAGACAGATATTTGTGTTCTGTGCGGGCATTCAAGTGACGGGCCACTGGAGACTATCTTTTGCCCCGCCCCGCCCCGTGTTGAAACTCAGAGGTCTCATGCTTAAGATGGCTACGGTATTTGCACTCTACTACCACCTAATGGTAAGCAGTGGTACCAACATGCTAAAAGTTGTTTTTGTCTTTGTGCTGGCCAAATTCCTTAGGCCTGGATTAAATTTGAAAGGATATTTTAAAGACCACAGAACGATTTGAGTAGATAATGATCTTTTTTTATGACCACGTAATTCCTTTCCCACATTAAAATTCTTGAGAAGAAATCACCCCTTTACCACCACTGTTTTGGGTCTATGTTCACTTCTATTTTAACTGTCTACTCAGGCACTGATTACTCATAATGGCTTAGCAGCACTGAGGCAAATATAGAACGACATACATCTATGACATTTAGAGAGGCTTAATGAGCTCTGCACCTAAGAAATAGCTGAACACATTACCATCACTCTGCTAGAAACTTTGAGCAAGAATTGTACCATGTTTCTCTTCCCTTGATAAATCTTGAGTTATTATAATAATCTTAATAATAATCTAATAATAATGATCTTAATAATTTTAATCTTCAATGAAACTTAGTGTCACTATTTTTAACTAGTGTATGTTAGCTATATAAAATAATGGGTTCATTATAAAATTTTCATAAGTCCGTAGTCCACACTGATTTTTTGAAAAAAGGTTGTAAAAATGGATACAGAAGAAGCAGATTTTAAACACATACTAATTTTTGAAACCAGACTCCATTAGGAGCCACTGCTCATAAGGATGCTAGAACACATCCTAGACCATCAGTAGAATATATGCTTCCTTAATCAGATGGAGGTTTGAAATCCCAGTAATTATTTATGCCTCTTCCAAGGTATCCCAGGAGAATTAGCTATATCTTGTATCAGATAATCCTTAAATAAGAATGGACTGTTATTTAAAAACAAATGAGAAAAAAATTGCAAGCCTTGTTAGTAGCTCTTAAGTTCTTAAGTCATTCTTTTTTAGAAAATGTTAGTTGTGAAAAAAAAAAAAGAAAATGTTAGTTGTGGTGCATATCAACCAGAATTAGCTGGCATGCTCCTAATAACAGCCCTATGTTTATGCTTGTGGGCTTATGTTCCCATTTAAATTATGGAGGTGAAACAACTTTATATAAATCAAAAGAAAACAAAATAGAATCTTTGTGGTCCACAAACACCTGTAATCTAACATGTAAATTCATAATATGGAAATACAGGAAAGAAAAACTTAAGGTGATACAAAACCTGCCATCTCACTTAGCCATGGAAACAAATGGATGGAGTCCATTAATTTTTGGAAAAAGCTTCTCATTCTCTCTCTCTCTCTCTCTCTCTCTCTCTCTCTCTCATCTCTTTCTCATTTGTGTGTGTGTGTGTGTGTATGTGTGTGTGGAGAGAGAGTGAGAGCGAGAGCAAGAGAGAGAGAGAGCGAGAGAGAGAGAGAGAGCGAGAGAGAGAGAGAGAGAGAACTCTCTGGAAGACTATTCAGTAAAGACTAAGAATTTACAAACCCTCACCACCTTCTCCCTATGGCAACACAAGTCTGCTTCAGCAACCAAAGCAGGTCTGACTATGGGAAGCAAAAAAGTACAAAATTCCATATATACAGAACAGTATTTATATTTATGATATGGGAGAGGAAAACTAAAAATTAAGCCTTCAGAACTTGAAATGCAGATCATAGCTATGTGGCAGCCACTAGAAGCTAAATCAGGGTCCATTAAAGCAGATGGGGTGAAAGGGATCCTGTGGTATGCATACGTGTAAATCCTCAAATTCCTTGGCTGTGTTCCTCAGAACTGGCAGCGCCATTTAGAGTCCGTTCGTTCTCAAGTGCTGCAGATGTTATAGAACTGACTAGTTAAAGCAGAGGGAATAGACCTTTAAGTCTATTCAAAGTTGTTGAGGGAATTGGGAGCACACAGACTCTGGAGTGCTGTATGGGGGATGCAGGATGGAGAGAATGTGGCATGTATCACCAGAGCAACAAAATATTTTGAAATGGTTCGTGGATTAAAATAAATCCAAAGAGATTGAGTGACATTGGAGCTAACAGTGCTGGAGGCATGCGAGCTCAGTATCCTCTTGGCAACAGTTTTGTTCTCTGCACTAAAAACAGTGTGTAGAAAGCAGCTATTTAATACAGAGGCAAGATGGATGCAGAAAACAACACACTGTACTCTTTCTTGTTAGTATAGCAGAGCATTTGATAGCGCCATTTTGATTCGGAGAACTTGACAGGTACAACAGGGAAGCACACAAACCAAAGATTTAGGATCTCATCTCATAGCTCACTGGCCGTTTCACCTCAAGGGACTTGCCAGCCTCACTTTACTGCCAGATCACAGCAAAGTCACCTAGGAAGAGTCACGGAAGACTGACACAGGTGGGGGTATCTGACCCTACCCTGTAGGAACTGTTGGCAGGCGAGCGGCAGGGTCTCTCAGTCATCACTGGACTACGGGGTGGCTTACTCAGAACACATATCTTGCTTTTAAAATCAGTCTAGAAAAATCATAAGAGATGAATTAATTCTTGTCTTCATTGTGCAGCCTCCAGGGGGCGTTTTCCTGGTTTGCTGATTTCCATGCACACATAGCATGCCAGACTCAGGAATACCAGCGGAGCAGGAAGGACAAACAGTCTGCATATAGCTCTCCCGGCTGCGCATACAAGTTCTACCCTCCAGGACCAGTCACCGCTGCTTTGATACAAGACTCACAGACGCAGCAAAGAAAGTGGAGAGGGAAGGTGGCAGGATAGTGTGTCTAGGAAATGTATCAGGAATGTTACTTCCTTATTAAGGAAATGCTTAACAAAGTGTTAAAAACACCCTCAAATCTGGCCTGTTTTCTTAGGGCTCACTGAATAGTAAGCAATAGCAAGCAAAGTGAGAGAGATTACAGAAAATGTTAGATGCTTGTTAGAAGCAAAATGTCTAACAAAGCTTGGAGGAAGAAATGGGATTTTTTTTGGGGGGGGGGAAGGGACAGCAAAATATAATTAAATGTTGAATGTTTCCTGAACTACAAGCTTGCTTGGTCTTTTTTTTCCTCCCTCCCTCCCTCCCTCCCTCCCTCTCTCTCTTCCTTCCTCCCTTCCTTCCTTCATTTATTTTGACAGGCTCTCCCTCTCTCTTTCTCTCTCTCTCTCTCTCTCTCTCTCTCTCTCTCTCTTCCTTTCTTTCTCTCTTTCCCTCCCTCCCTCCCTCCTTTCTTCCTTCCTTCCTTTTTTGAGACAGGGTCTTCCCAGCTGGCCTGAAACTCACTATATAGACTAGCCTGGCCTTGAACTCACAGAGGTCTGCCTGCCTCTGCCTCCTGAATGCTAGGATTAAATATGTGCTCTTGGTGTTTTTTGAAAGTAAGCTCTTCCCTATAACAAAGAATACTTTCCCTCCCTCCCTCCCTCCTTTCTTCCTTCCTTCCTTTTTTGAGACAGGGTCTTCCCAGCTGGCCTGAAACTCACTATATAGACTAGCCTGGCCTTGAACTCACAGAGGTCTGCCTGCCTCTGCCTCCTGAATGCTAGGATTAAATATGTGCTCTTGGTGTTTTTTGAAAGTAAGCTCTTCCCTATAACAAAGAATAAAGCTAACCTCCATGCCATTGGTTTGCTTTGGTTTTCTTTCCATGGCAGACTGGAGTTAGCAATTCAGTGTCTAGCATTTGATCTAGCTTAAGAGAACATTAGTAAGACTAAAAAAAATTAAAAAAAAAATAAAAGCATGTGGTTTTCTCAGCTCTAACAGGATAAATTTCATGATTTAGTCTCTTGGGCTGATGTATGTGCTAAGGGCTGTGGAAGAGAATGTTTGATTTCTCAGGGATCCATTCATGTTTTTGTTTTCACTCATGTGACCCAGAATGTCAGGTTGTCACATGGTCATTCTGAGTGAAGACCCTTCCTAATCTTCTCATTCCAGCTGTGCTCATTGGGTATTTTCTGAAAGAGGATATGAACAATAATTAGAGACTGTCCAAGCATCTTTGATACCTGTGGAATCATATCTTTATCTTGTTCGAGGTATAATTTATTTTGAGTTTTGAATAGCAGCTACCCTAATCTTTTTAAAAGATATTTTATTTATTATTTTTATTTTATGTATATGAATATATTGCCTGCATGTGTGTAAGTGCACCCATGTTGTGCAATGCCTGAAGAGGTCATTTTTCAAAAGATTTACTTTTATGAGTGTTTTACCTTCACGTATGATGCACTACATGTGTGCCTAGTGCCTGCAGAGGTCAGAGGAGAATGTTGAATCCCCTGGAACTGTAGTTAAAGATGGTTGTGAGCCACCACATGAATGTTAGGAATCAAACCTGGGTCTTCTGCAAGAGCAGCCAGTGTTCTTAACTGTGGAGCCATCTCTTCAACCCTGACCCAGTCTTGATTAACACCAAGGCTCTGCTAATGTCCAGACTCATAGATTAAGAAAAAAAGGATGTAGATAACAGCTAACGACACCTGAGCATATGGGGAAGAACCAGATTCTCATTTCATTTTGGGGTTGTGAGTAGGGGGAGCCTCTGATGTGACTGTTTCAGGGTGGTGGCACTAAGCAGGATCACAGTGACTGTATTTCTTAGGAGAAACCCAAGAAAAACCCATTCTTTGTCCTCACAAAGCACTTCCACTACAATTTGAGCCCCCATCCCACATCCTTCCTACATGTCTTTTTTTTCTTTTTTAAGTAAAATATTATCTTACATAGATGAGCTACTATTTATAATAATTTTGATATGAAATGCTATTTTTTTGGGTCTTTTTGAGACAGGGTCTCCCGTAGCCCCAGCTGGCCTGGAACTCACTATGTAGACCAGGCTGGCCTTGAACTCACAGAGATCCGCCTGCTTCTGCCTCCTGAGTGCTAGGATTAAAGGCGTGTGCCACAAATGCTATTTTTTAATAAAACAGAGAATGAAATGACTTAGGAAAATACTAATTGCACATCAAACCCACAATTGGTTTCTTTTCAGCACTCTGTAATCCCTAATGTGGTAGTAAATTTTACTTTGACAGAAGATTTTGGATTATAAGACAGTGTTTTTTATTGTCTTAGAAAATTCTTTTCAGGGCTGGAGAGGTGGCTCAGTGGTTAAGAGCACTGACTGCTCTTGCAGACGACCTGGGTTCGATTCCCAGCACTCACATGGTGGCTATGAACCATCCTTAACTCCAGTTCCAGGGGAATCCGAAGCCCTCTTGACCTCAGCAGCATTGCACAACATGGGTGTACTCACATACATGCAGGCAATACATTCATACACATAAAAATAAAAATAATAAATAAAAAAAGAAAATTCTTTTTAAAAATGAAATTATATTGAATTAGCCTGAGTTGAACAATGGTTGACATGGGCTGATAAAAATGTTACAGTAATGATTTCATGAATAATGTTCTATGCCTATTAGAACATTATTTTTCTTTTATTTTCAGTGCTAAGTTGCTTTCTTGTAATGAGTATGAGATCTGGAGTTGATTTAATTTGTATTTGTATTTACAAGCACAGATGCCTTCAGTCAATTTATATTCTTTCTATGTGTACAAATATATTCACAAAATTAATTATTTTATGTGTATGATTGTTTTACCTTTGTACAACTGCACCATGTTCTTACAGTGCCCAGAAGAGGGCATTAGATCCCCTGGAGCTGGAGCTGTGAGCCACTAGGTGGGTGCTGGGAACTGAACCCTGGTCCTCCACAAGAACAGCAAGTGCTCTTAACAACTAAGCCATCTCTCCAGTCCTGAGATAAACCTTTTTAAATTTTTTTTCTTATTACTCTAATAATGAGTCTTCCATCTCTTTAAGTTGGAGAATTAAGATTCTATAGGCACTTTTTCATGTACTGATCAACCTTAAAAGCTGAAGAACAAATTATGAGATGCAAGGAGTAAATACACTGGCTTTAAAAATAAAACCACAGAAAGAAGAATAAAAAGCACATTCTGGGATGGGTGTGGTGGTGCATGCCTTTAGTCCCAGCACTTGGGAGGCAGAGGCAGGCAGATCTCTGTGAGTTCAAGGCCCGCTGGGGCTACAGAGAGACCCTGCTCAAAGAGCAAAGAGGAATTAGTCTTTAAAGTCCCTCTCTGTCTCTCTATTTCTCTTTCTCAAAATTTGCTTTTTCATACCTAAAGTTACATCACATAGATGGCTGTGCTGGCCGATGGATTTGGTGATAGGGATTCTCAGGATTGCTAAGGAAGGTGCTGGATTGGTACTTCTGATATGGAACTTTGGCTGTCAGAGCTTTAACTCTTTACTTATCTGCAGAGACCCTCACTTACTGTCAAAAGAGTCTACCTGAGGATGGGTTACTATTTGAAGTCTGTCACCTTTTGTCTAAAGGAAAAGGTTTCGGGATCCCTCTAAGCCTAGAAGCAAAGCTTTTCTGTGTACATTGATTTCATCTTGTGATTGTCAATATTGTTTTCCAAGACAAGTTACTAATTTGGTTTAAAAAAATTAAAAAAGTGGTATCCTCAGGAAATTTAAGTACCAGCTGAGCTTCTGGGCTGCCTGTGTTAGAGATGAATGTGTTGCCAGTCACAGCTAAAGAATCATCCTTTGTGTATTATCAGTTTTCTTCACATTTGAGGAAGAGCAAGATTCAAGACTAGTAACATCGAGGACCACCCCAACCTCAGGCTCTGCTGAACATGATGGTGGGTAGAAATGGTAGGAGGCAGTGCATCTACTGAGAACTGACTCAAGATGACAGGCACAAATCTGATGCCTTCAAGGAAGATGGCTCCCACGCTGACTCATAACTTAAGAACAGACCCTAAGGATTACCTTTGATTATGAGATAAATTTTAGTTTGTTTTTTCCTCAATCCAAGGACAGTTGCTATGCAGATCTGTTTTTAAACTTTTGGACAGAGGCCATGCTGGTGATATCAAAAGTTAGCAATTATAGTTTGCATAACTTTTTAGATCTTATAAGATAGTACAATTCTAAAGGCAAACATCTACTGAAGGTCACTGAAAGCCATGCAATAAATCACACTCAAGATGCAGTTACCTTTGATTCTGGTGACTTTTTCTGTTGATAAGGGTATTTAGGAAGGAGAGGAGGTGAGGAGGGCTGGGTAGACTGAGAAAGCTCACAGGTCAGGTCAGTGACAGAGGCCAAAGGAGAGTGAAATGGAGGGAAGGGAAACAGACAGCGGGGGGAAGGTGTAGCAGTTCGATCTCCCGAAGAAAACGAAGATGGCTTAAACAGTGAGAAAGACAAGATGTGGATTATGTTTGTGTTCCAAATGAGGCTAGATGGTCTTTAGAGCGTACCTTCCAAATCTAAATAATTTTAAAGTTGTTAACCCCCAAAGGGGCATTTATGATGCATTCTGGCTTTCAAAGCACTAACTTTTCTTTTTGAATTTGGTTCAGAAGTCTCACTGAGTATGATCAGCTTGGTTTGGAGGATGTGAGTGGTTGGAGATATGAATGCCTGTATTCTACTGTTCTATGTGTGAGAACTTTTTTTCAGTATGAAGGCAGTGAAGAATCTTCACTATCACTTTGTAACTTGCTTGTAAAGCAGGTTAAAATGAGCAAACAGTTACACAGCTAGAGAAGTTCTGACTTCCTTGTATTGCATAGTATCAAGTGGCTGCTGAACTCACCTCAGGGAGATGAATGCTATGCCTAGATACTGTCTAAAATGGCCAGATAGCACTTCTTGTGACTCAAACCATATATCTAATCCCTTCATCAAGATGATTACATTGAAGGGAAAATGTTTTTTATTTGTTTTTTAAATAACAGATTTATTTTTAAATTTCATTAAAACCTTATTTGTTATTTAGAAAACAGATTCTGCAACATATTTGGCTCACTGCAGTGAATTCTCTCTGCCATTAAGCAGTGTGTTTGTTTTATACAAAGTCATGGCTGGTCATTTGGAAGTAGAGGAATTATGGAGGAAATGACTTGTACAATACACATAATGACTTTGTATAATATGAACTCTTCTTTTTGTTTCATAGTTTCAGTATTTAAAAGCAATTATACTGCTGGGTGTGATGGTGCACACCTATAATCCCAGAATTTGGGAGGCAGAGGCAGGTGGATTTCTGTGACTTCAAGGCCACCCTGGTCTACATAGTGAGTTCCAGGCCAGCTGGGGCTATAGGAAGACCCTGTCTCAAAAAAAAAAAGACACATACACAAAAATAAAAGCAATTATACTTGTTCTTTATAGAATTCACATTTGAAAGGCATGGTAGTGCATGACTTTAGTCCCAGCACTCCTGAGGCAGAGGCAGGTGGATCTCTGTGTGTTCAAGACCAGCCTGGTCTACATAGTGAGTTTCAGGCTAGCTGGGGCTATAGGGAGACCCTTTCTTAAAACTACTACCCCCCCCCAAAAAAAAATTCACATTTGAGAGATCACCTAGTTTGTTTTTAAAAAGAGAATTTTATAAGCTTAAAGTTCAGGTCATTCTCTCCCTTTACTGATTAAAACCACTACTGAGGTCCTTTGTAAGATGAAGATGCAGGGACCCAATTCTTAGGTAGTTACCAACCTGAAGACAACAACCTTTTCAGAAGAGTCAAAAGGAGACTGGAGCACTGTCTTAGTTGTTTGACCTTATACTTTATTTATGCCATTTATCTTTTTTGCAGAGTACCATCATAATCAAAGTTCATTGTTTTCCCATCCTGGAATTCATAGAATTTTTCTATCAGTTTCCTCATCTCTAAAGTGGGAAATAATAATTTTTTCAGCTCTGTGGGTTTTGAAAATTAAAGAGTTCTTAGAATACTGCCCAACATTAAGTGTTAGGCATTATCTGTCATTATTCATGTTGGAATATTAGAAAAACTGTATGATTTATTTTAGAATACTAGAAAGACTGTATAAGGTTTAATTAATTAACTACTTAATTAATTTATTAAAACAGGGTCTTCCTATAGCCCCAGCTAACCTGAAACTCACTATGTAGACCTGCCTCTGCCTCCCAAGTGCTGGGATTAAAGATGTGCACCTCCACTCCCAGCCTTTTATTTTTATGTGTAGAGTGTTTTGCTTGCATGTATGTAAGTGCACCCATGCCTGCATTGCCCATGGAGACCAGAAGAGGGTGTCATATCCCCTGGAGCTGGAGTTACAGATAGCTGTTAGCTACCATATGTGTGCTGGGAATCTAATCAAGGTCCTTTGCAAGAGCAGCCAGTGCTCTTCAAAGAGAACCATGTATAACGTTTAAAGATTTAAGTTTTCAGTTGATAGTGATGAATGGGGTAGTGGAATTGTATCCTACATGTTTACATCATTTTATTAAACCACTCTGTTTTCATGTTCCTTCCATCCCTGACTTGCCAATGCTTATGCTCCTCATAAAGAAACCTGTAAAGGCAGTGTCAAAAGTAGATGTTTAGTAATACGATTAATTCTCCTGGCTAATTGTAAGACTGATTAGTTCCCCAGTAATTAGGCAAAATTAAAATACCTCATTACTGGTTTTTGCCACATTGCTCTCTTCCTTGGGGATCTTAGGGTTTGTGGAGGTGCCTAGTGGGTATTCTAAACAGTCAGGGTTCTCATCTTCTTCCTCCTCCTCGATGTGCAGTTTTGGAGTCATCTCTGTACTGTTGTGGTCATACCACCAGGCATCCTGCTCTTGAGATCTCGGCAGCCATTTTTGGTATGGAACCCCCTCATGGATATCTTCCTCTTCTTCTCCAATGACCGGGAGAGTTATAGGCAAGGCAGCCACATTGGCGCATGAAGAGGCCACAAATTTATCACCTAGGACTTCAAGAATCTTTGTAGGGTCTGAAAAGCCCTTTCTCATTCTATTCAAATATGCAAGCTGGCTGTGAGTGCTCTTTATGGGATCCTGAAGTGGCACCGCATCATAAGTCTCGGTTACAGCTGAGGTCATGCTTGAGTGGGAGAAAGGTAACAGACAATGAGGTGATTCGACTGGTAAAGATGCTGGAGGCAGTGAGAGGACAGGAAAAGGTTTCTCCTTAATATCAAGGATGATTTTGTCTGGGACATTTGGTTTGGCTTGGTCAGCTGGTAAGGTTAAAGCACTAAACTGCTCTAGTTCATCCAAGAAATTGTCCAGAAAAGAAGATGGTGTTGGGACCAATGGGTTTGCTGGTAGACACCAGTCTGTCAGGGATAGCCCCTTCTGGGCGGTTCCCTGGAGGACTTCTTTCTCTGAGCCATGCAGAGCATTGTGCACAGAAGGAGGGGCTGGTTCACTGGAAGCCAACTTAGAAACGAGCAGGAATTATGAAGTCAGAAAAGCAAAGAAAATAATGATAATGCACAAAAATACAGAGACAGAGAAATGCAGGATGGGCATGATAATAAATACAGAAACGATTTTCTGGTGTAGCATAGAAATAGACTGAAGATATTTGGAAGATATCTAGATTTTTTTTGAAATTTAAATATGTAAAATCCTTAAGTTAATTGAAAAACTTACTTGAGCAATGAAACACTATTAGTTTTGAAAGAGACATCAAGTATCAAATGAGAAGATAAAGTTACCATAGAGACCATGAGGCCAGACAGTAATTTAAGATATTTAATATCAGTCTATCTCTTTTAGGCTACATTAACTCTTTCATGTATATTGAAATATCTCTGAAGGTTGTTAATACAAAACAGAAACTAATAACTAAGCTTCTTTTTCCTCTGAATTTATTAACTGTTATTCCGGCAGCAGTGCTTAGTCTTTTGGACTTTCACAACTTCTTCATTTACATGTGTAAAGTATTTTAGACTTTATACAAGAACATATGTCGAAGAAAATAAGTTCTGAGAAATATCTTTTAAACATAGAGACCTAAGATCAAAATGAAACTAGACTTACAAACCAATGCTTTAAAGTTTACAAACATCCAAAGTAAATGTTTACTCATAAGGGAACATAAGATGTTGACAGAGCAAATTTGTAAGGCCTCATTCTCAGAAGCTTGATGTTTTATGTAAGCCTAAAGAATAGAAGTTACGAAGCTTAATCTCCTAATGTAAAATATCCTTCTTTATATTTTAATACTATTGATTCATTTTGAATACTTGAAATGAAACAGCAAAGATAAATTTTTATGCAAATTCAGGAATACTTCTAGTAGTGCTGCCTTATAACTTTCAAGACACTGCTATATCCTTGCTGGACAGGAAGCACAACGCTGCATGTTATGCATATAAAGGTTGTGAGAGAGCCTGGGGGATGGCTTTGTGAGACAGTCTGCAGGATGACTTTTTACTTCACAGCTTCCCAGACAGTTGACTTTGGCTTGTGAGACAGTTTTCAAGAAGACGTTGCTGGAGATGCACTTCCTGGTTGACTGTTTAGAACTGTGCCTCATGTGGCAGCCAGCACTCTTAGACTTTGAGCTTCCTTAGATCTAAGTGCACAGGGGCTCCCCATCCCAGTCACAAGAATGGGATATTAGGTTGAACTTATTTAATTTTCCAAGGAAATATTATGTAATCTCATAATGGGGTGCCATATGTTTCATAAAGTATAACAAAATTCATGTGAGCATTTCAGTACAAGATTCAAGATCTGAGGCTGCTTAGTCACTGATACAAAATATTGTTGTTCATGAGTTTTGTGACCATTTGATGGTCATACCCATCCTGAGGATGCTGAATTTTTTTTTTTTTTTTTTGTCTTTTTGAGACAGGGTCTCCTTGTAGCCCCAGCTGGCCTGAACTCACTATGTAGACCTCGCTGACCTTAAACTCACAGAGATGTGCCTGCTTCTGCCTCCCAGTGCTGGGATTAAAGACGTGCACCACCACACCCAGCTTAATTAATAAGACATAAATTACTTGTCTCCCTTCATGGTCTATAGGAGTTCTCTTATTGGATAAAATTCCATTTTACACTTGTAATGAACCGTGAAAGTGTTAGACTTGGTCTTAGTAATTCAGTTTTGAAAATGTGTGAAATTGATAGTAACTCCAGATGAATATTTTTACTTTCTCTCATGTAGCAGGAATATTACGTGCCTAAGAACGCTTTCTTGAGTTCACCATCATCCTCACAGCCACTGTCATTATTGCTGTCTACTACTGATATACAGCCATTGCCCCCGTAATCACCACTATATGTATTCACAGGTTAAAAGAGCAAAAAGCTTTACAATAGGATTGTTTATAATAGGAATTAAATTAAGTATAGTTTTCTTAAGGGATACTTATGTTACAAAAATATATCTATAATACAAATTAAAATTATTTCATCTTACAGAAACATTAGAACTGGATTTTATTGTACTAAAATCAGAAATGATATTAACTTACATTTGAGCCTGCCTTAAAATAGCAATATGTCAGGAAATGTGATTTGAATTTGCCAAAGAGTGATTCAAAAGTCATCAATGTATTTATTACTCTATTTACAAGTATCAGTTAGAAAATAAATGCGTCTTTTAGGTTATTTTGGATCTCACCATTTAAAAGTCCATATTTATTTTTTCTGAAAATGATTCAGGGCAACACTATAGGAATTTTCTTTATTAAGCCAATGAGATCATAGAATGGAAAACCAGTTTAAGTGAAACTGGGACGTCGTTCAAATTTTGGACATAAACTTCAACATACTTTTTCATATCAGTGGGAATAAGATGCCAATTGGTTATTAGTGATATTTGTGCATTCCTCCATTTAAAATTTGATATTATAAAAATTGAGATTTTAAAACATACTCATAGAAAATATTAAAATGTTGTGATCTAAAATATTTCATTTCCATTGTTAATTAGGGCATATGGAAGACATTCTTAAATGCTAAGTAAGAATTGTAGATACATGCTTTTTTTTCCTGTTATCATTTTATTTAAAGGTTCAGTCACTTGAGCTCCACCTGGCAGTTCTTTTAAGATGAATAGATGGTAGATTAAAAATACATATGGTTGGATGAAGAGTCTTATCTTTTCCCCTTATCAGAAGGAACTACTGAAAGAAGAATGCTGATTTATAAATGTTAAATTTTGGTAGCAAATGAAATACATTTAAAAAGATTTTGGAAACTTCATAATCAAGCGAGCACATTTGGGTAGTACCAAACTGTCCAGTTATTCAGTGATAGAGAACTGAGAGTTATTACTCATAACTAAACCTTGTCTTCGGTGATGATGAGAATGAAGAGAATAACAAACCTTAGCCCTCTTAAAGGAAAATGTCTCTTAAGATATATTTATGTTATTTACTTAGGCAAATCCTTCTAGGACCCATTTTCTAGTAGTGGCTTAAGTTCCTGGGAACACTATCTTGAAATGGTCTCGATTTTGAACATGAAGTCACTTCACACTTTCACAATGTTAATGGTCTATTTTTCCGTGTTCTATTTTTTATCTCAATTAAAACGACAAACATATTATACAACTACATACATTGCTTTAAATATTGGAAGTGTTTAACAATATTTTGAAAGTGATTCATCGATGATTTAAAATTTTATACTTTGAAATTAATGACAAGGAGAAAGAAACCCCTAAATATATCCATAAAGCATATTTAACAGAAAAATGATATTGTGAATAAAGGAAGTTGGGGGATGGCCTTCCTAATTAACCTATTCAAGAAGGAAAGCCCTTATATTGTTTATTGAGAAAGATAATCCTCTTTAGCAACTAGCTGAAGTGAAACAGCAGAATTTGTGGCCCTAAAATAATGAAACGAATGTGAAGACTTCTAATAATCTATACTTTCATAAAATCTAATTATCAAATGTAATTACAGGCCCTAACTTAAAGATAATGGTTAGCTACATCAGTGTAGAAAGTGCCCCAAGTCTTTTATAGAAGTTTGTCTACCAAATAATTATTAATTATATATTCTTTAGATATACCATTTTGGTATACATATATATGTGTAATGTGTATATATACCATTTTATGCTATGTGTTATACATATTTCTACACATATTGTAATTATGTTGACATATACAAATGCACATATTTATTTCTATAATTATATGATACAAATAAATTTACACATATAAAAACCAACTTTCAGAAAAATATTGTTTATATATATACACACACAGAAGTACAGATATGTATCAATAAAGGTTTATGATATGATATTTTCTTTCCCTTTCTATACTTTAACTTGAAAATGGAATTAGCAAAAAGAAGCATTAAACCTTTATGCCACTACTTACTTGAGGGAAATAAACTCATATTTACTGACTGGAATGCATATGTGTGTAAATGTAATTTGCAATAGATGAGTGGTCTAGTATCTACAAATCACATATCAATTATCATACTCCAGGATCACAAGTATAACATGAATATGATAGAATAGCTTCTTACCTTGTTGGAACTTAGGCTGTGAATTCTATCACTAGAGTAGCTGTGGGGTATTGGAAGGTCAGGGTAATCTTCAGCACCTTTTGGGTTCTTCTTGATGACTTCTACATAGGAAACAGGGAAGATGCCTTGCCTGTTGGTTCCTGGAACTTTACCTTCATACCAGTTTTGATCAACTCTTTTAAGAAGAATAATTCTATCACCCTGTAATCAGCAATACGAAAATGTAAGTAAAGACACAATAATATAAAAGTGTAATTGCCATTGTTTTCTGATAAACAATAGTTTTCCATTTGGGAAAGCTTTACACTTCCAGTATGTACATCATCAAGGGAATATAAGTGCTTACTAGAAGAACACAGATTATCAGCACATATGCAATTAAACCATCTGTTTATGACATTAGGGTTCTAAGGAGCCTTGGTTAACGTGAATGGGCCTATTTATGTTTCATACTGCTACTATATGAAATAATTTGTGGGACTTATTTCAAAAAGCAGACTGTATAAAAAGTACCATCTTAATGACAGTAATATCATCTAATCTCTGCCTGAATTAATGGAATCACCTTCAGGAAGAGGAAAGTGAATCTTCCTAATGGGTCACAGAAGCCAGCCTCTCAAAGGAATAACACTGAATGATATATCATTTTCCTTCTTTAATCCACATATGTTGAGAAGTGACAAAGAATGAATGAAAAGGATGAGGCAAAGATGGCATCTTAGACCATCCATAGCTGTGGAGAAGATTGACCCACCCTTCCCTTGCTCTGATCAGGATAGTGAAACACCAGCATCCATTTGGTTGGTGAGTGGCTACACATTCTGGCCACTAAGCATTTGAATAGAATCTTTGCTTTTTACAATAGTAGAATGTTCTACAATCACTATTATGCTTCCTGCAACGACCAGGTCAAGACCAGAGAACTCAATTTAAGCTCTAATTATAAACCACATGTGGTGGTTTGAATGCGAATGTCCCCCATAGGCTCTAAGTATTTGAACATTTTGTCCCCAGTTGGTGGTGTTGTTTTGGGAGGTCTTAGAAGGTATGACCATGTTGGAGGAAGCACTTCTCTGAAGGCAGGCTTAGAGAGTTCTTAAGCCTAGCCAGATCTTGAGTCATTCTCTTGCTTCCTGTGCCTGCTTGAAGATGGGATAGTTTAGCTTCTGCTCTCCTCCAGCCACCTCTTCTTGCCATGCCTCCCGGCAATGATGGACTGTAAGCTCAAATAAACTGTTCCCTTTTTAGGTTCCCTTGGTTATGGTGTTTCTATTGCAGCAACAGAAAAGTAACTAATATACCACACATGACCCACAACTAAATCAGCAAGCTGTGGTTAAAGAGTAAAACCTACAGCTGTGTCTAGCAGGTGATACAGAACTTTGGGGAACTTGATCTGATAGAAGGAGGTGACACCCAATCATTAGCTTCAGCAGAGTAGGGAGCCCTTTTCAGTGCCAGTCCCCCAAAGGTCCTCTTTTCCTCAGAGTACTGGATGGTTGGTTTAATATGCCCCATGACTACAGAACAAAGCATATTGAAGAGGAGAGAATCTCCCCAAATCTCCAAAGTGCGATGATTTTCTAATACACCCAGAATAGGCAGTTGCTGGCTAGGTTGTGAGAGGCACTGGGAAAACCTTTCTTTAAAGTATAGAGCAAAATATGGTAGAGCTTGTGTGATGCTATGTGGTTTTCTGTGTTAAGCAGTAAAGAGTGAAGGGTTGTAGAGAACTGGCTAATGATGCAGAATTAGGCATAAAAGAAGTGGATGAGATCAGCTTCTGCCAGAACCTGAATTGTGGAATCACCCTCAGTGTGCCGACCAAGGAGTACATCAGTAGGCATAGGATGTTCTAGACCACCCTGATTAATATTACCAACTGTTCTGTGTTCTTTGGAGAACTGGTTGCTCAAACAAATATATGTCATTGTCTAGAAAACAAAGAAAATGCTTCATTTGTCAATCTCAAGTATGGAGGAGAGCAAGTTAAAAGAGCTCCTTTTAATATTGTGAAGACAAGCTACTGGTATTGGATAGGGTGCTAGAGAGACTTGGATCAGCCAGGAGGCCTAGAGAAGGTTGATCAAGGAAATGAAATTGCATAGATGGCTTCAGAAAGGCCCCCAGAGAGGAAGTGTCTTCATTACCTTAAGACCACTCTTTGATTCTAAGCTAGAGTAAAGCAAATGTTGGGCTACTTTAAAAGATGTAGTAACAAGGCAGCGGATTGCTATTTGAAGTATTTTAATTAAGAAGCTTTCTCTCCTTAGGGTTCCCATACATGCTCCTTAATAACCAGCTGAGACACCCTTGGAGAGGATCCAGGGTCCTGCTAAGTAGACTAAGCTGCTAACTACACTAAAGTTTAGAACTTTGCAGCCTTGGAATCTCTTTTGGAAGGACACAGGGACCAGAGGTAACAGTGATTCTGGGCAATCCTACAAGTCCTTTGTAGAAAACACCCAAAAAGGTCTAAAAAAAGAAAAACAAAAAACCAATCAATCTACTTTGGATGGAAATTTACAGTCACTTAGAAGGCACAATGAAGAATGCAGCTGGTTACCTTTCTTAGTGAGAGCTCAACGTTTGTGTCTGCGTTGAAATTATATTTGGCTATAGCTTCTCCAATCTCTCCAGGCTGGACTGGGGGAGGTGGTCTTGCGGGCTGTGTTTTTTCTGGAGGTGTTAGTTTCTATAAAGGAAAGCAGTCATTGGTTCTTGAATTTCTGATAACTTTTGAAATAACACCTTTCAGAAAGTAAGGAGAAAGGACGTACCTCTACGTATGAGATTGGGAAAATGCCCACTCTTCCATGATGCTCTCCCTCGTACCAGTTTTGATCTATTTTCCTGAGGATATAGACAGTATCTCCTTTCTTAAATGACAGCTCTCTGGAAGAGACGTATTTAATGGATTTTTCTGGATGCATAGCAATTATTCTTAAGATCAACCCCCTCTTTAGGTTTATATTTTTCTGGGAAATACATTTCCCACATGTAAACAGCTGCCAATTTCAATTAGATAAGATTTTCCTTGAAAATTTCTGGAATTTGCGTATAACACAAGTTTGGAAAGAATTTTTGAAGAGAGCAAGTGCATATCACACCCTGTATAAATCACATCCTCTATGATATGAAATTTGGAAGAGAAGACAGATTATTATGACCTTGCTAGTTTATAGTTGATGTATTCTGAAGCTTGCAAAATGACGGATTGGTCTGTTCTTTTTAAAAAAATTTTCGTAGTGAATTTTTTGGTTATCTAATCACCTACCTGCTTTTTACATGCTAAAGCTTAAAACAAGGAAGAACAGAACTCCCAGCACCAGAAAATACATAATTTATAGACTTCTGAAATTAATTGATAGCTATTTCAATGTTTTGATAAGGAATTTATTTGGTATAGCTGAAAAAAAATCATTGTTTTTATTCTGATGATGACTAACAAAAATATATTTGACATACAAAGGCATGCAAAAATGCTTGTTATCCTTTATATATTTTGTTTTAAAAAATATTTAAGGATAGGAAGTCCATTTTTCCATTTTGACTGTTTCTAAACGTTTGATATTAGGTATTTTAAAATCGTAAGACATTTTCACTTTGAACAATTCTCCCCCACTATTGTTATCAGTTTTTCTTTGTTTCCACAATTAAGCTCGCTGGAGGGCAGTTGATTTACATCTCTCCCCAAGAGCCCCACTATCTTGTTGGAAATTTTTTTGAATATATATGGAAATCATAGACAACTACTCTTTTCCTTTTAAATATGAAATAGATCTTTTCTACTTATATAGACATGCATTTAAATTTTTGGATAGACACAGAAAAAGGAAAGCTGCCTTATTCTCCAGGTTTTAAAACTATGTCCCTTTCATCTCAGAGCTAGAGTCCCATTTTGATAAACTTGCTCTGTTTTAAAATTTTCATTTTTCAACAGTGGCTATTGATGACCTCTAGGAAATGAAATGTTACTTTTTTCTCTCATTTAAAAGTTGAGATGTGAGCCGGACATGGTGGTGCTCACCTTCAGTCCCAGCACATGGAAGGCAGAGGTAGGCGGATCTCTGTGAGTTCGAGGCCAGCCTGGTCTACATAGTGAGTTCCAAGCCAGCTGGGGCTACACAGAGACCCTGTCTCAAAAAGACAAAAAAAAAAAAAAAAAAAAAAAAAAAAAGAAAAAAAAAAAGAAGAATTGAGATGTTAAGTTTGGTGAGTTACTTAACTGTATATAATCATGACCTTCAGCTTATTAATGAAAAATAATTTTTAAAATGCACATTTATTTAAAACAGATACATATCTTACTATTATTATGTATAAAAAGCATTCACATGTAATAATTAAAATGACTTAAATGCAGCTTGTTCTGCAGTCTTCAGTGCTGCTTGGGCATGGGAGCCTTTTAAAGTTGCTTAAGTCATTTGTCACCCTTATTTTTGTGTCAAATAGAGCACTACATTGTAGACGACAGATGACTTTGCTTTACATCTTTGAGAGAAGCACAGGGGAGTATCATTAAGTTGCAACAAGATCAATCTATTTCTAGGAATCAGTTCTTTTTCTTAACTGAAGTTATAAGGTAGCTCCTATGCAGTTATTAAATCACTTTGCTGAAGGCTTATACAACCAGATTTTATTAGTTTAGAAAGAGCCAGTCATGCCTTTTGTGAAAAACAGCCTTTGACACAGGCACTGCCATGGCCTCTCTCCCACAGAGGGGCAAGATTCCAGATCCTCATCAGGACACTTTAGAAGAGTGGCATAAGGTGAGGGGCCTGGCAGGCGGGAAAGTCCAGCAGGACAGTCACAGTCCAGCCACTTCCTCTTTGAAGCTTGCTTTTATTCTCTCTCTCTCTCTCTCTCTCTCTCTCTCTCTCTCTCATATCTCATGTGGAGGTCAGAGAATAACTTGTGGGAATTGGTTTTCTTCTTCCACCATGTGAGACCCAGAGATTGAACTCAGGTTGTCAGGCTTGGTGGCAAGCACCTTTACCTGCTGAGCCATCTCACTGGCCCAGAATTTTATTTTTAACATCACATTTAGCATAGTTAACATTTTAATTTTTAATTAGAAATTTTGCTTACTTAGGTAATTTCTTGTGTCACTAGCATTACCAAATTCTAAGCAATATTGTTTTTCATATATCCTCTGTCACAGATTTTAGAATTAGTTGCTGGTAATTTGATGCATTCTACTGAATTCTGTTGAAATATTTTGATTATATATGTACATACATATACAGTTTAAACAACAGTGTGATTTAGTGGAGATGTATAATAAACTCAGTACGTTGAATTCTAATGGTGATTAAATTCCTTCAATAAGTTCTGTGAACGTGGCCAGGGAAGATTTTAGAAAACTCCCTCCTATGTAAGTCTATCATGTGCTCAGCACTAGCCTTCCTCATCCATCTGCCTTGCCCTTTGGATAAAGTTCCTAAAGAAACAGCCTAAGGGGCTGGAAGATGGCTCAGTGATTAAGAGCACTGGCTACTCTTACAGAGGACCAGATTCAGTTCCTAGCACCCACATGGCAGCTAACAACTCTATGTAACTCCAGTTCTAAGGGATCTGACACTCTCTTCTGACCTCTGTGGGCACTGCATGACATGGGTGCACCTACTTACGTGCAGGCATTATATGCATACACACGAAATAAAAATAATAAAATATTATAAAAAGGAAACAGGCTAAAAGACTGCATCACAGGGCCATGGAAACATCAGCGCTCAAGAACCACAGGAGAGACTTTGATTAAATCTCTAAGCGTTGAGCATTGAGAGATGCTTTCACTACAGGAATATCTATGCACAGTTATTCTCATCCACCCCATAGACCACCCTTGGTGTAGCTGGACAAACAAATGCTATCAAGTTCCCTCAGCTAGGTAGACTGAATTACTCATTTTTTATTTTTAATTAATTCTTGACAAAAAAATTCTAGAAATAAATATTCTTTATTTCTTATTGTTTTCCTATTCTTCCACATTAGTTGTGCTTTATTAACATACCTAACGCAATTTAAGACTCAGTGTCTCACAACTGAACTAAAAAATTATCTTATCTCAGTTAATTCTGAAGGAACAGGCTGATTAAACTGGATTACAGAATTGGGAATTGAGTCTTATTTGTAACACATACCACTGCAATATTTATCTCTTAAAGTGTAACCAACATAGTCAAAGCCAAGTTCAATCATATGAGTTTTTAATCCTACTTACTTAGATGTCTGAGCTTTGAAATCATAGACAGCTTTTGCAGGCAGTTTCTGAAAAGGAAGGTAAACAGTTGACACTAATTTAACATTTTAGATTTTTCTACAAGAAAGAAACCTCACATGAATAAAAGTAAAATTGAACATCAAGAAACAATGAAACACATATAAGCCCTACATGCAATTTATAAATATATCAGCTAGTGTTACATTTAGATTAGTAAGCTATCGTGGGGCTAAGGTAGCTGATTTCCTTCTTAAGTTCCATTTCAGGAACTAAAGTAGACTAACATCATAATGAGATAAAATGCCCACAGAGGATTCTGTCCTATGTGTCGTTTTTGACTATCGCAAATATAATTGTGGGGGGCCAATTGCTCTGTGTTTTGTGGATTCACAGAACTATCTTAATCATAATCAAAGAAGCAAAAGACATAAAGGAAGTCATCACACCCTTCACTAAATGTCCATTCAGGAAAAAAGAATAGCCCAATTATCATTGAGAGGCTACCTAGAGGTAAAAAAATATAGGCATGGTCTTCTTGCATTCCCAGAGAATTTCGAATCCTTGGCTCATCTTTTAGCTATGAAGTGATACTCATGCTTCTACTCAGATTTGGAGCCCAGAGATCTACTTGAGGCATAATGTACCAGATAGCTAGTGACAGCAGACTTTTCTTCCCTACCAACCAGTAATCCATTCACCCCAGTTTTCTTCCCCTGTGATTCTAGTGAGCTTCAAGAAACTTGGGAAATTTCTGACTTCATGGGATCCCACAGGCACTGGGCTATTTCAGACACCTGTACGCTCCTTCTGGAGGGCTGTCAGTACAAGTTCAGTTTCAGTTTCCATTAAACCCTCATGGCTTCCAAAATAGGAACAAATACTTCAGCCTTGGCTCAGGGCTATGGGCCAGGAATCAATGGTGTATGCTTCTCAACGCTATAAGTACTTGATGGATGGATAAAGACTATTTTTAGGTGTCTTCAACAAAAGTAAGCCAACAAGTATTTGTGTAGGATTTGTGTTGGTTTGCAACATAGTTGAGCTAGGGCTCTCTCTAAGGCCAGTGAGTCAAGATACGTACTGGAAACTTCCTCCTTTCACAAAGCAAGCTGTTTCAGAACTCTCTGAACCACAACTATTAATTTATGGGTACCATGTCAAGACTCAGAAAAGCCTTACTGCCCTAGCTGGATTCTAAGTAGGGAATCATTAGCTCAGGTCCTAGTCTCAGGCTCTAAGCAGAACTGTTCCTAGACGTGCAGTTGTCATGCTCCTGTCAGTTCTTCACTGGTTTGGGATCTAAATTTGGTCGGCAAATGCCTTATCAGCAGGTCCTACAGTGGAATCCAATTCTGTTAAACTGATCACCTCTTTTTCTGGAGTTCCTCTTCTTTCTCTCGGTGCACTTCTTCCCAAGTCGCTCAAGGTAGATGAGTAACTTCTCGGGGACTCATGGTCTATTAGAAGGATAAAGTGAACTCCAGTGAGTTTTCCCTTCATTAAAGCAAGGTTGCTCAGCTACTTTCTTTGGAAGTAACTATTATACTCCCAAATTTGGAGAGATGTCACTAATGAGAACATGGATGGAAAACTCATAACTAATTATAAAGCTATGATATAAGACACACAAAACAAGAACATCTAGAAAGGAGAACTATCCAAATAAATATTTTAATCACATGTGAAATATAATTATTACATCTATAATTAATTATAGTGCAATCCCTTGCGTAGACAGTTCACAGTTGTAGGAGTTCTTTCGTGCTCAACTTTACCATACTTATTACATCTATTCTTTTTGCTTCCAGGTATAAGTATTTACCATCATAACATCTACAGAGGATGGAGAATCAGAAAGTAAATCCAGATCGTAGAAACAAATGTTTTGTGGAACACGATTTGAGAAATAATAATGAAAATTAAAAAGTATAATAATGACCGAACTATAGCTAGATTCCCTCTCTCTCTCCCTCCCTCCTCCCCTCTAAATACTCATGGAATCTTAAGCTGCCATATCGTTTATGGTTTCCCCCTGTACTCAGATGATAAACTAACTAATCAGAAAGTGAATGTAAATATTTATTTCAGAAAACAAAGGGATAAACAGAAATCTTCATATAAAATTGTAAAATTGTTTATGAAATATTGAGGTTTTTTTCACTTTAAAGCAAAGTATAAATAATTGCATTAGAAAACTCTGATTGCGAATATCACTCCAGTAGTACATTTATGTGACTAGTATGTGGAAATGTAACTGGAGGCTGCAATATTCCAGTAGTATCATGGAATTTTGCCAGTGTAACTGGGTCAAAATTTTGAATTCTTTAATAAATAGTGTGAATCATTAAGATAAGATCTATTTCATCCATTTGTCAGGGAAATTTTTAAAAATGTTGGAACCATAAGAATAAATCACTGCTTAAAAGTTTGACTACTTTGACTGTATGGAAGAATTGATTTACAAGTGGGATATCAGTTGCATAACATCCAAATGTGCATGTCTTAAATCTCTGTGAGTTGTTTGTGAATTCCAGATTCTGTAGGTTTAGGAAGGTGACATAGCCAGAAATATTTCAAGTAAAACTCAGTTATTTTCACGCTTTCTAGAAATTATGTTGAGTATATTTTCCAGTTGTTCAAAGTCATTTTTCCTTTGAGACAGAGTGTCAAAATGTAGCCTTGGCTGTCCTGGAACTCACAGAGATCTGCCCGCCTCTGACTCCTGAGTGCTGGGATTAAAGGCATGCACCACCATGCCCAGCAAAAGCCATGTTTTAATAAGGGGCTCTATTTGCATATAAAATTGAGAGATACTTATATTACTGTGTCAGAAAACTGAAGAAATTAGTTAATATTGCGTTTTAAAATTGGATTCTGACTTGTTTCAGTATAAATAGAAGCCAATTAAAAATCCAATTTATTTATTGGATTTTTAATTTATGCAATTTATTAAATAAATAAATTTCATTATACTATTACATTATTCTTATCTATTCTTATTCTGATTTTTGTTTTGCAGCAATTTGAATAGTTTCCTTTGTCCATAGAAATTATATTTTTCATTCTGAATTATGAGTTAGTAGGACTTTGAATTCCCTTTGTGTTACATATTATCTGTCTAACCATGAGAAAATGTCTTTTCTTCCTTGGCCCTCAATCCCTCAGTTGTAAAACAGTGTTTACAATAACACCGGTCACACTGATTTATTCCGGTTTAATTAGATAACGTATCTAAAGCTCTTCATAGAACTGCTGCACAGAAGCTGCTCTGTTGACACTCACATCTGAGCCTGGAGTGTTCCTGCTGGCCTCTTGATAGCTGCAGCAAGTGTATATTCACTTAAGAACTACATGAACGTATTAAAAGGCTGCATCTTAAATGTAGGTCGACACTTAATAAACATCTATATGTTTGACTTGTTATTTGTCCTTTTGTTACCACTTTTCAAACTTATCTATAATACATGCAGTTGAGAGTCACTTTAAACCTAGTCTAACCCAAATTTCAGTATGAGTGTCTCAACAGAAATAAAAAGTACGAAAATTAAGTAATGGAAAAGAGAAAGTGAACACAAATGGTGCTTTTATATAGCTTAAAGATAATTCACAAAAATTTTCTCCAATGTGTCCTCTAAATGGATAAAGTTATTAAATAAATTCTGATCTCTTTAATTATTCACAGTTGTTAATCACACATTCAGCTTTGCTTGCTGAATGCTTTGATGGAGCAGCTCCTGTACATTTCCATGTGAACAGACGCTGTGAGTTTTAATGTTAACATAAAATCAATAAAAAGGCTGTTTGTTAAACTGTTGGCTTTGATTCATTTTACAAAAATGAACAAAAGATGTCTGATGTTACGGACATTTAATTATAATTTCTGCCTTGGAAATATTGTTTTTAATTTGAGAGCTGAGTATCTCAGGATATTAGAAAACTGAAGAAGGTAGCTGTTTTGTTTAAAAAATTGGATTTTGACATATCTTGATCTGAAAATTTCCAATTGTAGGACCTGAGTTTAAAAATTCTTTGTTTTTTTTAAATTTTAGTTTTATGTGTATGAGTATATTGCCTGCATATGTGTGAGTACACCCATGTTGTGCAATGCCTATGAAAGTCATAGGAAGGCATCAGATCCTCTGGAACTGGAGTTACAGAGGGTTGTTAGCTGCCATGTGGGTGCTGGGAATTGAACCTGGGTCGTCTGCAAGAGCAGTCAGTGCTCTTAACCGCTGCACCATCTTTCCAGCCCCCAAATTCTAATCTTTGAATTAAGCTCCACAGTATCAACAGAAGCAAAGATAAATGTGAACAGTGTAAGGCACATCAAATCCTTTGTTTTTCTCAATGTACCAATTGTGTTAACCTTAACATTAAGTGACAAAAACAGTTTTCCTTTTCCTTTTGAATGAGTTAATTTTTGTGAATTGATAATTACTTTAAGCCAACACGTGAATTTCAAATATTACACAGGCAAACAGTAACTATTGAGTAAACATGTTTGGACAACACAGATTTGCTCTGCAACATGTAATGACGCAAGTGGTCTCACAGCTCAGGAGTGATGAGATGTGGAGATGGAAAACGAATGTCTGGAGGATGGGCATATGAATCACAAGGAAAAAGAAAGAAAAGCTCATCCACCTTGGAGCCCCAGGGCACTATCATAGTCCTGGGGGTGGAAGTTGTTGGTTGTGTCCACGTCTTGGAAAGAGGCACTGTGAGGCATTCTCCCACAATCATTTTGGTACAGTGGACAGTGAATAGCACCATCTTGAGGCAGTGGGTGGAAAGGCTGGTGCATAGGGCTCCTTTTCAGAGCATGAAGAGATGAATTCCTCTCAGGAGTATCTGGCAACAGTTCACTGATAAGCCTGTGAAGTATACTGTTGTCTGGCAGGCTTCCTCTTCTCTTTTCAGCTTTAATTTGGTCACAGATGTCTTTCAGGGCAGAGTCCAGAGCCTCAACTACAGAGGCTTTGCATTTTGCCTTTTCAGTCTGTTTTTTGGGAGTCAAATGTTTTTTCCTCCGGAAAGGCACGGGGCTGACTAGAAATGCGAGTTTAGACAGGGCTGGGTCCATTTCTTGTCTTCTGGGTTGGTCAATATGCTCATGCCTAGCTCTTTCATGCTTTAACATTGTGGTAAATCGAGTGTAGGAGGCGGGGCATCGGCCTTTACAGGAGCTGACAAGGTGTCGGTGATGGTGGTGGTGATGATGGTGGTGGTGGTGGTGGCTGGATCCATAGAAACTTTCAGAGGATGTGAATGAAAAGTGGTCAAAATCACTTTCACTGCAGAAGGATGACCCTTCCACATGAACGTAGTCACTGTGGTCAGACACAACTCCATCTTGGTCACTGTCAGAAAACTCCATATGAGTCCTGGGTTGCTCCTCGCTGGTCACTTCAATGTGGATGGGCACCAGGGTTTTAGACTTATAGCCTCGCTGAACCTGAGAAGGGAGTCTACTTTGAGTTTCTTCCTCTAGCAAAGACTCAATGGAAAATCGCCTCTTGGGACACAAACCATTTTGTTGGGGTTCTAGGGTTACAGGAGACAACATTTCATCTCCTAGATTGGGCATGGACTTCGACTTTTGAATCAGTTTTTCAAATTCGGAAATGCGCGTGGGTACCATGTCCCTGGGCACCTCCTCAGTGGAAGACTGGCCCCACCCATGAAGTAGACCCCTGTGTTGCTGTTCCTTTTCGTACTGCATTATTCTGGATTTCACAGAGCAAATCACCTCCGAATTCATCAAATCCTTGCGGTTGATGCGGTGCATTTTCTTGTACATTTTGAGGAACCCTGGGGCGTTGTGGGCTGACCTGTGCCTGATCCTAGATCTGCCGTTACCACAAACCTCCTGGATGTAGGGGGAAGTCCACGTCATAGGGGACCCGTCTTTGGCGTCCTCTTCACACAATAGGGAACCCATACTTTCTGACTTGGTTTGGGGGTCTGGGAAGCTATCACAATCATCGTTCAGGAGATCGTCACAGCTACGGGATTTGATTTTGGGGGAGACAGTCTCTTCGGTGCTGCTCCAGATCTCCGCGTTTTGTCGGGCCATCTGCCAGCCATTCTTGAAAGTGATGGCCCTTTGAGAGTCCCGGGGGACATCCAAATGCTGTCTATAAGCGCTACAGTACTCTAACTCACCGGAGGGGGTGCTGTTGAGCCCTGAGGAACTGCAAAGGGACGGACATACTTTGCTATCATCCCCACCTTTCAATCCAGAGCAGCATGGCAGGAGAGAGACATTTGGAGAAGTTAAAAGTTTCACAGAAAGGAGAGCATGTCAGTATTAGCACAGCAAAGGGAAGGCAGTTAGAACTCTAATCTAGAAACTGCACACGTGTGGCTTCAGCTTCCAAGGAAAGTCTAATTTGAATGTAAGATAATATTTTTCAATAAATGAATTTTTGCAGCGATTATAGTTAACAAAATCATGCAAAACATACACTAGATTTAGCTAATGCCCATATTTCTACTGCATAATCTGACAACATGGCATGACCAAACCACAATTAAGCTAACAGCATGGTCTGGTAGTAATTTAAAGGTTTAACAATTAAGGTATTACAGACTTAACCAACCTAATAGGAACAGGATTTGAAACCTATTTGATTCATAATAATGGATAGGTAAAAAGCAGCTGTAAATTTACATTTAATTAACACTCATAACTATGCTAAATGATTTTTTATTGATATTGAGTCGAAAAATGTTCAAGACAAGATTTTGCCCAAAGTTGCAAAATACAGTGTTGTTAACTACAGCTGTCAATATTTTTCTAAAGTAAAAATAAGAGTCTTTTTAAACAATCTTCCTTCCTTCCTTCCTTCCTTCCTTCCTTCCTTCCTTCCTTCCTTCCTTCCTTCCTTTCTTCCTTTCCTTCAGACTCTGTAGCTCAGACTGATCTAGAAATTCATTATATACTCCAAGTTGGCCTCAAGCTTTTGACAGTTTTCCTACTTCAGCCTCCTGAGTGTAGGGATTAAGGTGTGACCAACTGGGCTAGCCCAGGGCAAACCACCTCTTTAATTTCTCACCTTCACTTTCATAAGAACATGTGTCCTTATAACAGCTGGATTTAATGTAAAACTTTCACCAGCGGTTAATGTATTTATCATTTTTTTCTCCTGGAGAGGGATTTATAAAAATCATTTTCAATTTGATAGCAGAGAGCTGAACTTGACCTTAATATGGAATGTCTATGGAAATATTATTATTATTA
>NW_008355790.1:3050047-3058974 GCF_000622305.1 Nannospalax galili
TAAGAAGACATTTTTTTCCTAGAAGTAAAATTTAGTGGAGGAAAATATCTCTATCATGATTACAATTTTCCCCAAAGTCTCCTAAAGTAGATAAGTACATTAAGTGGCTATGTAATGTTTGGTAAAGGAAGTTGGTTTAACACTTCCTATGATAAAACAAACACTTAAATTCATTAGAATGCTTTTAAATTTTGGACCTTATTCTAGAATGTTGAATTAATGGCTATTCATGACCTACTTGTTACCTTGGGATATTTTCTTTTGTAGATGAGTCCCATCTGATGAAGGCATGTTTGTGAATGAGAAAAGGTGTAATGAATGGGGTCATACCTTCTGACAGCCAGTTAGGTGCTAGAAACAACACACCACTCATCTACACAGAGACCAGTCATCACAACTAGACTGTCTTTTGTACATAAATCAGCTATAGCTAAGTTTTAACCATTGTGTGAAAACAGTTTTAGCGTCTACAATTGATGCTTGTACCCGACTCTGCCCTACCTCACAGAGGCTTTGGTTACAACTCATCTTCTTCACATATTTAAAAACTGTCTCTCTTCTATTTCAATGCCTGGAGACTGGAGGAGGTTGTGGGGTCCCACATTTGACTACATGTAAAAGCCTATAAATGTAATTTTTATGGATATGACAATTAATACTTTAAATTTGTTTTCTAACAAATCTAAACAATCTATGGGGGGGTGCAGTAATAGATGCTAGCCCAGTCCTTTAAGATATAGAAGTGGCTTGTCACTTTAAGCCAAGCTAGTTAAGAACAACAGTTTTATTTGGAAGCTATATTTTCTCCAGGATACCATAAGTAAAAGCCAGCACATGTCACTGTCACTACCCTGGACTGGCTTGCACATGTACTCTAGGCTACCACTTGAATCAACAAACGGTGTTCATTTATCATTACTCACCTTTTGCTCTTGAGGGAGAGGAAGGAGAGGAACTAATGAAAGACTTGGTAAGGGTGGAGCTTGATCCTGGGAGGTCTGCCTGACCAGGGCTGGTTCTGCTTGCACTCTGATCGCCCAAGCCCCTGGGTGGACCCACTGCAGGTTCACTCTTCCTCCGTTTCCTAAAATCACTGGCCATGCTTGCAGAACTGAAGGAGGAAATCAGTATCACTTTGACTGGTGTTGGAGGAGGTTAGAAGCAACACACCACTCATCTACACAGAGACCAGTCATCACTACCAGTCTCTTTTGTACATAAATCAGCTATAGCTTAGTTTTAGCCATTGTGTGGTTAAACCATTTCTGAGCACATGCACCAGAAAACTGGTGGATCACACCAGAGAATGGTACAACACCCTTTCTGCTAAAGTTGTGTTGTGAGAAACTCATTCCTTCACATTCCAAATGATTTCTTTGGAATCAACTGCTAACAAACTTACAGATCAACATTTTTAAGGAAACTTTCAAGCTTACAGAAAAACTGATGGGAATGTATAGGTTTCTTATACCCATGGGTTCCAGTTCCACAAGTTCAACTACCTGTGGTTGAAAATATTAAAAGCTATGTTGGTACTGAACTTGTATACTTTTATTTATTATGCTTCCCTTAAGTAATACAGTATAACAACCATTTTTCAAAAGACTTATTTTTATTTCATTGTTTTGCCTTCATGTATATATGTACTACATGTGTGCCTGGTGCCTATGGAGATCAGAAGAGGGTACTAGATCTCCAGAAACTGGAGTTAAAGATAGTTGTGAGCCACCACATGGGTGCTGGGAACTGAACCAGGATCTTTGCAAAAGCAGCTAGTTCTCTTAACTGCTAAGTCATCTCTCCAGCCTCAATAACCATTTTTTTTTTTTTACTATTTAAACACTTTAATTTTTATTTCTACTAAATATGATTTGGAGTCATTCACCCTATTTTCCATGTTTTTTTTTCATTGTATAAGCACAGCCTTATACCGAGGGTTTTTGTGATCCTCAGTTCTTATTTTTTTTAACAACAGTTTTTGTAGCTTTTATGTTGTATTATGCCTGTTTTTCTATAACTATCCTGCTGTGTGAGGCTCTGTGTGCTTTTGTAACAGTCTTTAGGTCAGATTAAGATCCTAAACTTCAAGTATTTCAAACATATTAGATGTCTATGTAGATGATAAATATAATAAAGGAGGAGTTGGGAGAACTTTTTTTGTGATATTAGTGTAGTTGGGTAGCACTCATAAATCTAATTCATGAAGGACACAATTCACAAAATTTTCTACTTAGGCTGATACAAATTTGTAGAAGGCAGTGTAATATTACAGATCTATTTGTTGATGATACACTGTGACTGTGAGTTTGTGATATTCAGCTTTGTTATTGACCTATATCTGAGTTTTGGCAATATTTGAAATTAAGTGTGCTATTAAATCTATTACTAGAGTCCATCTTGGTCAGACTCTAAGGGCAGTTACCAGTAGTGGTTACATGCTATCCTATCTTGGCTCTCTGTTTTCCGATCTTTTCAAGATATTGCATTTAAATTTTAGTTTCTTCAAACATAGGTGGGGCACTAGTATTTAACTCATAGTGTTATCTATGGTTTGAATAGTTTATGTACTTTGAATGCCTGCTGTGCTGTAAACCCTTATTTACTGACAGTGAAAACATTTCTGATTTCTGTGATCAGAGTATAATTAGCAATTATTCATTAATAGTTTCTAATTTATAAAATCTCTGACATCGTTATATATAAAATAACACTGAGAATTAGTTATTTGTACCCTTCCCTCACTGGAAGAAAACTGAGGGCAGCAGAAACAACAAAGGGAAGGATCAGTCTCTGGGAAGGAGTCCAGAGTCACATTACCTAACGTTTACAAATTCCTGAATGTGAACATATAAAGTAATATATAAAAATATGGAGCAACTTAATAAGGTATAGTAGTTAAAATAAGAATAATAGATACACTCTATCCTTTACTATTTCAATAGGAATATTACTACCAAGAAAACATCCATGGGCACAGACTACCTGATTAGTGTAGTGCAATGAGATTCTTACCTACTGGGTCTTTCCAGGCTTCTGTCTGTGGACTGATATATGGAGGCCTGTGAAGAAAGAATAATAGTGCTATGAAAATAATTACCATGGAAACTTTCATTTATTTACTCACTGATTTATATACTCTAGAAAGAATATTCTAAATGTTGAGATTAAAAGAACCATTTATTCTGATCATGAAAATATCTTCCCAAAGTGAAACCATGCAATTCAATTTATATACTTTTTTCCATTTGAGTTCTCTTTCAACAAGCCGTGTTGTATTCTGTGAGGTAACTCAAGCTCTACACAATCTAAACATTTGCTTTACTGGTGAGAAACAAAACCAGTAGCATTATTCTTAGGAATAATGATTTGAAAAAAACAAGTGATTCTACAGCATCAGTTTTAGATTCTTTTCTACCTATGGTTGAGATAAGTAGAAATTTCCTACATGAAGGAATGGTTTGATTTTTTAAAGAAGATGTTTAAAGCCATCATTCAGTACTTGTACAGTAGAAACTCATTTGCAATTTCATTATTGTTGCCAGGTATTATTTAAAATAAAGCATGTAAACAGAACTCGATAGATCCTTCCTTTGTGAACACAGACACTCGATTTTCATAAGACACACAGAATTTGATTTAAAATTTTTCCTAAACTACCTGGGACTTCAATCAGGTAAAGATTCATAAGTATCAAATAAGATGAGTTCAGAGTTAGTTTAAAAGAAATGATCTAGGGGCTGGAGAGATGGCTCAGCGGTTAAGAGCACTGACTGCTCTTGCAAAGGACCCGGGTTTGATTCCCAGCACCCACATGGTGGCTACAAACCATCCTTAACTCCAGTTCCAGGGGAATCTGAAACTCTTTTTTTACCTCCATGGCATTGCACGACACAGGTGCACTCACATACATGAAGGTAATACACTCATACACATAAAATGAAAATAATAAAATATTTAAAAAAGAAATGATCTAATGAATCAAATTATAACCTTTTAAAAGTGTGCTTTAAACATTTTTTTTACTCAGGACAGTACACTAAAATTTAACCAGGCACAGGGACAGACACAAAGTTCTTATTATTGTGGCTGTTTACTGAGGAACTGGAAGTATCTAAATTGCAAGAGAATTTGTGAACATCGAGGGTGACATGGAAAGCTGAAAGTAGACAATACACTGTCTATCACTCACAGCAAAGTCTATACCAGGTGAACATGGTTTGGGGTTTGGCTATATTTGTTGCTCAGTTCATCATCACAAACAAACTTTGGTTTGAAGAAAAATGGAAACTTTATTTTGAAAAGGTTTATATGAAAACCTCAAACTGTCAGCCAGAGTGGAAGACCAAAGAGAATTAGTGTCTTCTGGATAGGACAGGACCTCTGCACTCATGAACTCATGGCAGCTGTGATTGCCTGCACAAGATCTGCACAAGATCAAGACAGCTGATAGTCCAACATGGAGGTTGGAGGGGTTCATGAGCCTTCACTTCTAGCTGAAGAGCTATGGACAGATGATGACTTCTGGGACAGGGAGAGTCAGTTTTCTTTAAGGATGCGACCCCTGGTAAGTCAACCACGCTCCAGTGGACAGCTGGACCCATACTCAGGTGTATATGGATAGCACAAATTGGAACTTGGGGTTATTAAAAAAAACATGAAGTTGGGGGTGTGGAGGTGTGGAGGTGGGGGTGGATCTGGGAAGAGTTAGGGAGATGAAGTGGGGGTGGTGAATATGATCAAAATATATCATAAAATTCTCGAAGAATAAAAATATTAAAAAAACTATCAGCCAGGAAGACAAAATTTGTCAAATTTTATCTTAAATTCCAATCACACCAAAACATTTTATCAAATATTAAAAATCTACCTAGAGGAACTAAAATCTCACTTTATAATAATTTCCATTACTCTGCTTCTATTAACTGGCAAATTTGTATTGGTTAGCCAATTAAAACATTTGAATACAACTATGAGCCTTTATGTAGATTGGTCTGACAAACCTTCTAATGCTTAACTCTAAAGTTGCTTATGTTAAATAATATCGTAGTTTAATTCTCTTTTACTGATTGAGAATGGAATCTCACCCAGAATAAAATAAAAGTATCTTTTGGTATGAAAATATTCCTCTGTCCCTTTATACAGAAAGAGTATATTCAATATTTTTGGTTCTTAGAAAATCCTTTGGTTCCTATGTTTTCAAGAAATATAAGCAGAAAAATACTCTGCTATTCTGATAAGTTTACATGATTACTTTAATTTGTTTGAATTGGACATTAGAAAGAAAAACAGATAGGGGCTGGAGGGATGTCTCAACAGTTAAGAGCATTGACTGCTCTTGCAGAGGATCTGGGTTCGATTCCCACCACCCACATGGCAGCTACAAACCATTCTTAACTCCAGTTCCAGCAGAATCTGAAGCCCTCTTCTGACCTCCACAGCATTGCATAACATGGGTGCACTCACATACATGCAGGCAATACACTCGTACACATAAAATAAAAATAATAAAGTATTAAAAAAAGAAAAACAGATAAACAAGAAAAAAGGAAAATGATAAATGCTACAAAGCCTGATAGTTAATTCTACATCTTTGCAGAAGAGTGACACCAATGAGCCCCAGAACACCACCATCTGTGGTGATCCTAGGGTTTACAGGACACCCCAACACACACTTAACCAGTGAAGGGGTCAAGTTCTGAACACTCTCGGAACATCCTTCAGACCATCAGAAATACTGAATAGCCAGTTATGATGAGCTTGAACAATACTGTAATTTGAAATGAGATATTGTGTGAGAATTGATTATGTTTCAGACTTGTGCCAAGAAACTAATTATTCTTCCTTGTCCTGCTTTTCATATTCTAAATAAGCTAAAACCATTTAAAAAACATTCTTTTTACATTCACTGTGTGGGTATTTGATGTATATACACGCATGCATATATGTGTGTGCATGTGAAGGTCAATGAACAACTTATAGGTATCAGTTCTTGCCTCACATGACATGGATTCTGAGGATCGTACTCATGTCAGCAGGCTTGGCAGTGAGTGCCCTACTGGCTGAGCCATCTTGCTGGCTCATAAAAGTAATTTTTGATTTTATGTATCCTAAAAGAAAATGTACTTGTCAATTGCAAAGTATTAGTAAAAAGTTTAGTGATACTCATCCTGAAGTGAAAATTGTCTCCAAAAAAGTAGTAGCCCATTTTAACCAACCACAATCTACTGTGATTTTAACCGTATTTAGAGTTACTGTTATTTTGACTCTAGAAGGTCATATCAATAGTGTGAGGACATTAACTCATTCTTCTGCTAAGTGATTACTCATGAAACTTTGCTTACAAATTCTTAACTTGTCTTTTAAAAATTCATGTTTGTTTTACGTTTTTACACACTGTTGCTTATAAGATGCATGGTAAGGCAATTCAATACTTTTTACTTGGCATATGTATCATCTTGTGATTTTCATATACTATAATTTGGTGGTATTTAAATCTCCTTCTATATCCTTACTTCCCCTTACTGCACCCTGCCCAATTTAATGCACAGGCCTAGGCCTATAGAGTCTAATTTATGTTCCCAAGTGCCTTTCAGCTCGTGCCCATCCACTGGAGCCTGGTCAACCTACCAAGCTACAAAGAGTCTCATCCTTGAAGGAGACTGGCTATCCCCATTTTATAGTTTTTTTTTTTTTTTTTTTTTTTTTTTTTTTTTTTTTTTCTCCCTGCCGCCTCAGCTGGCCTGTGTGTGACAGGGTCTCTCTGTAGCTCCAGCTGGCCTGGAACTTGCTATGGAAACCAGGCTGGCCTTGATCTCACAGAGATCCACTTGCCTCTGCCTCTTGAGTGATGGAATTAAAGGCCAGTACACCACGCCTGGCTAAAATTTGTATTTTAAATTAGCCAAGTATTAGGGTTCATTTTTACATTTGCAAGCAAATGTCTCAGATGTATTTGATTAAAAAAAGTCCTTTATGACATATTCAAGGTACTTGATAAAGGTTAGCTAAAATAATATCTAATAATTAAAATTTTGCTAGAAATATTGTAGTAATGTTATTAAAGACAGAATCTAAATATCTTATTGGGTCATATTTTCTTACACACTGAAAACCCATGTTCTAAATTAATATTGTACTTTAACATGCTGTTAAAAATCACTCATCTCTCAATCCCAAAGAGATAATGACAGTTTAATTACCATCAAAGTGCTTTCTAGGCAATTTTTGTGTCACTACCATAATATTAGATAATGTGTTACATTGAGTTTCTCACTTCGTTATGCTGAGGAATTATTGTGCAGTGATAATTCCTAGAACACATTTTATACAAACTGAATAGTTAAAATACAAATATTTGTTTCTAGAAGAGCTGAGCTTCAAATACATCATTTGGAAATGGTTAGAACTGTGTAAACAGTGCCAACGTGAAGACTGAGAGATCAGCGTTTAATGTTTCTGGCTATCTAACTAGGTGATTTTACATATTTTCTTAAAGTTATTCCACTCTGCTTTTCTTCACTAGAAAATGAATGAGTTAGATATGATATTCTTTTCTGAATCCTGTTTTAGTTCTCAATGAGTCGTCTTGAAGGACATTCCAGAAATATCTGATCAAAATATCTGAGAAAAATATTTGACTGAACTGAGTTTCAAAATAAACTCTTAGGTTGCTCCTACGTTGAAATAATAAGCTTCTTTCATATGCTGAGTCAATGTCCAAACATAGAGAATAGAATTGCTTGTTTGACTTGGTTTTCTTTAGAGTACAGGTCTGGCTACGAAATGTGAGCCTTGAAAAATTATTGAGTTCAATGTTCAATAACTCTGGAGAGTTTTTGCTTACTAGATTTTGTTTTTTATTTAATATAAAATATTTTGGTCACTTTCCTGTGATGCTTGCTACATGATAGATAATTTGGAACTGCAGGTTGAACCTCTAGAAATCTGAGTTTTTCCTCTTTGGATTCTATGCTTGCAGTTCCAGTTGTCACTACTCTGTCAGTAGCATCTCCTGCAGTACACCTTTTCTTAGTTCTGTCTTCGTGCACATATTTTTAGTGAGGGCTACTAAATTAAGATGTTTATTAAGTGTGCTATTCACTTAAGGCCACAGAGCATTGACTGTGATAAACTCAGTGTGTCCACCTGTCTGGTAGTTAGCAAAGGCACGCCCTTTCTGCTTGTGTCTCCTGATGTGCTTTCCGAAATAATCTTCCAGTTTATTCACAGAGAGCAAGATTTGACTTAGGATACGTTCTGCTTTTTTTTTTCTTCAATACTCTCTTTTCCTACTCCAAGTAAAAATTCACATGGACTGCCTAAATGCTTCACCCAGAGGATTGTCAAAAGATGTCTTAGAGATTTCAACCAAATTTTATCTCATATACCAGTGATTATCTGTTGTACTGGCTGCCTGAACTAGAGTGCCAAGATTAGTGACACCTGTCAAGGGGATAACTCAGAAGTCATAATGCACATATAAGGTATTTGTCATTCCTAGTCTTAGTTTCTTTGATTTATTTATTTTTATTTTATGTGTACGAGTGTTTTGCCTGCATGTATGAAAGAGAACCGATGTCATGCAATGCCCATGAAGGCCAGGGTGCTGAATCCCTTAGAACTAGACTTAAGGATGGTTGGTAGCTGCCATGTGGGTGCTGGGTCCCCTGCAAGAGCAGTCAGTTCTGTTACACTAACTGATGAGCCATCCCTCTAGCCCTGTCACCCCTATTCTTGACTGGTGGTAAAGTCCACAAGTTATAGGCACTTAGGAAAATGAAAGAATAACAACATTAAAAACACACAGTTTCATACAGAAAAAATTCATTCCAAGGCTATTGACATTGAGATGTTTTCACATGCATTTCTAATCTCTATATACATGACTATCACTGGTCACAGTCGCCCACCTTCTGAGCTCCTCGGCA
>NW_008355790.1:3059587-3091282 GCF_000622305.1 Nannospalax galili
AATGCATGCCTTTAATCTGAGGACTCAGGAGGCAGTGATGGGTGGATCTCTATGAGACTGAGGTCAGCCTGGCCTACATAGAGTTCTGGGTCAGTTGGGATTACAAAAAAACCCTTTTAAAAATAAAAATAAATAAATAAATAAATAAAACACGAGGAATGAGCATCTCATTATATGTTTCTCAACTATGTTTTAGATTTATTTATTATTATTTTGTCTGTGAGAATGAGGCACACATGGCCCCAGCTTGTGCATGGAGTTCTCTCCTTCCATGGTGAGTGGGTACCAGGGATGGAACTCAAGTCATTAAGCTTTCACAGAAAACACTTTCAACTGATGAACCATCTCCATGGCCCAAGAATCTAAATCGTTTATCTGTACCTCTAAGCACAATGAAAAAGTGGTTTCTAGAAGCTTCTTCATGGTACTTTGCTGAATCTAATAAAAATAGGTAGTTAATACACATTCTAAGTTCAACACTTTTTAAAAAAAATTTTAAATTTTTAAAAACTTTTTAAGTTTTAAAAAAAAATTTGTACTGCTTAATATTTTAACTGAGAGTCAAAATTGGAATGATTCAGCACCTGGCACTCAAAAACAACCAACCCCTTTGGAATAATTGTTTAGACAATGATATTGCATGCAGCACAGTAATACAAAGATGGAGCTTTCAAAACCAGCTGAAGCACTACAGTGAACTATACAAACATGGACATTCAGATTCACAGTAATAGCCTCTCAGGGAGAAGTCTGGAAAAGAGAGAATAATTTGTCTTTACCTCATTGGAAACACCAGAAGAATGATCTTGAACATAGTCCAGAGCCTTTTTAGGAGGCTGGGTGTAGACGTACCACAGCAGAGGTGTGGAGATGGAATGGAGGAGAATCAATGGCAGCAAGGAGGGAACATGTGGAGAAGGTGACAACAGTTAGAAACGAAGTGCAGACAGCATCAGATACACATAAAGGGTGGCATGAATGGAGCAATGGTAGCCTAGGAGGAAGAGTGTGAAACTGGCAAAATGCTAGAGTTCAATTAGGAGACTCATAAACTCAATTCATCAAATCAAAGTTAGCACTCCTATTCTTTGGCCACAGCAGAGTGCAAGGTACATTAAAGAGACATTAAAGGAGCACAGGGAGAGTATGCTGCTGTGTGTTCCTTGGCTGAAGATGATTACAGAAAGTGCTGATAATTTAGGTCAACACAGAAATTAGTGTAGTTCCTGTAAATTCTAACCAATAATAGCAAATACATAAAATAAAATGAGAGCATTTTTCCTCTGAAATAAAGTGCATTTATGATAATACTAGGAGACACCAGAAGAAAAATGGGAGGAAACCATCCTCTTATTAGGTAATAGAAATTCTAGGAACAAATTTTTGGTTTAATATTCATTTACAGTCACATTTGATTCAGTTCAATAAGACATATAATAAGACTAACCAAGTCTACTTTGCATTTTAATGCATAAAAGAGATTATTATAGCCATCCAGGAAGGAATATGTGATTGTAAGTAAGTCTATAAATCAGTCTGTGACATGGTATAGGAAAGATCAGACTGATTTCTAATAAAATTGCTGTACAGTACAACTGGTATGCTACTTAACAGTTCAATACTCAAAAAATGCACGTGACAGACACACATGAAATTCACATAGAGATTCTCAGTAGAGCCCAAGTGACTAAAGGAAGTGACTTGAAACTTGAGTTGACTCTGTCTCAAACAAACCAATCAGATCCCATCAGGACCAATCTGGGGGCATTCTGTGTGGGAATCTGGGGATCAGACCCCCAGGTGTGGTGGGTGTGTGGTGGCTCCTGAGCAAGACTATAAATTAAGGTCCTCAGGGTTTTGTTTTTGTTTTTGTTTTAATTCTCTCCTTTCCTTATTTCCCTCCTGGTAAATTAATCATTTTAAAGTGTGGATAGTTTGGTAATACATCATAGTGGGAAACAGCCTGGAGAATTTTATTGTTGTGTGAAGGACTTAGATTTAATTTCTGGTTATTTTGGGCAAATTCCTTGACCTTTCTGGTCAACGAGTCACTGAGTAGAGAACTCAGCACTTTCCAGGGCTTGGTGATTCCCCAGCAAATAAAACTGTATTAACAGTGGTTCTTTGAAGGTGCTTGCTACTGCTGAGCTAGACCAAAATGAGCTGCAAGCAAATACAACTCTTCTATAAAGCTGTAGTAACATTCCAAATGATCCAGGACAGACACTAACTCAACAAGTTAAATTTGCAATTAATTAGATATAAAGAAATTCTAACGTATCATTTGGGGGAAAAAAGATACTGGAAACGAATAAGCACATCTAGGCATTTGGTGCCAAACTGAATGCACCGGAAGCTGTAACGCTTTGGCGAATATTTTATCCATTCAGCTTTTGTTTTCCACATGACATGTCTCCCTTCTGATAACAACGTTTTATACATCAAACAACATTCTCCTATTTGTCTTATAGCAATTGTCTAGCCTCACTTACCGGGCGTCCAAACTCCAGTTCTGAAAAGAATTTATACCAGGGCTCATTTTCTAAATCTATGTCATCTGGATTTATGCGATCAGTCTAGAGCAGATGTGAAGGAAAAGGGAAGGAAAAGGCACACTGAGCGAAGTGAGGGAAAACGCTGTGTGGTATGCAACACACGCGCATCCACACCCAAACATGCATCGGACTCATCCAGCAAACCTCAGAAGGAGAGAACAGAAGTGAAGTACAATGAGCAAAATGAGGGCATGAATGAAGATGCGCGTCCATGGCGTCGCCTGGGTCCCTACGGCCACCATTTCTAATTCTCTCCTTAGCTGATGCATGGACGAGGGGAAACGCCCTGGCAGTGACAATGGGCCTCCGTGGCTTGCCAGAGAACGAACATAGGCCCAACCCAGGCTCCAAGCGGCTAGTCACTCCGGCCATCGGCGGCCTGCAGGGTGCAGGCGCTGCTGATGGCTGGGACACCGAACCCCGGCAGGAGATGCTGGGGATGTGGGGAGAAGTTAGGGGTTTAAGGGCCGGAAGAACCAAGGCACCAGGTGACCAGGCAGAGGGACAGCCTCTGACCACGTCTCCTTAACCTCAGAACAAAGGCTGAGCTCAGCTTCCCCACAGCAGGAGAGAAGGCGAAGAAGGAAGGAGCTCACCCGGGTGGTGGGAGAGAGCGCAGCGGCGCCGGGGCTGGGCGCCGGGATGCGGCTCCGGGGCGGAGGGGAAGGGCTACGCCCGCCATCTGCCGAGGGTGACACCGGGAGAGGCTTCCGGCCAGGTTCCCTGGGAACAGGTGTCGGAGATGTTGGGAGAGGGGGCTGTAAGAGAGAGGGGTGAAGGAGACACTGATTCGTTAGATAGGGGGCTCTGGATGGAAACCCGACTGGCGGCTCCGGAAGGGGCAGTGGCTAGGGTGCAGGTGGGGACCGGACTCCTTAGGGATGGCCTACCACTGTAAAGATCCGAGTCTCCTCGAAAGAGAAGAAACATGGCATTTTCTTACTCACCCCATGCCTACTGGGGGCTACACTAAGGAGGTGGGTGGAGTTTGCACAGAAGGTGCTGTGCAAGGCCAGGGAGCGCGGGAATAATCCTACCTTGGTTTCCTTGACATTCTAATTTACAGAACAGTCAATTTTATAATCTACTCAGCTCTCAAGTGGTTTATTAATGTTGTATTTAAGATAAGAAAAGCCAAGGGTGTTAACATTAACAGTGTGAGAAAAATACATACACTTACTTTAGGAATAGAAAGCAGACCCCGAACATTTACTTAGCCCAGCACCATCCTTAATATTTTCAAATAATACATACCCGACAAGATGGATTCCTGCTGGTTGATTTTATGACTGAATACTTAAAGTACTATACACATTCATGCTACTTCTTTGATAATCACCACACATCCCCAAAGTGCATAGTTGCACAGTACAATATATAAAGTAAAAAAAAAAAAAAAATTCTAAGATCCCCTAAAAACCATTCATTTCAGCCAAGAGAAAAGCCGTGAGACTCAGAAGACTGTCTGGGAGGCTGCTAAGCACTCACTGTTAAAATCCCATATTGTTTCTGTAGAATTCTTAAGGAGTGCAAGGATTTCCACCAAGTAGTTACAACTCAGGTCTGAAACAAATGCTGTATAACTTAACAGTGTTGGAAGTTGTGGAATATTACACATTCCAACAAAGGCCACTATTTTGACATAAGCTTATTTTACTGTTTTATTGTCATTACATTAATGGTTTTCTTAATACAATATGTTATTAGTGATGTAGTCTTATTTCAATATTCTATAATGAAAGATAGTACTATAATAATAACTATACACAGTGATAGTAAAGTTTGAAAGAAAAATAGTGCAGGGGCCAAGCTTACATAATATATGTAGTGATTGCGTAATAGACTGTGCAATGACCCTAGGAGTTTGTGACCTAATGCTAAGTGATAAGAACTGTACGGCCACACATTTGTACAGCATTTACAATGGCATTCCAAGGCTGGAATTTGGATGAGCACAGTAAAGAAATGCATATATACACAAAAGACTAGTGTCTTTCTGATATTGAAACTGTCTTTCCTTTCAGTTCTATATTCTTTAGTTTTTTGTTATAATACTATTTTTGTCATAAAAATTGGAGAGGGGCTGGAGAGCTGGCTCAGAGGTTAAGAGCACTGGCTGCTCTTGCAGAGGGCCTGGGTTTCGTTCCCAACACCCACATGACAGCTAATAACTGTCCCTAACTCCAGTTCCAGGTGATTCAACACCCTCTTCTGACCTCTGAGGGCACTGCACGACACTGGTGCACTTACACACATGCCTGCAATACACTTCATATATATAAAATAAAAATACAAAATAAAAATTAAAAAATTGGAGAGGCTTTTATTAGATATGTGAAATGTTGCAGAAACCCTGAGATATTTACCCTAATTTATGTCAATATTATTTTTGCTTTCCACTTAAAGATAAACAGTGAAATTTGGAAATAGAAAATCTAGTAATTAACTTCCATTGAAATTGAAAACATGAATTTTTAGACTGGAGAGATAACTGAGTGGTTAAGGTATGCTCTTGCAAAAGACCCAGGATCGAATTCCAGCACCAACATGGCAGATAACAACCACCTGTAACTCCAGTTCCAGAGGATCCAATGCCTTCTTCTGACTTCTGTAGGCACTGCATGACACAGGTGCACTTGCATACATATGGGCATAACACTCATACACATAAAATAAAGATAAATAACTCAAAAAGTAAAAAAAAATTAAACCATGAATTTACAACTATTTTCCATTGAATTAAAAAATTTGACCCAGTAGTTGCAAAAGTATTAAGATTTTTGTTATTGCTAAACACTATTTTTATCCAATTATTAGAGAATTACATATACAGCATATAATTATTTCATAGTATAATTTTGCTGGAGCCACTTTGAAGACAATTATCATTAGAGAGAATTTGCCAGTAATTTTTGCCTTGTTCTGAGAGACACACCATTTATTCCTCAGGAAAGTAACTGCTGATTCTCTACAACTTCATAGTTCTAATGCTAGAGTCAGTGATCATGAATTCTTGATTTTATGGCCTTTACTTTCAAGCACAGTGTTCTTGTTTTACTAAGGGAAGATAAAAATTGTTTTAGTGAAAACAAGTGCTTAACACTATGGACAGTAGGGGGCAGCAAATTGGCTAAACAAATAGGAGCACATCAGATATTACAGCTTCACCTTGATTTCCACCTTACAAAACTATGTAACAAATGAATAGACCAAGTCCTCATTTATAGAGATACATTTTTTATAAAAGAACCTGAAAAGTGGAGCAGAATATCTATCATTCTTCATTACATCTTAAAATAATTTATTATAATTTTGTCTTTAAAAATTCAATCTACATTCACAATGAGCAACTATCTAGAATCTAAGCACACCAAACAACAGGAATTGTCAGTAATTCTGGACTGTAATGAATGACACACATTTGAGCAGAGCCTCTATGTTATGGGCAGGTGTGGTGGCACACACTTTTAAGGCAGAAGTAAGAGGATGGTTAGTTTGAGCCAGCCTGGACTACATAGAAAGAGCTTGTCTCAGAAGAAAAATCTTAAACAAATAGAAACCAAAAAAAGTAAATGGAAGAACTAGAATTTTCTCTTTGCTGTGGTTGATCTACTCAATTTCTTTAGTTATGCAATAATTAAATATGTTGGGTAGCTAGCCAGAGCTAAGGGACACAGAAACCTCACAATAGTCAGGTAACAGAAACATAAGCACACTAATAATCTCACTACTCCAATATTTCCTTCATGTCAGAGAAATTTCTCTCTATTCCCTGTGAATGATAACACCTAGGATCCCATTAGGACACTAATTACATTTTAATATAATTACTCATTATGGCAAGAAAGTAGAAATATGATGCACATCTTTTTCAACTTGTTTTATTTCTTTTCAATTTTACAAACCTAGCAAGCTTCTGCTAACATGAACCATGTCACCAGTAGGACAGGAAGTGCTTAAGATAAGCTAAAACCATAATTTATTTGTGATTGTTATTTAAAAACTACTCAGGATTAAGTTTTAAAGTTTCTAAGATTTCCCAATTGAAAAGTTTAGCTGCCTTTGTGGTTACGGAAGCCTTCTCACTGGGCATATACTTTCTATATGGTGTTCCAAACACAGTGAAGTGCCTATGTATTTTTTCTCATAAAATTTTATTCATTAGCTTTTATGTTTCAAAGCACCGGCTGGTCTGTTTTCTGTTTATAGGCTTTCATATTAAATGCTATCACATAATCAGATATTTATTCATGGGTCAAATAGTCTGCTTTAACTTCCTAAATTTTTATGGCTTTAACTCTGATTAGTAATTTTGTTGAAAAGAAGCTTATATTTACTGGTGGTTTAAGGTGCATTTGAACTCTGCACAGTGCTTCCTTAGTATTATGTATAAGCTTAGTTATTGTAGGAGAGGTAACATGTTTGTGCTATTTTTATTTTATTAAGTTTAGAGAGGATCTGAACAAATACTTCCTTAAAATAAAAACAATTAGCATGCCTTATCTCCAAGACTATCTAATTTAGGTGAGCTGTAAACTTTTATTAATATTATCCCAGTAGAGTTGATAATGCTTGCCTTACAGAATCTCTGGAAATGTGGCTCGGATCTGTGGATCAAGTTAGTTCAAGATAACTCCGTGATGATAATAACGCCTTTTCTAGATCAAGCATTAGGCTCATTTAGTCAACATTTAAATTTATAATCAAATGAATATTTATGAGCATGAAAGAAATGCATTTACTTTTGCTTTCTTGTTAAAGATCATAAATGCATGTCACTGATTCCTAAGATTGAAGTACTCTCCTTTTTTTTTTTTTTGCAAGAGCCTGAAGATTTCTGTTCAAAAAACTGCTATCACCCCTGCTTCCTTTATACCTCAGGGAATCACGGAAGCTGAGCTGGAGCTATTATTAGCAGAGCCTTGAATCCCATTTGCATGTCTGATGGATACTAGACATGCAGAGACTTTATAGATAAGCAACAGAACAAAGACTCAGTCTCTCACTAATTTTACCCGTTGACTACAAAGGTAATATCTAAGTCGTATTCACTCACGTTCACTTAGTCACTCAGGGTGACTAAGTCACTCACTTAGTGCACTTTAGTGTACTCATACTGCAGGACAGGCACTGTGCTGGGTTTGGAGGATACAGTGCTGTGTTAGACATAGTACCTGCTTTCAAGGAGCTTGGAGTCTACTGAAGAACCCAGGCAAGTGAATGGGCCACTGCAGTTCAGTGTGCTAAGGAAGTCAAAGCAGAGCCTGCAGTGGGCCATGGACACCCAGCACGGAAAGTTTGAAACCCACTGCTAAAGATAGACAATACCCTAGGGGAAAGTGTGTGTGTGTGTGTGTGTGTGTGTGTGTGTGTGTGTGTACATGGCTATGCTGAGACTGAGGGAAGTGGTGAGGAGCAAGCACTTTCCTAGCAAGAACAGACTGCGTAAAGGTCCAACACAGTATAGCTGGCAGGGCCAGAGAGGTTTTTTTGTAAATTATATCATGGGAGTTAAAATTTGCTTTAAGGGCAATGGAGAGCCAGGATTGGAAGGAAGACTGTGGCTGTGACATTTTTCCCCGTGGGTAGGAATTTAAGTTCACTGGGAGAGAGGGGAATCCAAGAGATCAGTTAAGAAAACAGGACAGATGAAGAAAACACAGAGTTGCATAGCTGTTGTATGTAATTTTAAAAAATTAAAAGTAGGGCTGGAGAGGTGGCTCAGCAGTTAAGAGCACTGGCTGCTCTTGCAGAGGGCTGGGGTTTGATTCCCAGCACCCACATGGCTAGCAACCATTCATAACTCCAGTTGCAGGGAATCTGATGCCCTCTTTTGACCTCCGTGGGCATTGCAGGACGTGGGTGCAATTACATACATGCATGCAAGATACTCATACACATAAAAAAAGTGAAAAGAGCAAAGGAAAGCTCTCAAATTGTCTTGGAGTAGGGCTGAAGAGCCAGTTCACAAGACCTTGAAACCCCCAAGGGCTTCCACTGACTGTTTCATCACTCTCATTTAGCAAGGCTGCTGTTTCTTTTACAGCTTGATATTCATGATATTCAGACCTTCTGGAAACTACATTAATATGTAGCTACCCTCCCAAACACCCCTGTCCACTTAGCTCTTTGTTTTTTTCTAATTTACAGTGGGGTGAATTCAGGATTGGTTTTTTTTATAAAAAGATAATGGACTCACCCTAAAATAATAATTGTAGTAATAAAAATTGACCAAAATGATGTCTTTGACTCCCTTAAATCATATGGCACAACATTGGATCCCAGAAGAATGGTTTAGGAGGGAGAGAAATATAAGTTGTCCATTCTAATTTTCTTCCAAGTTGCTAGGTTCCTTCCACTCATCTTTTCCAGTAGTTGAAAAGACTCATCCTAATCTCTGACAACACCCATGGCTCCTGATCTTTCTATCTTCTTAGGGCCAGTTAAGAATACCATCCTTGCTTTGTAATCACTCTGGGCCCAGGTTTCTGGTAAGTAAATCAAATAACACCAATTTATTATAAATTAGCTACTAAATAAACTGTACTGTAAAATAATCAAATGAATTGTGGTGATGGTGACTATTTGCTAAAGGCTTCCTGCTCTGCTAAGTCAGTACAGTAGTGATCAAATGCTCCAGGCATGTATGTGCCCAGCCTAGCTCCAGCACCCACCAGCTATGAGGCTGTGTGGCTGTCAGTTAATGTGGCTTTGATCGCTGGATCTGCAAAGCAGGAATACTATACACCTATTTCATAGGGTTGTTGGGAATGTTACATAAGATCAGACAAACAATACTAATTAGAGAGCCTGCCATATAGTACATGCTCAGTAAGTATTTACAACCACTGTTATTACTATCATTATTATTGCTATTTTAGTACAAGGAACCCTCAAAGCTTTCATCCAAGGGTTTGAGTAGTGTAGGAATTTCAGCCACTGTGATGGGACCCAAAGATGAACCCTAGAGAGCCACAGGGAAGGTTCTGTAGATGTGCTTCCCTTTTAGACATTTAAGAGGTTTCTTATTCCTGCATTCCAAGAGTCTCATAAATTATCAGAATGACAATGAAGACTTTCTATCTATAATTGAATGTGAGAGTCATGATTTTCACTTGTTTCTTTAGTGGTAACATTGTGTTCCACTCGGTTTTGATTCTGAAAATTTCAACCTTGCTTGCTATTAAATCAGATAACTTATTAAGTGGATTATAAGCCTTCATCGAAGGCTGGAAATCAGTAATGCTCCTTTTTCCCCTTCAGTTTCTTTTTTGAAATCTTGTTACACTAAGAAATATGAATTATTTGAAGAAAGACAGTTGAATTGTGTAATTATAAGATTTTTGAACACACTTCTCAAGAACACAACTGTAAATATAGGGTTTCAAAAGCTAAATCAAGGATATTGATGTAGGGCATTGTGAGGCCTGGGTTTCTGATTAAATTTCAGGGTTGGCTTGCTGTCTGTGTAAGAGTATGCTGTTCCCAAGACCCTTGAGGAGTTACCAAAGAAAATCTCTTTTTCCTGTTCACTGATCCTAAAATTCTTTCAAAACAAGAACAAAAGTAAATTGTCATCCACCTTCAGTGTTTATCTGGAAGCAAGTTTGAAGACTCAGAGGAATTACAGAGTTTTAAAAAGAACTTGAGGACACCGACTGATCTCTAAGGAGAAACAAAGGAAGCAAGGAGGAGTGAGGGGTCTAAAGGGAAGAGGGCCAAGGAATAACCCATTAATCAGCTTCAGAGGGCCACGTGGCTTTTCTCAAGATGATATATATTTTGGTTTGCATATAATTAAAATAAAGAGAAAAGACTACTAAGTGAAATATTTTGATCCATTAAAATGGCAAGCAATCAGGAAGCTTGAGGCTTGGTAACAAGAGGGATTTAATAAAAATAAATTAAGAAACTGTTAAAAAATATATTTGAGAACACTTCCTCTTAAGTGAAAGAAATGTTAAGAAACCACACAGAAGTCAAGGGATGCATCTGCCTGAGTCTGTGTATATATTAAGAGGATTAATAAATGATTTTTTCATGCTGGTAATCTAGACTACCAATGGAGTACTGCATTTACGGGTGCCAGGATTAGGCACAGCCAGCTGTTTGCTGATGAGTCCTGCATATTCAGGTTCAGTTCAGAGATGAGATACTCAAATTATGATTGAAAATATACATGATTTCTCAATAATATCAATTAAATAAGATGGTATGAAATTTAGGTTTACTTGGGGACCCTAGAGACCTGAAAAGCTGGCTTTTTGATTAATGACAAGTGCTTACTGGTCTTTCATGCTGGAGAATTGATGACTTCCCAGGTTCATATTCAAAAATACTCCTTGGCTCAGATCGAAATTTTCTGGTGTCCACTTTTCTGTCTGGAGGATCCCAGTCATGCCTAGAAACAAACAGCAAATCACACATTGAAATAATCTGTATGCTTAAAGTACTTATGAAATACCACTCAGTGTCAAGTTCAAGGTTAATTTTAGTAGGAATCTATTACTTATTATTTGTTTATTATTTATTTATTTATTTATTTATTTATTTATTTATTTATTTATTTGTGTGTGTATTTATTTATTTATTTATTTATTTATTTATTTATTTATTTATTTATTTATTTATTTATTCATTTTTTTTTCTTTCTATTGTGGGTTCTAAGGATGGAATTCAGGTCATTGGCTAAACAATCTCTCCTATACTTAGAGATTTAAAAAAATCTCTCTCCAAAAGTTAATTTATGAAAAAAATCATACATGTTTAAATTTATATGAAGGAATTAAAGAAAACTATCTCTTATATTTAATGTATTTTCTTCTAGTTTTGTGTGTATGATTACCTATTGCTGGTTTAAAAACTCACAAAGGTTTGTAGACATGCAGATGTCTATGAACATGCAGACCTGTTGCTAAGCCATGGGTCTGTAAAGGCAGCTCTCTCTCTCTTTCTCTCTCTCTCTGACTTTAAAATAAGGGGGAATATGCTGTGAATTTTTTTAAGTTTAACCATCATATGATCTGACTTCCTTGATCCAAAGTGACAAGGAATAATGCACAAACCATGTTTGATCTTCTTTCTTACAAATGGAATCAGAGTGTATATGTGAGAATTACAGTGTATCCCTGGAGCTGGTGTGCCCGGGGATGGACAGAGTGGCATGGGAGGCCGCTTGGTGTTAGCCTGGACCAGGGTCCAGCATCTCTTGCATTGGAATCTTCTCTTTTCCTTGAACTGATACCACTGAGAATCTATCAATAAAGGACAATTAGCAAGTACATTTCCAAAGGACTTAGAATGGCAGGCTTTTCCGGGCAGCTGGAATGAAAGCAAAAAAACTTTCTTTGGATAAAGGATTATTTGAAGACTATTTGACGTTTGAGTGTGGAAATTCTGATTCCAAGGAATGGAGTGAAATTTTGACTCCCTGGAATGTTGGAAATAGAAGTGCTCCCACAGATCAAGTACAGGCCGAGCCTCAATTTCTAGTAAGTTAATGAGTAACACTCGGCAGAGCCCTCACATCGTCCCATTTTGGTTTTCTGCCTTGAATTCCTTCCTCAGCTTTATGAGGACTGATTGAGATTACATGCCTCATCCTTCCACCAATTCTGGGAATTGGACCCAGAGTCTGGTATGTGCAGAGCAAACCATTATCACTGAGCTTCATAACCCAGGCCACAAAATATATTATATGTGTTTTTTTGTTGTTATTTGTAGTATTCAGCCAAGTCATCTACTACCCAGCTACATCCCCAGCCTGTTTATTTCTTATATTCATTCTTATATACTCTTATTGAACAAAAAATAGAGGTTGTACCATGTTACTTCCAGTTTAACTTAGGCATGACGACAGTATGACCCAGAACTTCCCTGAAAGCGTTCAGCACAATCTCAGTAGAGGGCCTCAATATGGACCAATAAGTCTATGCATATATTTGCTCCATAAGGCAAAAACTGATGTTTCTACTGAATGCCATCGTGGCTTGGTTTTTATCCTAGGAGAGGCCACTTTGAGGGAAGGAGTCTTACTTTTCTGTTGAAGATCGATCTCTTGGTCGTGGTGGGATATGTGGGGGAGGCACTGGGGAAGATGCTTCCTTAAAAGCATCGCTGCCATTGTCTGAGTGGCTTTTGGAAAGAGGTCTGTAGGTCTGGGTCTTTGCAGCAGGGTGTGACTGAGCACTGTAGGGTGAGTTGTACAGGCCTACCAGGAAAAAAAAAGAAAAACAAATAACTTTTAAAAAGTACCTTAAGTTGTTGTGCTCTGCAAAATATTCAATGATTTTGCAAGCATCATCAATAAGTATATTCATAATGCATGCATGCATTGTTTATTAATTCATCATTGTTAATTTACTAGTAGCAATTATCAGTTATTAATTTGTTCTGTACATAAGCACCGATTACAGGAAATCATCAATTATTGTAGAATTAATGATAATTCAAACTATTTAGTAAAAATAAACTTACAAGTACTCAGCAACTTTTCTCTGCAATCCCATAAACTATCACCTTAGATAAGGTTTCAGAGAAAGATTAAAATATCTTCTAATACTTAGAAATACTGACATCATACATATGATAATTTGTATCTTAATTGCAATCCAAATCCAACAAATATTGAACATGCTGTGTACATGAGATGCTGCACATGCATGGGACAGGGCAACTGGAACCCTCCATAAACTGATAAACATTTGGGGAAAGCAGACACAAGCAGAACTGTGATTGAAAATAGTTGGTGACAGTTCTTAAAAAACCCAGCAGAGAGCACATATTAAGAATTAAAGGATGATGAGATAGCAAATATATTAAGATCCCATAGGGCTAGAGTTGTCCTTAAGGATTAGTTTTGGTGGCTAGAAAACAGTAGCATGGACAGTATGCAGGACAGAAAGCTGTGCATGAGGAGAAAGTAGGGAGGGGTTATAGTTACTTCTGGCTGACTTGGATGATGAAACTTACAGGGCTTTACAGGGTAACATGGCTGACTTTCAATTTATTACTAATGAAACCCCCAACTATAATTTTCAAAAATATATGCAAATTATGACTTTCTCACAATCGCAATCTTGGACTAAGTCTACCTGTGCTTGTCTGCTTCTCCTGTCGTCATGTAAATTTCCAGGACAAGTGACACAGACACCATCTGTTCTTAAGTATCTCTGGGTCAATTCCAAGTCAGACTTCAACTTTTGAGGTAAATCAAGAAGGTGAGTTTGACTACCCCAGGATCAGGATTAAAATTGTAGGGGAGCATTTTAATGACTTTCTGGTATAATTTGGAGACCCAGAGCCCAGTGCCATTGCTCTGCAGCTTGCTGTTTGTTATGACCAGTTTTTCCTTATTTGTCTTTGGAGGTGAGTAGCAAGATCCCTTACCGTTTAAGGGTCTGGTTGCTGGTCAGCAGGTGTTAGGAGGGGAGAGTCTCAGGGAGATTTCTGTCAGGGTGACTAGAAGTCCCTAAGTGAGGGTACGATCCTGGGCCTATGGCTGGGCTGGGTGAAATCCCATGATTCAACATTTAGGAAAAGTGATGGAAGGAACATTTTTAGGGGTCCTTCATGTTAGCTTGAAGACCATTTCAAAAGAAACCAGCACAGCTAAACCAAGTGGGAATGCCAAGAACTGAAGTTTTTCTATTATGAACATTAGCAACTCTGAGTTAGAAAAGTGGACCAGCCAAGAGAGTGTTTTAAAAATCTTTCAATGAATGGTTCCATTTGGAGCAAAGGCCTGGACAAGGTCGTAAAGCACTTGACTTGTTTTTTGGAGAGAATATCTGAAAGATATTATGCAATTATAAACACTCTGCTGATAAAAAGATCTTTATTTTGTAATCTAGGTCACAGCCTGTTCTTTCACATTGCCCTTCACATTCTGGTTAAACATTCCTGAAACTGACAGGAAGAATGAGTGGGACAGAACAGGATCAGTTCTCATTTCCAGGAGAAAGGATCGATCTTGAGTCAGGCATGCTCTGAGAAGAGAAGTTAAGCATCCTCCCAATCACAGGGACTGACAACATGTGGTGGGTGTGAAAAGACAAAAGATGGGAGCTCTCCCCAGCATTGTGCAGTGTGAGCCATCAGTGCAAGCAAGGAATCCCATCCTACCTGCGTTGTATGTGTAAGGAGTATTATACATGTCTGTGTCATCATCTAGAAAATGAAACATAAATAGAGTAATACAGAGTCCATTGCCTTGTCAACAGGAGAGAAGAAAGTCAGAGACAGACAGGGATACATAGCAAGGCAATGTATTCTAGCTCACAGCACCACTTTGGATTTCCAAACACTGCATTTTTCTGGACCTCTGCAGTGTGACCTCCTTATCTGCAAGGCATATACCTTGCTACCCTGGTCATACATGCAAAACTGTTTTCTTGTCCTCACTTCCCCAAGTAGCTGTGTCTTCTGGTTCTGATTTTTCCTTTAGTTGGTGTTCTGATATTCTCTTGTCAACTGCCCTGAGTAGGCCCAGGAAGATCTCCCTCCATTCACTGTCCCGGTGAGGATCAGACAAGGATGGACAGGCAGAGCAGTGAGCCTAGATGTGGGCAATAGCCCAGGGTAGATGTGACAGTGATGGACAGAGGGATGAAACTAGGATATCTTGTAATGTCCAACGACACCTCCTAGGAGGCTTCGTGGAGACCGAGGGCCAAGGCAGAGGCACAGATCTGTGCTTTAGAGGTAGGCTTTTAAAGAACGAGAGAAACACTGAGAAAAAGGGGACGTCAAGTTTACCGGGGTCTTGACACTTTTATGTGGGGAAAATCTATAAGTTGAGCATAAATCCTTCAACCTATAAGGTCTTGATGATAAAACAGAGCAACATACGTACCTGGCTTGTGTACCATGTGAATTTGTTTAAACATTGTCTTGTACCAGTCCTTTGGCCGGTCAACTGTCTGTAAAAGAGAATATCCAAGAATCACAAAACTTTGCTGTTAGGTGTGGGGCAGAGGCATGCTCGCCTGAGGTAGCCCCTTGCCATTCTCCCCCTCATAGCTGCTAGAAAAGAAATGGCAGGCACCGTACTGCGGACCATCTGGTAGTCTATAGCCCTCATTTCCCCAAAGGAAGTTTACCAAACATGCTAGACAATCAGTGGTTACAGGTAGCACATCTCATATGAGAGATACACTTTAATTAAAGGGCCAGGTATTTTCCCCTTCCCTTGCTACCCAGGAATCTCAGATGACCTGACTGTAAACTTGTAGGACGGGGCTACTCATCAATTGCATGGCCTGGGACTTTGCCCTTCTATCCAAAAGCTTTAAAAGGGTACTTAGCTTAGCCTTGTGGACCTAAACATTCTTCAGAACCCCACTATACTGATATCGGTCTATGGTGCTACACCTCTTCTAATAAATCTCTTACTCAAAAGGACAATCCATGTTAGTGTCCCTCCTGAACCCCAAATCTGAGATCTTACAGTTTCAAGTCAGCATCACCAGGTAATGTTCGCATTCTTTGTATTTGATCTTTATAGCAGATTTCCATCTGGTGATAAACATCTTCCCCCTCTACTATGACTTGATGATGGTTTCAGCAATTTATCTAGATATGTGTGCAGTTTGTAAATATAGTATCCCACATTTGAGTTTAGATTGAATCGGAACATTCTGTGTTGTGGTTTTGTGTGTTCAAATCAGCTGTGCCCCATGCTGAATAGCAGCTGTGGACAACCATATAGTTACATAAAATTCTCTGATGAAAGTTATTGTTGCAATAAATTGCTTATCTCCTTTTGGTGAAAATTATTAAGTTAATGTGTCTAAAGCAGGGCTTCCCTATGTCATCTAAACTGGCCTTGAACTCATGATTCTCCTGCCTCAGACTCTTAAGTGCTAGGAATACAGGTATGTGCTTATAGCACAGCTTACCATTCGCGTGTGTGTGTGTGTGTGTGTGTGTGTGTGTGTGTGTGTGTGTAGGACAGAGGTTAGCATCAAGTGTTGTTTCTCACAAGTGACCCTCTTTTTTTTAACTTTTACAAAAACTTTATTGAGGATTTCATACACGCATATAAGGTGTTTTGATCAAATCCATGCTCACTCTCTCCCTTCCAACACCCCCATATCTCCCCATCATTTTTTCTTTCTTTCTTTCTTTCTTTCTTTCTTTCTTTCTTTCTTTCTTTCTTTCTTTCTTTCTTTCTTTCTTTTAAACAAAGCATAGAGTGGAGATTTATTTACAGAGGTATGGGCACCCTCCATTTATGACTGCGCTGGAATGTCCACACTCAAATATAGATCCTGTGACTTCCTGACAGCCACAGAAAATGGAGAGAGGTGCCTCCTGACATTCTCTGCTTATATCCTTGGCTTCATTTATTTATTTTTATGGGGCTTTTGGGTACCCTAACATTCCCCCCCCAAGAGGTAACCCTAAAATCTTTTAAGGATTAGATACAAGCTCCCAAATACTTTTGACATTTTTGGCCTTTGGAGTATGTTGCTAACAGTCCCAAGGACATTTTGACTTTTAGCCAAGAAACTGGCTACTTTTCTTTGGGGTCCTTTTACCCTAACTGCCTAGCCAGTTCCTACCTCCTATTCTTATCATGCCATCCTCTGAAGGGGTTACCCAAATTGCCAATAGGGAATTAGGATGCAGATTGCTCTGGCTTCTTCCATGCTGAAGAGGGACGCAGGGTGAGGAAATTGGAGTACCCCTTCAGTGATGACCTTCTTTTTGACAGAGTCTTTCACTGGGACCTGTGCCTTACTGATTAGGCTAGGCTAGCTGGCCAGAGAGCTCCATAATTTCTCCTGATTTCAGCATCCAGCCATCACAGGGTGTCCCACCATGCCTGGCTTTTTATGTGGTTACTGGGAATGGAACACAGGTCCTCTTGCTTGCACAGCAAGCATTTTACTGATGGCCATTTCCCCAGCCCTTTTCATTATTCTTAAGAACTTAATATTGAATATTCTTGTCACGGCATTAAAAATTAACTGGGGAATACTTTTTACTCAAGAGATATTCTGATCAGCTTCAATAAAGAGAAAATTAGCATTCATTAGTCTTTCACTAAAATACTGAGTGAGGCAGACAGTGCAAAGCCGTAGAGCAGATCTAAAAATGTAGATATGCTTTCAAAATGTCATTAATGAGATATTAGAAAGCCTTGCTAAGTTTTGCCTTGCTAAACTGTAAATTCTGTGATAGTAGAAGTTCCTTATGCCTGCCAGTGTTCGGATTTGAGAGGACAGCAGGCTGTAGCGGAAATATGAAACTAACGTTTAATCACGTGCCAGATTCAAATCTTGGTGCTTTAGTTACTAGTCGGTACATTATAGAAATATGAATTTGGGCAGGTTATGTAACCTTTCTCTTTTCTTTTTTTCCCTCTCTGTGTAAGGTATCCATGTATGTATAGGTGCATGTGCCCGTGTGTGCATGTAGGAGCCAGAGAAAAGTGTCGGGTGTCCTCCTCTGTCACTCTGCCTTATTCTCTTGAATCAGGGTCTCTCACTGAACCTAGATCTTGCTGGTTTTGGTCCAGTTCTCCCAGCAATCTTCCTGTCTCCCTTTCTGCCAGTGCTCAGTTTTCAGATGCGTATGCTCAGAGCTCTTTACGTAAGTACTGAGGATCCAACCTGAGGTGCTCATGCTGATACAGCAAGGATTTTAGCCATGGAACCAACCATCTCCCCAGCCCTAGGTAACCTTTGAAGCCTGGTTTTCTCCTGTCTAAATGAAATAATAATGTCTACATCATAGCATTATGATGGAAACTGAATGAAATAATGTGTACTAATGGGTCTAGAATAGTCCTTAAAATATAACAAATCTCAACAGAAGCAGGAGGGAAATGGAAATATCTCTGGAATGAAATACTGAATGAACATAGTTTGCTGGATATAACTCTGCCTTTTAGTTCATGAAAGCTACATCCACATTTATAATTGTAATGCAACAATTTGCTCAGCAAGATCTTTTTTCCAATCTTTTCAAAGCTATTTAGGCAAGGAGCTTGACCACTCTGTGTAGTTAACTAGAAGCGACAGATCTTTTAAGACCATTCTCTTGTTTTAAACATTGTTAGGACTTCTACAAAATATTCTTGAACTTGCGAAATCCAAAATTTACTTATATTTTATATTCATATTTTTCTTTGTATATGTGGTCACTGTATTTTTCAACTGGAGATTGCCCATGCTATGCTATAGTTAAATTTATTTTGACTTCTGAAATAGAACAGAGGATTCTGGCAGTTACTACAAATATAGATTAACATTGACTCTGTCATGGAATCACATATGTATTGTCAACTACTCCTATGAATGGAAGCTTGGGGGGGTTATTGACTGAATATATGGTCAAGTGATGGGAGTTAGTTGGGGAATCCAGCAAAGAAGGGGAAATCTATTGATTTCTGGTTCAAACAAAATACCTGAATATGGGGTCTGAGGAGATGACCAGTGAGTAAAGTGCTTGCTGTGTAAGCATGGGGACCTGAGTTCAGAACTCCAGCACTCATGTAAAAAGCCAGGCATGGTACTGGCGACTACAATCCCAGCACGGGGGAGGTGGAGACTTCAGGTTCAGTGAGAGAGCCCGTCTCACAAAACAAGCTGAAGAACAGGTGAAGAAGACACCCGATTTAGACCTCCAGCATCTCTCTGTACACCCACATGTGTACACATGCAATGGCACACATATGTGCATGGACACACACATGAAGTACTTGAACATATCTTGAAGGAATATTTAATTTCCTAAAAGACAGGGTTCTCTTTCATTAAGCCTACTTTCTTTTACAATATTAGAACAACAACAACAGTAAAATATGACACAACTGTATACAAAAAGGTTTTTCACTCTACCTAGACCCAACAAATGGAGACAAGGAAGGCTGAGTAAGTTACATTGCTGTATATGGCAATGCATCATGACAGACAGGGCTGTTGTCTGCACTTGCTGGAGGGCTCTATCAGGCAGGATCTCACTGTTATGCCATCTGCTAGCTTTATATGGCGAGCACGGAGATGCCAGGAAATGCCCAGTCAGCTGGCAAAGAGCACCTGAAGCTGGTAAATCAGGGATGTGAAAGCTCAATGTTCCTTTCTAACAGAAGTGCTGTGAGCATTCAAGTCCCTTTCATCAGTGCCACCCTGGAACTTACAATGTGTGACATTGAGATTATGAAATCAGAAGTCCATACTTCAAGAAATTTACTTTCAATTGTATCCTACAAAATCATTTAGCATGGACTATAACTCCTAGGACTTCATCGTGTGACTGCTGTCTATGGCCTTGTCTCAGTAGGCTTCAGTTTTCATATTCCTATAGTTTATGAAACATCAGGGCTCAATATTGATTTCACATGCTAAGATTTCTGAAAGGAAATCCGACATATTTTCTACCTATCAGAATATAATAATCTTATTCCACTTTTGCCCTTTGCTAGCTCTAAATATGGTCTGGCCAAATAAGAGTTATATTTATATTCGATTTAGAAGAAAGGAATCTTGCATGTCACTTAACTAGCTGGGTTTGTTACACAGTCTCATGGGCTCTGAGCCCTAGAGATTTTTGTTGCTGTTTTTAAGAATGGCAGTAAAAGGCTGACATAGACATCCAAGTCACAGGAGACAGGCAGTCTTCAAGAGCTGCCTCCCTTCCTTCCAAGAACTGAAAAGCACTGGCTTTCCCCCATTCCTTGCTTTCTGTAGTTTCTGGACTACTTTTCAATATCTGTTGCTATGGCTATGCTTTTTATCTGAGAGGATGCCCTGACATGGTTCACTGGGACAGGCTGCCTTTGGTATACACTGAACAGGAAGCTGGGGCAACTTGGGTCTGATAGTTTTTACTTTCTACATGAACAAGGAAAGAAAATAACCTTGGAGATTCTTGGCCTGCTGTGGCCCAGAGGTCTGACTCAACATTTATAAACACAGAGCTATACTTGGGGCTATGATCTATAAGGCTACAAAATAGTAAATGTGAGCCTCCTGGATCCCATTGCCTTTGTAAGGTTTTAAAGGTCTGAGTAAGAACACAGTTGCACATAAAAATCAGGGTTCCTTATAAGGAATTTATTTCCAATTTCATATAAGGGAAATCAATATCACATGCTTAGCATATGTGGTTGCTTATCTAAGCATGCTTTTAATTTGGCAGTGGATAATCTAAAAATTTTAACTTGCGTTTTATGAACCATCTCTAACATCTCAGGACTTTCTTTTAAAAACTAACAAAGCAAAGATTTACCAATAAAAATTATATCTATAGAGTAAAAAGAATGGATCACATTAACATGTCCATTTTTTGTATCATTTATTAAGTTAAAAATACACCCAGAGATTTCAGATAGAATTTTTTTGGACAGGATCTGTCACTGCACAGAAAGTGAAGATTTCTTGGTTTGTGTGTACATGAGCCTCAAGGGTTAATAGGCAAAATCCACTGCATCATTCCTGCCTGACTCATTATCCCTAGATTATGAGGGGGGGTCAAATTTAGTCATTTTGAGTCAGAAATTCTGAAAGGGAAACCAATATCAAAACACTGTCTCCACAACCACGCCACTGTCATAAAACGGACCATATTACTCACAAGCCTTGACATTTTTCTGTCACTAAATATGACTGTCATTATTCCAACACAGAGTTTTAGGGCTTTGAATTAGTTGCATTCAACATTCTCACAGTCTAATAAGTCTAAATCCCCAGCACATACTATATTGATTTACTCTTTTGGTTTCAACTATAATACAGATGCTGAGAATAATCAATTTTTAGCTCTTGTCTTTGTATACAAAATGTGAAAGCCTCATATGATAAATGCAAACTCCTAAAGAGAAGGAAACTCTAGGCTTCACCTTTCATTCTTCTTAACGTTTCCAGGCTCAGCACTGCTTCTGTCCTGATGTCCTTCTCCTCCTTTTCCTCTGTCCCTTATTATCTCTGGCTGTTTGCATTCCAGGGAAGCTGCTCTTGGCAACACCCCAGCCCTTTATGTGGGTACTCAGGCAAAGTATATGCAGCTGAGCTCCCTCCTCACACCACCCCGCAATTTCACCTGCAAAGATGTTGTGGCTCTCATCCTGGCTGCCCAGTCTTCCTCCTCAGCTACCACGGACCGTCTCCTCCAGTGGATATGGTCAGCACACAGCTGCCCACTTAGGCACTGCTGCTACTGAGCTTTGCCAGAAGGGGCTGCCCCGAAGCACTGAGCAATGCTTTGGCAGAGTTTAAAGACTGAAAAAAAATCTCAACACTTTCACTTATCCCGAGAGAGTTCTCTGCGGGCTCAGCTAAGAGGGACATAAAAAAAAAAAACCTTCCTTTTCTTCAGACACTTTCCCCCTGCCCTGATAGTAAGTCCCTTCACCCCAGTCCTCTCACCTTCCAAGTCCCAATTCACAGCTCTCAATCTCCTGGTGTTAACACACATCCATTGCAAGAAACAAATCACTGATTTTTTTTGCAGTTACACTTGGGAATTTGATGCTGCGAAGGAATTAAACTTTTCCCCTTCTCTTTTCCCTCTGGGTTCTACCTCTCCTTGATAACAAGTTAACACAAAGTGTTATTTGACAAAAATCACAAATTTTAAGATTTTGAATTCAAATGGAAAATGGATTGTGTAGTTGTCTTCACTCAACAATCCTGTCTCTGCCACACAGGCTGACATTCAGGGAGCTCAGATGGCTCAGAGGGCAACCCTCATTATATAAGACCCTAGGAATGCACAGAGCTATGCACAATCCATCCTTTGTGAACTGCTTGCACAGACCCAGACAGACACACATGCTGGCATGACTTACGGTTCTAATGGCTGTGGGGATTCCAGATTCATCCACAGGCCCAATCCCAGGGTAATGCGGGGCTTTGATGACTGTCACCCTCTTCTCCTCCTCTGAGGATCTATACAGTGGGATTGAGCTGCCCATAGTGCCATCCAGAGACTGAGCATGCTGGGAATATGTCTCTGTGGAATCTGTGCAGAAAATATGTTGACATGGAACATGTTGAATGCACAGACTCATAAATTAATGGTGCATCTGTACACTGATGCCAACTCTAATAGAATTCATATTTCTGGGGGCTGGAGAGTGGTTAAGAGCCCTAAGTCCTCTTGCAGAGGACCCAGGTTTGAGTCCCAGAAACCATGTATAATTCCATGGATAAGAACTACATATAACTCTGGCAGGCATCTGACACCCTCTTCTGGCCTCTGCAGGTACCTGCACTCATGTCTATACACCCACTCACATGCACATACACATTTTATTAAAAATAAATAAAACTTAGAAAAAAGTTCCTTATTTCCATCACTAGGCCTTTGCTCACATTCAGCTTATATCTGAGGCGCTTATTGAGTAGCAGATCAATATTGTACTAACTTCTATTATACTTTCAGAAGTACCAAAGAGCATACATGTACACTACATATTCCATTTATTTTGCGTTTAAAATATAGTTTTCAGAATCAACATTATCTCCATTTGTGCAGTAAAGTAGTAACATGACTTCCTGATTGTATTTTCAAAATTTTGTGTCCAAGAGTGACACTTTTTTAGGCTATATATGACCTACTTCTGCAGGGCTGTCCCTTAGAAAGCCAGTTTATGTGGCGGCTGAAAGGTTTTTATATTTCAAGATAGGATTTATTGATTGTATTCAGGTGTGTTTGTGTTATACATATACACATATGATTTATTATTCTTATTTGTATCAAATATAATATAACACATATTTATAAATCATATATTAATGCATTTCTCATGAACAATTTTTGTAAAACATAAGTAAACATTTAAAGAAATTTGACTGGTTTTCACATGGTATTGAGAGTTAACATCTCTCTACGCTGCCTCTATGATGACAGCAAGCATAACATCATAATTCCTATCACTGTGATTATAGCTATTTTCAATTTAATTTCCAGCAGAAAAGCATTTAAAGGTGTTTTTGAGAAGACTGGATGAGGATAGAATGAAACTGCTTTATGTACCAGTGGTTATAAAAACATCATCTTGGGGATGGAGAGATGGCTCAGAGGTTAAGAGGACTGACTGCTCTTGCAGAGGACCTGGGCTCAATTCCCAGCACCCACATGGTGGCTAACAACTGTCTGTAACTCCAGGGGAATCCGACACCCTCCTCTGACCTCCATGGGCATTGCACAACACATGTGCCCTTACACACAGGCAGGCAATACTATACTCATACACATAAAATAAAAATAATAAGTAAAATATTTAAAAGATCATCTTTCCAAGCTATTTGAAATGAAGACACAATGTGTTATTTCACCTGTACTGACTTTATATTAATTTTCTCAAAGGGCTTGATTGGATAACCATAATTCCAGGATTTTTGCTAGCAGCCAATGTGTGTGTACAGCCCTAGACTAAGAGTATCAAGTCTGTCTTCACACATGATTCACAAAATGCTGTAAACCCACAGTTGATATGATGAAAGCTAGCCCTTTTTATTACTCTCTTATATGGGCCCTGGATTGCTAACTTTGCAAGCTTTTGACTTCAACTAAATGTAAAGTTCATCTAGGGCAGAGTAGACTTGTAAATTCTAATCCTGTCGCTGCCTTGGTCAATTGGATTTTATTCAAAGTTTATACAGGGAATTTCTTTCTATGTTATATAGTTTAGGTGTAAAATCTACTCACTGATCTGGTCTAAAACCAAAGCCTATCTATACCTGAGGTATTACATAGTTTTTGATAGAGTGGAAAAAGCCTGCATTCACTAAGACAGGCAAAGGGACAAAAAGCCACACTTAGATAATAATTATCTGGGGAAATGTTATGGTTAAAATAATTTATGAAGTCTCATTTTTTGTATGTGATAATGCAAAATCACAAAATCTTGGGATTATAAAAATCCTAAGATAGTGGAATCTTGTTATAATGCCAAACCATAGACTGTCAAAGAGAAAAATTTGGCCCCAGTTTTTCTCCCTTACCTGCTGAAAGGAGATCATTGTAAGATCACAGATGGTTTCCAGGAGCGTTAGAGAAGGCACAAAATTGAGACTTTTCTCTAATAAGTGCCATGACTGCATCTAAAGTCTTAGAGCAGTTTTGTTGACCACCAGGGCTGAATTCTACCATGAGTATGTTTGTTGGAGTTTGTCACACAGTTCATTAGTAAACATGGCATCATAGTCTTTTAATGCAGAGTTGTCATTGGGAAGGTGAAAGGGATCTGCTGCCAACCAAGAAACGGCACAATTCTATGTTCTAGCCTTTTCTCTCTGTTGCTGATCTGTGGTAGCCTGAGGACACCTTAGTCCTTTTTTTCTGAGAAGTGTGTGTGGTCACACTCTCCTTAGTCTCCTTTCTGCTTTTGGTTTCCTTGGAAACTCACTAGTTTCTAAACATTATGGAAATTTTTCAAGCTGAATTCATACAATGGCTCAATTTGGTAAGTTTTTTCATAAAAATATTTGGAGTTGTTAAACTGAATTTTTAGAAACTGAGAAATACTTATTCTATTATTTTTAAACTATGCTAATTTATTTTGCTACATTAGAATATTTCTATCTTTCTAAAGTAGCACAACACTTTTCCAGAAGGCTCTAAAGAGTTCATGAGATACACAAAACTATATGCTTAAAATTTTAGCCGGGTGACACCTTTAATCCCAGGACTCGAGAGGCAGAGGAAGGCGGATCTCTGTGAATTCAAGGCCAGCCTGGTCTACATAGTGAGTTCCAGGACAGCTGGGGCTACAGGGAAACCCTGTCTCAAAAAGACCAAACAATTTTTTTAATGAATTTTCATATGTTCATCATTATATCTTTTGTCTAATTCTTAATTGCCAAAGGGTTGAGAATTATTTCTTTGAGTTGTGGAATCCTCACTTAAGGGAGATCTTAAGCATCTCTTGTTTCCTTTCCACTACCCCAGTCCTGACAAATAACCTTCAAACCCTACTTTGAATAGTTTAGGACTGTGTGGGCCAGGATTTCACGGCTCTACCACTTTTCAAGGAGCCTCTCCTTTTGTTACACTGTTTTGATGGTCAAATAATTCTTTTTTAGATACAGCCAAAGAATGAAAGTTCTTTCACACAGCAACAAGCTGCTTCAATGGGACAGAACTGCATTAATGTTCTCTGGGTCACCTTAACTCTTCTCTCTTTCCTCTTCACCACATCACTCAAATATCAACTAGCCTTCTCTAGGCTCAGCTATAGAAGGAGTCATCATCTCTGAATAGGAAGGACCTATTTTTTCCAAAGTTGAATCCTCGGTTCCAACTCCTCTTTGAGTCAAGGTCACCAGAAAGAGAAATGTAGATCACTCCCACATCATTTTGATGCCTTGTATTGTTCTCTTGCCCTTTGTAGTTGTATTAAAGTCATCATGGAAATCATTGTGATCAAATTACTTACCAAGGGATCTGCCATGCTGCATGATAATGCTGGAGTTGAGTGAAGCTGGAAGAGAGTATGCTGAAGGGGAAAATGGCCTTTGATAGTAACTCATTGGACTCACAGCCCCACCAGAGTTGCCGTTCACTGTGATCTGGCTCTGAGAAAAGTGCAAAGGATCCTGTTATAGCACATGGTTCCCTATAAACATCACTCCTTTAAGTGACAACAAAAGATTTCCAATCACATGATAGTAATCAACTGCCAGGTTTTTATTTGTTCTGAAAACTGATGTCAGAGGGTGAAATACATGTTTTCAGTATTTTGCATGTCATTCGTTTATCTCTGAAAATCACTTTCTTACATAGCAGAAGGTACAAGAGGTGGTTAGGAAAAATGAGAGCAGCTGGTCAGTGGGCACACCACTCTGCCAACAGAGGTGCTGATGCTATCAACAGAAGTCACTGCTAGAAATGTGGAGGGCAAAGGTGCTCTCACAGTTTGGGCTTAAGTAGTAAAAATTCTCTCAAATTCTATTGCTCTGCATGCAAGATTTGAAGTGAATGGAAGGGAGGGCTTGTTCACACACACCCTAACGAACCAGTGTTTCCAAAACAAGGTGACTAACTCAGGAACACAAGTGTTTGGATTTATAAGAAGTGACTATTCCAGTATCCATACCTGGTAAAACATTGCAGACATGTTGCAACACTGTCTTCTATTTCAACATCTCTTGAGCTATTTGTTTTATAGTTGAGTATTTTCTATCTCTAATGGTATCTCAAGTTTCTTGTTAAGGATAATTCTGCATCTGCTTCATTTGTATTTTTTATAACATGCAGCATAGTCTACATATTCAGTAGATACCTATTGCAACTGAATTGAATCAGCTCAGTTCATGGAAGTTGAGTTCAGGATTATCTTTGCACAGCACACCACCACTGAGCATTATGGAGGTTGAAAAATGCATGCAAATGAGATGAAACATTAGTAAGAATATTTAGTTAAAATCACATTACAGCTAAGTGCACACAAACACACACATGCATAGGCAGAAAGACTCATAAATTGTGAACTTTTTCTACTTATTTTAAAACAGATACACTTGCATTATACAGGTGTGAAATGCAGGCAGACGAGCGACTGTATATTTCTATAACTTCAATTTAGGATAGGTATATTTTCAAATGATCTAGAAAAAATCTAATTTACTTGATAGCTATACCATGTATGTCCTAAAGTCAGTAAGCATTTGATGATAAAGATTATATGTATTAAATACTTTTCAGGTTATTAGAAAAATTATTCTATTATAACCAACCATAGGTTGAGTGCCTTCTACTCTAGCATAGAAGGTCCCCTCACCAACAACTGTGAGCCCCAGGAGCAATCAATACTTCAGAGTCTCCATGCATCTCTGCTGAATGATCTACAAATATTTTTTGCTTCTTTGTCAAAAATCATCTTTGATGATTATTTGAAAGTATAATCTTAATTTTATTGTTAAAACCTGTTATGATCATGAATCTCAAAGGCAGGAGAGTCATTTTTATTAAAAACTATCAGGTTACTACTAGAGATTGAGTATCCCGTTCATAAAATGGTTAGGACCAGAAGTATTTCAGGCTTCATATGTTTTTGAACTTAGGATACTTATAAATATCTTGGGGATGGAACCCAAGGCTAAGCATGAAATTAATTTATGTTTCATATGTATTTTATACATAGAGCCCCCAAATGATTTTATTTCAGTACACTTGAGTTTGTTTGCTTATTTGTTTTTTATTGCAACTTGTCACAGGAAATCAGGTTTAACTTATAATATCATGTCAGTGTTCAAAAAGTTTCCAAATCTGAAAAATTTTAGAATTTGGATATTTGGATTAACAACACACAGGTTGGGTGTTACTAAACTTAAGAAACTGACTGAGAATCTTATTTTGAGAGTTTCTACAGCAGCAAATAAAGATTAAAAAATAAACACCGAAAGTAGATTTACTCTTTTATCATGTTAAGCCAATCAAAATTTTACTAACTAAAAATTACTGCTAACATTTTAGAAAACTACTTTGTCACACAGAGAGTTAATTATTGAGATAAGGATCTTAAGGAGAATCTATGTTCAGGAAGCTGGTAACTGGAATTAGTTTCAGTTACAGGTACCTCTGATGGTGTACACAAGACCTTGTGCATGACCAAGGATCTAAATGAGTCTTAAAAATGGAAAATTTAAAACGCTGGTACAGAAACTGATGTTCCTTCACTGTTTCATTTTTGTTGTTGTTGTTGTTGTTCTTGAAGGCTCTGATAAATTCCTTAAAGTCGCTAAAAGGTAAGAAACATTTAAAACACAGTAGAGCACAGAAGGGAGTCACACCTGCTTACTACTAGGTACCAGTGGCTGATCCCCTGTGGCAAGGGGCAGGGGATTTGGTGGGGTTATTTCCAGAAAAAGCTTTATACCTAGCCATTGGATGCACACTAAATCATCCAAAAATAAAACTAAATGATATTTTTTTTATTTCTGTAGTTGACAAGGCTCCTTCTCTGAAGTTGAAGATTTATGAATCTGACAGTGTACAGAAACTATGTAGCACAAATACATTTTCTCTATGACAGCACATTTGAGAATTTGTTATAATAATTTTAGAAAACAATCTCCATTTTTTTGCCCCAAATTATGTGTTTTTCAATGGAAGTCACTACATTTATAAGTGATTGAGAACCTGCACAATCAAAATTTGAAACATTTTAGCCATTTATTAACCATTGATTAATGATTACTGAAAGTACAGTAGTTTAATGATATATGTGTTGAAATAAATATTATATAAACAAAAGGTAAATTCTTGGCATATAAAATAAAAACATGTATTCTAGAATGCCTCAAGAAAAAAAACTTTAAAACCCAAGCTACATCAAAATTATTTATATTATTCACTCCTATATGACAAAAGAGTTCATCAGAGGTGGCTGTTATTAAAAGAATAGTGAGGAAAGGGCCCGGAGAGATGGCTCAGTGGTTAAGAGCACTGACTGCTCTTGCAGAGGACCTGGGTTTGATTCCCAGCACCCACATGGAGACTACAAACTGGCCTTAACTCCAGTTCCAGGGGAATCTGAAGCCCTCTTCTGACCTCCGTGGCATTGCACAACACAGATGCACTCACATACATGCAGGCAATACACTCATACACATAAAATAAAAATAATAAAAAATATTAAAAAAAGAATAGTGACAAGAATTGGTGTCATGAAGTCAGAATCACTTACGGGAGAAAGAATCCTATTAACACAGGATGCACCGATGTGAGTCTTAGAGGAAACTGCTATATTCCAGGTATTAATAATGGGTTACAATTTTTGAAACATTTTGGACTTTATAATTTAATCATAGCTGTATTATGCTGTATACTTACTGACACTTCTGAGACAATGTCTTATTGAAGTAAATCACTGTACTACTTGTTAGTTACAGAAGCATGGTAAATCATAAGCAGAACACTTTAGAGTTACTACCATATGTAACTCCAAAGTGCAAAAAGAGAGTATCAGTAAAAGTTTTAGTACAACATGGGCTTAATGAGGATGACTGCAATGGATTTCCCTGCCAGATGGCATAGTCAGTTTACTAATCAACACCTATGCAAATAAAAATGCTCAGCTGCAAAACCAGATGGCAAACAAATAGTAGTCCTTTAAAAAAAAATGGTGGCGGCAAAGGAAGGAAGATAATTACATGAGTGGCAGCAGGGGTTGCTAAGGTGGGTACCATCTGTCACTGCAGATCTCTGACCCCAGGTGGGGGAAGGTGTCTCAGAGCAGTCAGTGGTGTCAGTTACCCAGCTGCAGTTCAGCCAGAATGGCTGTGGAGGACTCACTCTCAGATCGGGAGGAGTGCTTGCCAAGGGAGGAGTCTGTCCTGAGAAAGCCTGTGGCATGGCTGTACATAGGCTGTTGAGATCTAGGAGAGGATGTTTATGTAAACAACCTGAGAAGCCGTGGGTCGAAGGCAGGCAGGAAGACCCCAGATCATCAGAGAGCGATGCTGGGCTGGAGTCACTGCCTGGTGAGAGAGTGGGCTGGTGGGGAGGAATCACAGAAGAAGGGCATGAAGAAGAGGCTTCTGGTGTGCTTTGTCTGTGTGTCTGTGAAGCATTTAAGTACTGATTTCCAAGCTCAGCTTGAGAAAAAATAAGAAGAGATATAAATTATCCAGTTAATAAGAACAGCTCTGTTTTGCAATGTGGCAGAAAAGGCAAAAAGCATCAGTATTATTTGCAAGCACTTTAAAGCAATATGCTCAGGTGGATTAGGTGTCAACCGCACAGTATGGGAAAAGCTTGGGAGCATGGAGCACATAAATCCAGTCAGTGCATTTTGAGATAAGGCTAGTGTTCACACAACACTGCAGTGCAAGTTTGGGTAGGAGTGAGGAAGCACTGGGAGAATGGAATTTCTCCCTTACAAGTTATTTATTTATTTATTTATTTATTTATTTATTTATTTATTTATTTATTTTGTCCTGCTAATAATGAAATGGTATCAAGTTGTCTGGTGGTTGGAAGAATTAGTTTGACTCTCACAAGAAAAGTTTCAGAGACCCGCTCTTCCTATTGCTTCCCTGGTACCAAACATATCCCCCAGATAGAAAGCCATTTGCTTTTTTTATTTACACCTGACTTAGAGATTAAATAATGATCAAACTCAAAACAACTATGTGGAAAGGGGCTTTCTTTACTTTCTACTCATTGAATCTATGGCTTCATGACAAAATACTATAGGAATTTTCAAATGTGTTAGCCGTGCCAGTGGAGTTACTGATGTGCCAAAATAAGTGAAAATGAGACACAGCCACTGGCAGTCGTTAGAATGCACCCAAGTTAGGCTTCTGTTAGCACTGAATCTTAGGGAAAGGAGAAAGAAACTGAAGAGATGAAAGGTTTAAGACCTCCAAAGCTGCATATAATTCAAGAGGCTGAACACAGGGAGGGACTCAATGTAGCAGGGAGAGAAAAGATGAGCACCAACAGTTTTCCCTTCCTTCCTTCCTTCCTTCCTTCCTTCCTTCCTTCCTTCCTTCCCTCCCTCCCTCTCCTCCCCCTCCCCCTCCTTCTCCTCTTCCCCTCTCATCCCTCCTCCTCCTCTCTCTCTGTCTCTCTCTCTCTGTCTCTCTTTCTGTGGAATGTTTGAATTGGTGCCAGTTGTAAGATGGCTAGAAATATTATGGGATACAAGTACAGTATAGAACTGTATAAACTTCTAGAAACTGTCTAGTAAAGATTTAAATGGCACCAGTTGCTGTTGTTGGCCAACCATAATTTTTACAATAGCTGATGTCATGCAGGCAATTGGCCCTTATTAAAGTCATATTTTTCCCTTACTTTCAATCAAGTATTTAAAAATTTGCTATTTTAAAGGGTCCCTTTGGTTCACAGACCACTTAGAAATGCCAAAAGCTATTGGTTTCTAGAAAAATGCACAAATTCTTATACACATAAAGTTCTACATTAATTCCAGGGGTTCATAGACACTCCAAAGTATGCCTTTAACCTAACAAAATTAAAAAAAATCTAATGAGGGATTAAAAGACATATTTTGTTCTAGTTTTACTCAATAAACTGAATGATGTTGTTTAAGTGTTTTCATCTTTAATGTGAAAATTTTTTTATTGTTTCTGGCTTTCAAGTTTCTAGATTTTTAGATTTAACTAATAGAAATATTAGTTACCTTGACTTAAATATTTGTAATAGGAGCTCACTCTTTGGAGTG